>NC_091981.1:187841654-188180717 GCF_044704955.1 Pristiophorus japonicus
ATGAGAGGGAAAAAAAAGAATGAGAGGGAAAAAAAGCAATGAGAGGGAACAAACAAGAATGAGAGGGAAACAAAAGAATGAGAGGGAACAAAAAGAATGCGAGGGAAAAAAAGAATGAGAGGGAAAAAAACGAATGAGAGGGAAAAAAAAGAATGAGAGGGAAAAAAAAGAATGAGAGGGAAACAAAGAATGAGAGGGAAAAAAAGAATGAGAGGGAAAAAAGAACTGAGAGAGAGAAAAAAAGAATAGAGGGAAAAAAAGACTGAGAGGGAAAAAAGACTGAGAGGGAAACAAAGAATGCGAGGGAGAAAAGAGGAACAGACATGCGCGGGCACAAGCCCCCCCCTCCCCACCACTTTCCCCCCCCTCCATCTCTTTCCCCCCCTCCATCTCTCCCCCCCTCCATCTCTTTCCCCCCCCTCCATCTCTTTCCCCCCCTCCCTCTCTTTCTCCTCCCCCCCCTCCATCTCTTTCTCCTCCCCCCCCCCTCCATCTCTTTCTCCTCCCCCCCCCTCCATCTCTTTCTCCTCCCCCCCCTCCATCTCTTTCTCCTCCCCCCCCCTCCATCTCTTTCTCCTCCCCCCCCTCCATCTCTTTCTCCTCCCCCCCCTCCATCTCTTTCTCCTCCCCCCCCCTCCATCTCTTTCTCCTCCCCCCCCTCCATCTCTTTCTCCTCCCCCCCCTCCATCTCTTTCTCCTCCCCCCCCCTCCATCTCTTTCTCCTCCCCCCCCTCCATCTCTTTCTCCTCTCCTCTTCCCCAACCCTCCCCTCTTTCTCCCCCCCCCCCGCCTCTCCCTCTCCGTCCCCCCTTTCCCCCCTCCCCCTCTCCCTCCCTCGGGTGTGTGTGTGAGTCAAGTTTTCTGAGTGATGCTTCACGTTTACCCTGAACTTGCTTAATTGCCACATGAGGAATTTCCTGCACTTGGCAATCGTTTTTTCTCTCTTTTTCTGGTAATTAGTATTACTGTTTGTAGTTGAGGAGGGCAGTGCACAATAGGGGTAGCCTCAGTGTTGATGGGCATCAGAGACTTTTTCCACCCATCACTGGGCATGTTCAAGGTGTTGACTTGGTTGGGGATGATTTTGCAGGTGCTATCGGCTTCCCAGTAATTCGCGCAAGTGTGCATTTGGACAGTGAGGATTTTAAAATCGATTCCAATCCTGCCTTCAAAGCACAGCTGCACTTGTATAATTTCAAAAGAAAATGTTTGCGATGATGGTTGTGTGAAGGAATCCTGACTGAGTTTCGCTTCCCAACCCCCCCCAAGCCCAGTAGATACTGTGGCCAATTGTAGTGCACCAGCTGAGATCAGCTAATATAGCACAGAGCAGGAATCAAACTTGGGAGCTTCTGTTCTGCTCGGCTTGGCTTATCACTGCACCATGTACTGTGTTTACCAAATGAGCCATCAAGGAGCCCTGGGCTCTGTCTTAAATCCTACAAAAGAAATATATACACAGGAAGAATGCACACTGCTGATGTGGTATTGAACCATCCAGATCAAGAGGTCCTGGATTCAATCCTCTGGTCGGTGCTGAGTTGGCTGAAATGTTGCATTTGACCTCTATATTCCATGACTATTACAAGGGCAATTAGGGATGAGTAATAAATGCTGTCGCTCGAATACATGCGAGAAATTGTGTGTGAACTTAGAGGACAGCACCATGGCTAAGCAGGATTTTGCCCTGCCAGCTCACTGTCCAGACTCAAACATATACATTGATGTATAGATCGTTCGAGATATAAATAGATTGCCTGTCACGTCCTCAGAAGTGTAATCACTTGTTTTTTATGCAAGGGTGGCAGCCAATTTTCCCACAGCAAGGTCCTGCAAATAGAAATAAGATAAATGACCAGGTTACTCTGTTTTGGTGGAGCGATAGATGTTGGCCCTGTTTTTTTTTTGAATGGTGCTGTGGGATCTTTTGCGCCCACTGGAACAGACAGACGGGACCAGCATGGCACTTCTAATAATGCAACACTCCCTCAGTAACACAGTGAGGCTTCAGCTCAAGTCATGCTTTGAACCCTTGACCTTTGGACTCGAGTGAGAGTGCTGCCACTGAAGGAGAGTGAAACTTGGGTGAGTTACCAGAGTGCTGCCTACGTATGCCGAACCATACCAATCATGACTCGGTACCTTCAGGGAGCCGGAGGGGAATGTTTGGCCCGGGGGTAATGGGAATGGGATGTGTTACTGGTTATAAAGTAATATTGTTAATTGTGCAGCTTGGATGATTGAGGTACAATATTTTTTTTGATTTTATATGTTAGGTGCCCCTGAATGAGTTGATCACCTGAATGAGTTTCCACAAAATTGCTTGTGAAATAAGAAAACTTTCGGGCTTTTGTAATTCGATTTCTACAGCAAATTTGGTCAATTTTATAAGTAATGACTGGATCATAAGTGATTAAACTCTAACTTTCAATCTGTAGCCTGTTCATTGCTATTGACTTATTGTTTAGGTGGAACTGAAAATATTAAATCGATAGTAAACCATTCCAAGAATGAGCACCCAACATCTAGAAGAACATAAGAATATAAGAAATAGGAACAGGAGTAGGCCTAACGGCCCCTCGAGCCTGCTCCATCATTTAATACGATCATGGCTGATCCGATCATGGACTCCGGTCTACTTCCCTGCCCGCTCCCCATAACCCCATATTCCCTTGTTGTTTAAGAAACTGTCTATCACTGTCTTAAATTTATTCAATGTCCCAACTTCCACAGCTCTCTGAGGCAGCGAATTCCATAGATTTACAACCCTCTGAGAGAAGAAATTCCTCCTCATCTCAGTTTTAAATGGGTGTCCCCTTATTCTAAGACCATGCCCTCTAGTTCTAATCTCCCCCATCAGTGCAAACATCCTCTGCATCCACCTTGTCAAGCCCCCTCATAATCTTATACGTTCCGATAAGATCACCCCTCATTCTTCTGAATTCCAATGAGTAGAAGCCTGATCTACTCAACCTTTCCTCAAGTCAACCCCCTCATCTCCGGAATCAACCTAGTGAACCTTTTCTGAACTGTCTCCATCTATCTCAGCCCATGCTTCTTTTACCCACAAACACAGTAGAGGCAAATCCGGAGCCTTCATATTCCCTCCCTTCGTAAATGATTTCTCTCCTTCCATCATCCAGTCATTCCATTTCTTTCTTATATTGTCTTTAAATGGCTTATTAATGGATACGTCAAGTGGCTGAACGACGCTAGTCAAGCCAGCTGGAATGATTGCTATATCGGTGTTCGATTCGCGAACGGCTTTCACAACAGAATCCACTCGATGTGATGTAACCTAAACATATCCCACACAAGTAAACTTTTTTGGCGTCGTAAACCACCTGCTCTTGATTCCCAAACTCTCTTCAGCCAAATCTTGCAGCCATTATCGTTCATCCATCCTTTTTCGTTTCATGATTCGGTTGTTAAGGTCTGTATTCGATCGTTGTTATGTGTTAGGGTACTTGTTACGTGTTGGGTACTTGTTAAACTTGTTTGAAAGCCTAGCCTAGTGTCATCTGGTATCTCAAAAAAGTGACTCGCATGATACATGAGATATATGATAAAATCATGTTTTGGGGATGAAAATTTAGGGGTCGCATGATCCGTGAGATCGTAGGATACGCGAGTATATACGGTATATCCTTTCGTAAATATGGAAACCAAAACTGCAGTATTCCAGGTGTGGCCTCACCAATACCTTATATAGCTGTAGCAAAACTTCCTTGCTTTTATACTCCATCCCCTTTGCAATAAAGGCCAAGATACCATTGGCATTCCTGAACACTTACAGTACCTGCATACCATTCTTTTCTGTTTCATGCACAAGTACCCCTAGGTCCCACTGTAATGCGGCACTTTGCAATCTTTCTCCATTTAAATAATAACTTGTTCTTTGATGTTTTCTGCCAAAGTGCATGACCTCACACTTTCCAACATTATACTCCATCTGCCAAATTTTTGCCCACTCATTTAGCCTGTCTCTGTCATTTTGCAGATTTTGTGTGTCCTCCTCACACATGGCTTTTCCTCCCATCTTTATACCGTCAGCAAACTTGGCTACGTTACACTCAGTCCCTTCTTCCAAGTCGTTAATATAGATTGTAAATAGTTGGGGTCCCAGCACTGATCCCTGCGGCACCCCACTAATTACTGGTTGCCAACCAGAGAATGAACTATTTATCCCTATTCTCTGTTTTCTATTCATTAGCCAATCCTCTATCCATGCTAATATATTACCCCCAACCCCATGAACTTTTATCTTATGCAATAGCCTTTTACGTGGCACCTTGTCTAATGCCTTCTGGAAGTCCAAATACACCACATCCACTGTGGGAGTCCCTTCGTCACACAGAGTGCAGCGGTGATAAAGAATCTTGTACTCTTTGAACAGCAGCACCTTCAGCAGATTTAAGTTAACTTTTTTGGAAACCTTGTCCAACTAATTGGGTTCCACATCTGCAGTGAATGTCAGTGGGTTTACTGAATGGCTAAAACCAACCCATACGCTTGCAGCAAGCATCAATGGATAAAACTCAGAAGCAAGAAATCGAGCGCTTTCTCTCCCCTCTTTCCCCCCCCCCCCCCCACCCCTCGCCCCCATTTCTAGCTCAGGGCTGATGAGACCACATCTCATACCACTGCCACTGTCTTGGCTGAGGTCAGTGTACTCAACACAGATTTGGGAATAAACCTGGGACCATCTTGATCTGTATGATTTAGCACTCACTGAAGAAACTCTTAAAGAAATTAGGTATTTGTGTTTCAACTGCAAGGAAAAAATTAAGGTGATGGGAGAATTTAAAGTGATGCTTCTCGCTGCACATTATTTTTCTTGATCCTGGGATGTGGGCATCACTGTCAAGGACAGCATTTATTGCCCATCCTAATTGCCTTTGAGAAGAAGCTGGTGA
This sequence comes from Pristiophorus japonicus, assembly GCF_044704955.1. NCBI lineage: Eukaryota > Metazoa > Chordata > Chondrichthyes > Pristiophoridae > Pristiophorus > Pristiophorus japonicus. The sequence continues at coordinate 187,846,571 of NC_091981.1, forward strand.
GCCACATTCTTAAACTGCTGCAGTCTGTGTGATGAAGGGACTCCCATAGTGCTGTTGGGGAGGGAGTTCCAGGAATTTGACCCAGCGACAATAAAAGAACAGCAATATATTTCCAAGTCAAGGTGGTGTGTAACTTGGAGGGGAACTTGCAGGTGATGGTGCCCCTATGTGGTTGCTGCCTTAGTCCTTCTATACGGTAGGAGTCGCGGTTTGGGAGATGCTGTCGAAGAAACCTTGGCAAGTTGCTGCAGTGCATCTTGTAGATGGTACACACTGCAGGCATGGCGTGCTGGTGGTGGAGTGGAGTGGATAGGGTGCCAATCAAGCAGGCTGCTTTGTCCTGGATGGTGTCGAGCATCTTGTGTTGTTGGAGCTGCACTCATCCAGGCAAGTGGAGAGTATTCCATCACACTCCTGACTTGTGCCTTGTAGATGGTGGAAATTGGAGTCAGAGATGAGACATTCGCTGCAGAATACCCAGCCTCTGACTTGCTCTTGTTGCCACTGTAGTTATGTAGCTGGTTCAGTTAAGTTTCTAGTGAATGGTCACCCCACAGGATGTTGATGGTGGGGGATTCAGCGAAGGTAATGCTGTTGAATGTCAAAGGGCAGTGATGAACTCTCGCTGGTTGGAGATAGTCATTGCCTGGCATTTCTATGGCGCGAATGTTACTTGCCACTTATCAGCCCAAGCCTGAAGGCCTACAGGCCTGGCTGCATGCAGGCATGGACTGCTTCATTATCTGAAGAGTTGCGTATGAAACTGAATACTCTGCAATCAACAGCGAAATTCCCACTTTTGACCTTATGATGGGAAGGTAATTAATGAAGCAACTGGAGATGGTTGGACCTAGGTAACTGCCCTGAGGAACTCCTGCAGCGATGTCCTGGGGCTGAGATGATTGACCTCCAACCACCACAACCTTCCTTCTTTGTGCTAGGTCATCATCATCAAGGTATGACTCTAGTCAGTGGAGAGTTTCCCCCCTAATTTCCATTGACTTCAATTTTACTCGGGCTCCTTGATGCCACACTTGGTCAAATTGTGCCTTGATGTCAAGGGCAGTCACTCTCACCTCACCTCTGGAATTTAGCTCTTTTGTCCATGTTTGAGCCAAGGCTGTAACACGGTCTGAAGCTGAGTGTTCCTGGCGGAACTCAAACTGAGCATTAGTGAGTAAATGCTGCTTGCTAGCACTGTTGACGACACTTTGAATCACTTTGTTGTTGATTGAGAGTAGATTGATGGGGCAGTAATTAGCCGGATTAGATTTGTCCTACCTTTTGCGGACAGGGCATATCTGGGCAGTTTTCTATTGTCTGATAGATGCCAGTTTTGTAGTTGTACTGGAAAAGCTTGGCTAGAGACACGGCTAGTTCTAGAGCACAAGTCTTCAGCATACCAGCCGGGATGTTGTCGAGGCCCATAACCGTTGCTGTATCCAGTGGGCTCAGCTGTTTCCTGATGATATGTTGAGTGAATGGAATTGGCTGAAGACTCTGTGATGGTGGGGACCTCAGCAGAAGGTCAAGATGGATCATCCACTAGACACTTCTGGCTGAAGATGGTTGCAAATGCTTCAGCCTTGTCTCTGCCATCATTGAGGATGGTGGATATTCATGGAGCCTCCTCCTCCTGATTGTTTAATTGTTCACCACTATTCATGACTGGATGTGGCAGGACTACAGAACTTTAATCTGATCCGATGATTGTGGGATCACTTAGCCCTGTCTTTCACATGCTGCTTTTGCTTTTTAGCATGCATGTAGTCCTGTGTTGCAGTTTCCCAGGTTGGCACTTCATTTTTAGGTGCACCTGATGCTGCTCCTGGCATGCTCTTCTGTACTCCTCATTGAACCAGAATTAGTCCTCTGTTTTGATAGTCATGGTAAAGTGAGTGATATGCTGGGCCATGACGTTAGATTGTGGTGGAATACAATTCTGCTGCTGCTGATGGCCTGCAGTGCCCAGTTTTGAGCTGCTAGATCAGTTCTGAATCTATACCATTTAGCACGGTGGTAGTGCCACACAATACAATGGAGGGTGTCCTCCAGTGTGAAGACGGGACTTCGTCTCCACAATGACTGAGGTGGCCACTGCTACCAATGCTGTCGTGCATCTGTGACCAATAGATTGGTGAGGACGAGGTCAAGTAGGTTTTTCCCTCATGTTGGTTCTCTCGCCACCTGACACAGGCCCAGTCTGGCAGCTGTTTTTTTTAGTGGTTTGTTACAATTGAATGGTTTGTTAGGCCATTTCGGAGGGCAGTTAAGAGTCAACCACATTGCTGTGGGTCTGGAGTCACATATAGGCTAAACGAGGTAAAAACGGCAGATTCCCTCCCGAAAGGACGTTAGTGAACCAGATGGGGTTTTACAACAATCCGATAGTTGCATGGTCACCATTACTGATACCCTGTACTAGCTTTTTTATTTAATTAACTGAATTTAAATTCTCTAACTCTATTTTAAGTCTGTTTTGTAGCACTTGTTTTGCACAAACTGGAATGGATTCTGTGATACTGCAACTTGATCTACGTTCCTGTTTGAACTGTTATCCTTTTGGCAGCTATTCTGTTTATACTTGTGATCATGGACCAGCAAAATCCAATATCAAGTGGCACACAAATCAGTCAGTATTTGATTATTTTCATTTTTTGGAAAGAATGTCTTTTGATTGGAATTCCGTGTCATATGTTTTTTTTATGTATAAATGTGTTGGGTTTTGGAAATTTCTGGCAAAATAAGTAAAGTGGGGAGTTTTCACATTAACAAGTTCTAAATCCAAATAAAAAATTCCCAATCTTTCATTGCATTTGGTTAGTGTTGAAAAAAACCTTTAAAATTCCTAGTGCAGATTGGAGTTTGTAAAATGGATAACTTCATTGTTGCTTTTCACAGGTACCATAGTGACATTGACCAGCAAATAAGCAACAAGTGTGAAATTCACGAGCATTGTTTAATAATTTATAACTCAAGGGGTGACATGCTTAAGATTTGATTTTTTGAATTTTGTTTGTAAATCAGAATGATTTATTGCTAATGTTTCCTATCCATTTAAAATGGAAAAACAATGTGAAAGCCAGATATTATACAGTTCAAAAAATCAGAAAAATGTATTAAAATCCAGAACTGCATTTAATCATAGGATTCCTCAAATAAGAGTGTTCAATTTCAGTGCAAAACTTTTTTACCCCTATTTGATAGCTCAGTGAATAACTGACCCACCTTCATGTTAGTGAACTTTCAGGGCCCAGGCAAATAATTAGTTTCTCTGAAGTCAGATTAATACTTTAGATGTGGATCCTTTTCTCAATTTAACCGGATACAAACTCCAAACCCGAAACTAGATCAAGAAGGTCCTGATATCTATCGATCCCTGTTATTTACTGATCTTAGCCAGCGTAGAGATGTGATTCTGCAATTGGACTCGACACCTCTTGGCTTATGGAGGGGCAAAAATTCAGACCAGCTTCTCACTCCAGATCATGTAATGATTCCTGCTAGTCAGAGTTTATGGACATTAGGACAGAATTAGTATCTGCTGTATTAAAGAACTTGCACTTTCAGAGTATTGTTCACATCCTCAGGAAATACAACCAATGGCTCAGTTTTGAAGAGCAGTCACAGTTGTTATGTAGGTAAGCAGTAACTCAGTGACAAGATTTGTTCTTGGTGGTGTTGATTGAGGGCCGATTGTTGCACTCTTTAAATAGCGACGTATGGTTTTTTTTACATTCACCCGTGCAGGTAAATGGACAGGCCCATGCTTTCAAGGATTCTCCAAAAGTCGACAAATCTGACAACTCCCTTAGTAGGTTATGTGCTCCAGTCTATAATGGGGCTTAGTCCCATGACCTTCTGACCTTGGAGGTGAGAGTGTTACCAAGTGATCCAGTCCTTCACATTCAAATAGCCTGCCAATACTCAACAACATCGCTTGCAAGTATCGAATTGCAGTCTGAATGAGGTGCCGGAGACCTGCGTGCGTCAGCGGAGCCATTCCCAGTCATAGGTTACTGTTATCGGAATAGTAAGGAAAAATAAAGCTTAAAAATTCATATGCAATTCATATTTGTGATCCAGTTAGTGGCTGTACTATATGAACCTGATTTTCAAGCTTGTACCTGCATGTTTCAGGCACATGTTGCAGACTGCATGGCATATTAGTGAATCAAATCTGCAATTTGCTCATGTTAAATGTGACCTATTCAACATCAGACATTTGTGGCTTTGAAAGTTGAAGTGAATCCATGACCTGCGAAGCCTGGGTTGATTGAAGTCTGTGAATAGCGATTGGAATTCTTTTTCTCTCTTGTGTGCTCAGAGAAAGAAAACTCTGGTGTATTGTTTAACAGCAGATCTCATTACACAAGATCGATTCACATGCACATATATTGGTTGCTGCTCCAGACCTGAGCCTCCCATTTTGACTGTTTTTTGGTCATTTCTGGCACTGTTTCACAATTCTTCCTCTTCATCATATCAAACCATATCTCATTTCACAACCCCTTTTCCAGCATCTTGCCTCTCATTTATCCCCACCCCTGGTCACACTCGGCACTACTTCTCAGCCTACCTTTCCCACTGCTGTCCTGGGCTCGAGTCTGCAATGATCAATCCCTTAGTATTCTCTGTTACTCCAGTTGTGGCACCCACAATGCAATTGTCTTGTCCTTTGTTCCTGGCAACCATCTTGCCCAGCTTTCTCCCCATCCCTTTTATTTTTTCCACAGCCCCTTCCTGCCCACTGGAGGATCGTTAACTGCTGTCCCATTCAGAATGTTCATTTCCTCAGGAACAAGGCCCTTCGCCTTCTATGGCCTCATCGTCGATGAATCTACTGACATCCTGGTGCTGACAGAAACCTGGCTTACGGATGGTGACAAATGCCCCTCTCATTCTACACATTTCATTGCCTGCCTTTCTAAGCCACTGTGGCAGAGGCATGGCTCATGTCACCATCAAGAATACCAATTTCAAATTGAATCAGCAAGTTGCACATTGGCCTCTCTCTGCTTCACCTTTACTTTCTTGGAGCATTTCATTCATTTCCATCCTCACTACTACTTAAAATCCTCATTGTGTACCATCCTCCCAAGCTCCACACTGATTTTCTACAGAAATAGGAACATATGAAAATGTCAAACACGAAAACACATCTAGCCTGTCCCATATTAGTTGTGATGCCCTAGTCATCATGATACAGACACTCCCTACCCACCGTAATCTCCTGGGAGAGACTAACAATCAGATTTAAAAACCCAAGCCAATTAGGTGGGGGGTGGGGGGGGGGGGGGGGGAAGAAATCTAAGAAATTTATTTTCAACTTAGTCGGGTGATCGAAACTACTCCAGGAGACCACATTGATTTACATTCGAGTACCTACCTCTTGTACAGTGTGATTTCCTCCCCAGTCAGAAACTCCCTTTAAATACACCCAAGCACCTATTCAATGTAGCTATATCTTCATGACATTGCTCGTGAACCTTGGGTGTACATATGTTCAGCGAGAGAAATAAATTATGGATCGAAGGAATGAGAGAGACAGGATCGGGGCGGGGGGTGGGGAAGAGAGAGCGAGCAGGAATGGGAGAGGGGGGGATTGTAGGGGGGAGAAGAGAGAGGGGGGATTGGAGGGGATAGAGAGAGGTGGTGATCTGGGGTGATGGAGAGCTTGGGCACGGGTGAGGGTGTGCTTGTGGGAGTAGGAAGTGTTCCGAGGAAGGCGAGTCAAGGAGTTAGATGGTGGGGGGGGGGGAAATTCCTTGTGGGGAGAAGTCAGGAGATGATGTGTGGTGGGGGGGGGGGGGGGTTGCGTGCGAGGTCAAGACTCTCTGGTGGAGGGAGGGGCAGTCAGGGAGTTGGACAGGGGGAGAAGGTCAAGAATGAGTAGAGGGATGGGTAGGGAGGGGAAGGTCAGGAACATGGGTGAGGTGGTAAAAGGTTAGAAACTCCGGTGGTGGGGGAACGTGTGGGGGGGGGGGGGGCGCAGGAACTTGTTTGGAGTGGGGTAGAAGGCCCTAACCCGTGAGGGTGAGCTCTACCTGGAGCCTGGCAGTCAGAATGACTCAAATTACACATTGCAAAGTACTTGATTACTTAGGCAGGCAGGATCTAATTACACATTTCAGATAAATTGCTGGTGTGTCTTGTCCTTCAAGGGGACCAATCAGAAATCTGGTGTTGCAAATAGACGACACCTTTTTTTTTTAAAGCGTGGTCAATGTTGTAATGTAGGAAATGTGGTAACCTGTTTGCACACAGCAAAGAATTCCAAACAGCAATGTGACAATGACCAGAAATTTATTTTAGTGATGTTGATTGAGGGATAAATATTGACCAGAATATCTGCTTTTCTTTGAATAGTGCCCTTGAGATCTTTTACGTCCACCTGAGGGCAGATGGAGCCTCGGTTTAACGTCTCATCCAAAAGATGGCACTTCCGATAGTGTCTCTGGAGTGGAGCTTAAACCCACGACTTTCTGACTTGAGAAGCAAGAGTACTATCATCATCATCATGATGAAGTCGAGGGACTGCCTATGATGATGACGATGATGACCACCACTGAGCCAGGTTGACACACGGGCTGGTGGCATCCAAAGCACCGTGCCCAGTATAGGGAAGTGGAGCTGAGTCCATGATCAGATCAGCCATGATCTTATTAAATGGCGGAGCAGGCTTGAGGGGCCAAGTAGCCTACTCCTCCTCTTTCTTATGTTATGTTCTATAACTCAATAACCTCAAGAGGGCAGACAATACCAAGATAAGTGAGAGATAGGACTGTAAAGGATGCTCAACTACTACAAGCAGACCGAGGTGCGCTGGGGGATTGGGCACATTTAACTTCAAAATTTGAGCGCACAAACTAGGCTGACACTCCAGTGCTGTACTGAGGAAGAGCTGTTTGGTTAGAGATGCTATCTTTTGGATGAGACGTTAAACTGAGGTCCCATCTCTACCTGTTTAGGTTAATGTAAAAGATCCCATGGCAGTATTTAAAGAAGACTAGGGAGTTCTCCTGGTGTCTTGGCCAACATTTGTCCCTCTGCCATCACCACCAAATCTGAATAACTGGTCAGTTCGTTCATTGTGTGTGGGACTTTGGTATATGGAAATTGGCTGCCATTTTTGCTGTGAAGTGCTTTAGGAAATTGAGAATGTGAGAGAGGCTATACAACTGCAAGTTCATATTTCTTTTCACTGACATTTCGACCAAGTGACCATTTTTGATGTGTGAGCCTAAACTGTGTGTGTCAGCATGTTATTCAATTGTAGAGGAATCTCACCTGTAGTTTTCAAATGTGTACATTTAAGCAGAAATCACTAGATAGCAATCAAACACCAACTGTGGCTGATTTTTGGTTTTTGCGCTGTGCAGTTTGAGCACCCTGACTACTCCTGGCTGACATTTGCTGAGCACAGTATCGGAATTGTGATATATTCAGAGCACAGCACACATACAGCTTTCTAACATGGCAGGCAGCTCTGTCGGAAGTCTCCGGAACATGCCCGGTTCTGTTTAATTATTAACTCTGCAATTGCAGTACACAATACGTCCACATCCACAGTGTGGAGCTACAAACATTGCAAGCTCACAGACATTACACGTCTCCCTCCTTAATGAAGAAGTTATTATAATAAACATACATAACTTTCATTTTTATACATAACACAGGATATAGACTTTTTTTCCCCATATTTACAAATTTAACTTTACCACTGTTTTCTATTTCGAAGAGGATACCTTCGCTCTCGAACAGAACCTTCCAAACATGATGTCGAATCTAAACTCATTCGCGGCTCATCCTGAGGAACGTTTTCCTCCAAGGGATTTCCTTGATTTTCATTTGAACTCACTCTAACTTCAGACTCTTTGTTTTCCTGACTCGGACTCAGACTTTCATTCTGATTCTCTCCTGGATTTGTTTCCAGTACATTGGATTTAGGATTTGCTACTGGTATATCAAAACTATCTAATGAGTCAGAAATAATTGAATCATTCCCATCTTCAACTCCTTCCATGTCTGTAGCTAAATCAATATGAACAAACCTAACCTGTCCATTATCAAACATCTTTACCAAATATGTGCGAGGACCACATCTTCACCATTCTTCCTGGTAACCACTTTAACCATTTATGGTGATGGTTCTTTACTGTCACCTTCTGGTTTAATTTCACACTTTTCTCTTTTACTCCACCTCTATCATGATTCTCTTTCTGTCTTAATTGTGTTTCTTCTACGGACTATGCAAAATTTGGCTTTAACGAGAATCTGGTTCATGGCTGTCGTTTGAGAAACAACTCTGCTGGAGTTCTACCAGTAGTTGTATGAGGAGTATTTCGATATGTAATCAAAAAATTAGCCAATTTGTGATCCAATGACAACTGTCGTTTCCTTGGATTTGGATCTAACATTTGTTGGATGAGGGCACATTTTACAATTTGTACAGTGCGCTCTGCTGCACCTTTCGAAGCAGGGTGATATGGTAGAACCTTGGTATGTTTCACACATTTTTGCTCGTGAACGTGCAAATTCTTCTGAACGAAATTATGGTCCATTATCCGAAACAATTTCTTCTGGGAGGCCAAATGAAGAAAATAATCTTCGTAAAATGTCCAATGTTTTACTTGTTATTTTCCACATTGAGAACACCTCAACCCACTTCGAATGACTATCAATCACAATGAACAATTGTTGTCCTCCTAGCCCAGCAAAATCAACATGTAGCCTTTGCCACACCCTGGGAGGCCATTTCCATGGCTGTAATTGTACTGATGGTGGTTGCTTGCTTACCGATTGACATGTCGTACACTAACTCACGATGTACTCAATATATCTTTATCAAGAACTGGCCACCATAAATAACTGCGTGCAAAACTCTTGGTCAAGCACATTCCCAGGTGCTGGTCATGGAGGTCTGCTAATAATTTGGACCTGAATTTATTTGATATAACCACTCTTGCAGCCCACATGATACAATCTTTATCGACTTCACACTTACGAGCAGACGCTCGTACTCTGTGCTTTCTAGCCGTTTGAGGAATTCATTCAATATGTTATTATGAATTTGCCTATTTGGTGCTGAAATTAATATGTCATCTAAATAACATACTACCCTTTCAATACCTTGCAAAATCTCGTTCATTACCCCTTGGAATATGGCAGGGGCGGAAGACACTCCAAACGGTAGGCTATTCATTTGATACAGGCCTAGATGAGTATTTATAGTCAAACATGACTTGGACTCCTTATCTAGTTCAAGCTGTAAATAGGCATTCGTAAGATCCAGTTTTGAGAAGATCTGACCACCTGTCAGTGTTGTGAACAAATCTTCTATATTCAGCAATGTATTGGGGACATTACCCTCTGGAACCTGGTTTACTATATAATCATCACACAATCTTACCTTACCATCGGACTTGGGTACAACAACAATGGGTGTAGTCCAATTACATCGATCTATCTTACAAATAATGTTCTCAGTCTCTAGTCTTTTGAGTTCTTGCTCAACTTTCTCCTTGAGTGCATATGATACGGAACGTGGCTTGTAGTAAACCGATCTTGCGTCCTTCTGTACCTTGACACTCGCCTTGAAGCCTTGGATTGGACTGCCCGTTTCGCAGAACACCTTCGGATACTTCTTGATCTCATCCATTGATGAAAATCTCGCTTCCACACAGAAAATCTTACTCCAATCCAGCTTCAGTGATCTCAACCAATTTCTTCCCAGTAAGGCAGGCTTGTCTCCTTTCACTACTATTAGAGGCAAGTTCTGAAATTGATCCTTATATTTCACCGGTACGGTGATACCACCTATCACAGGAATTTTCTCTCCCGAGTAACCTCGCAGCTCTATCTTGGATTTCTCCAGTTGGAAATCACGCAATTTGTTGAGGTACAGCGACTCCGGTACTACACTCACGGATGCACCTTGTCAATTTCCATTGGTATCTTGAATCCCGCAATATCTATGTGGATTTTGATGCTTTCCGAATCGCTGTCCATTAACCTCTTGCTCCTGATGACGTGTAACTCTGACATCTCCTCGTCTCTTGGGATTTCTACTCATAGCTTTGAACGTTGATTTACCCTTCAGTCGGCATGTCTTCGCAAGATGCCAAGTCTTTCTGCAGAAGAAACACTCTGCCTTCACGTATGGACAACTTTGAGCAATGTGTTGTCCCAGGTACCTATAGCACGACTTCGACGCTCTGTTAGAATTTCCAGTTTCTGAGACTTTGGTCCCCCACCGCCTTTTACTTTGAACCTGTAGGCGATTTACCTCGGTTGACTGATGACCATAATTATTATTTAATTCTCGAGAATATTGATCGGCCATGCCCATCGACCTTGCTGTCTGACGAGCAATCTCAAAGGTCAAGTCATCCATCGTCAATAACTTTCTTCTGATCGCATCATTTTTCACCCCACAAACAAAACGATTCCGTAATGTTCAGTTTTGAAAGTTTCTGAAATTACAGTGGATCGATAGCTTTTTTAATGCTACGATGTAATCACACATCAGTCTTTTGATACCGAATCCCGAAACGATAGCTTTTAGCAATTTCTAACGGTTTGGGGTTATAGTGCTGCTCCAGTTTCGTTGAAATCTCTAAACGTTGTGTCCTTTGGCTCGGCAGGCACAAGCAGATTTACAAGGGTTTTGTACAATGCCGGACCCGCCTCCAATAAGAAGATAGCTCGCTTCCGTTCTAATATTGCCTGATTCTGGACTGCATTCTCTGGAACTTCGATTATGTTAATTGCAATGAAATACATTTCAAGCCACATACGCATACGCTTTAAAATGTTCCCGGTCGTGTTTCTATTCACCCAAACATCTTATTACACCTGCTATTTTTAATTCTAGCTGTTCACACAGTGCACTGTATTTTACCTCGGATTTCGTAGCTTTTTTCCAAAGACAGAAGCTTCCAAAGTCTCTGTCGGCTGGCTGAATCCTTCACCAACAAAATTTCAGCTTTAAATCATCTAAAAAATCCAACCTCGCCGCCAAATGTGGTATATTCACAGAGCACAGCTCACACACACACAGCTTTCTAACATGGCAGGCAGCTCTGTCGGAAGCCTCCGGAACATGCCTGGTTCTGTTTAATTATTAACTCTGTAGTTGCAGTACACAATACGTCCACATCCACAGTGTGGAGCTACAAACATTACAAGCTCACAGACCTTACAGGAATGAACTTTGGTCTGTGCCGGTCTATTCCAGATTCGGTAAAGTGTACTCTCAGAAAACCAACAGTTTTGCTGATCTTTATGATAATGAAGATTTCCTTCCCTTCTTTCTCACATTGAGAAGTAGCATTTCTACTAAACACAAAGGTACCGACATTGCTCCCCTTCTCAAACCGGCTGTCTGGTGGTTTACTTCGACCCATCTGCACTAAAAATTCATACCTTCTTTCCAAGTTTTCTGGAGGGAAAATGGTCACGCCTCCTGCCACGTCACCTCAATTAAGAAAAAGTGAATGCTGCTGATCTGTTTTCTGAGTATGCCTATCTTATATAGACAACACTTTGTTTAGTCACTTCCACTTGACACTGAATTCTGAAAAGCTCTTCTTGGATCACAGAAAAAAAACTGTTTAAAATTGTTGGCAATCTCTAACTACGTGATCGTAATGGAATTGGTTGTTTTCAGATATGTTTAATAGAAACCTCTTCTGCAGGCTAACTCTGCCTTAATCTACACCTTGCCCTTTATTTTCTGCTGCATGAAGAAGTTTTACAATCAAATTCCATTTTGAAAAGAGATTGTACTCTGTTGATCAGCAGAACTGGGGGGTAACTTGGAACTGAAAATGTTTCGGGCAGAAGAAGGGTGACTGCAGGGAGGAAGAAACAAAGCGGTGAAATGGTTGAAAAGTTTCTGAAGACAAAATTGTAGATTATGTGCAAAATAACTGTCGCTTGAGTCAGTAACTAAATGTGACAGCTAGTTCCTGCCACTACTTAAAATAATAATTCATGCGAAATTTGATTATTTTAAACAAAATGGAACAGTTTAGAAGTGTAGATGTGACTTTGTTTAATTCAGATGATACTATCTCTGCAAAGTATCTTCACAGGTTTTATTGCATGAACGTTGTTTACTTTTCAACTTATTAAGACTGATTTTCCCATCTTATCAGTTACCACTTGGTGTTGTATTCTTGCATTGTGTTCTTGCCAACGAAAAATTATAATGTCATGGTTCATTTCCTGATGACTGGCTGGTGCATGTGCTTCGTTGATCATATCACATCTCATTCTTTGTGCAAGCTCTTTCCAGTCATTTTCCACAGCTGAGCAGACTTGGGGCCATTTGAATGTACTGATCAGCAGAGCAGAATGAGTGCAGAAATGTACAGAGGCTGATCAGCATCTGAGAGAAAAAATGGGTTCATGCTTTGGTGTAATCCTTTATGCTTTACTTGCGTTGAAAATTGCTTTGCTTCAAGCACTAACACTCTCAGAAGACAGACTTCAGAGTCTTGCGCCCATTATATAAAATGTCTACTGTCATGAGTACTGTATAATTAAACAGAAAAAGTAGTCACTTGTTAGAACATACACTCAGCTATGTGAAATCTGAGAGAGATACTTTTTTGTTATCCCTGTGCATATTTTTTCCAGGTCTTCCTATGCTTTCAGCAAATATGAGGATTGAAACTGTGAGACTGTCCTCATTGCCTCCTGCTGCACCTGGTTGTGATGTCACCCATTATAGGAAAATAATGGCAAAGATGCATTGACCAGTTTAAAAGGAGAATTGGTTGAAAACACTTGTGTTCGGTAGATGCTTGTTCAATTTCTCCCTCCCTCCCAACCTTGACATTGATAGGAGAACGTTTACACCAAACTCCCCACCCCCCATTATTTGTCCATTTTGCAAATTCTGTTCAATTCAATATGTTAATATTTTAAGCTGTATTTATATTATAGCTCTGTTGTTGGAGTTGGCTTACAATTTGTGCAGCAGTGTGGCGATATAATCCAGACAGAGCTCATGCCTCCAGCAGTGGAAAGACCCAATGTTGGAACTGGTTTGGAGCCAAACACAAGTGTCAGCAGCAGTTGATGCCATTGACTGCCATTTTTCAGGCAGTGGTATGTAAGCAGCCCTCCCTTGCAGACCATTAATGTATGTATTTTCCTGGCTTTGGACCTGCCGCCAGAAAAGTTAAAGCATCATTTTTAAAAAAATGTGTAAATGCAGTTGTTTCCCAATTGCAGCTTTCTGGAATCGGCACGGTCATGTAAACCAGGCCAATTCCAGCCCCCTGGTAGGTTGGCAACACTGCAGAATAGAAACAGTTCTGCAGTATTAAGCTCTCCATTAGAAATTCAGAAATTTAAATATCAGGATTAAGTAACAGTCTTTAAGAAACAACTTTACAGACCCATATGAAAACTTTTTCTGTCGATCACCATAACTTGGTGATTACAGTAATCCATCATAACGCAACAAAAGGTGAAGGTTAAACATCTGGTCTGTAATTAGAATATTGATGTTGATCATTTCCCAGCACATTTGCTTTAACTTGTCTGATGTTCTGCTTAAAATGACGGGGTGGGGTTACATAATGATGTCTGCTCCTGAACAACATTGTGGAATTTGAAAAACAAATATTTAATTGGTTGTTCCCAACTTGTTTAATAGTTTACCTCAATCTGCTACTTGATGTCTTTCAAAGTGGACATGCTGAAAATTATATTTGTTTCTCAGCACGTTAATTATATTTGTCTGCCCACCCCTAAAAAATCCCCAACTTGAAAAGAATTAAATCTGACTGTCATAAAATTGCACTCTTTTTAAATTGCAGGTAACATAAAGTACTGCATTTTTCTGGAGAGTGCAAATGTCTATTTAATGAAAGGACATCATTAATTTTATTGCATATAGATGGAATAGATGAACTGCAAATATATTTCTGACACAATTTAGTTCTGAAGAACTTTTTTTTTCTTTTGAGTAACTATTTTAAAGGAGAATTGGATTTTATCTCACGACGTTTGCCGTTCACCTATCTGACAGCTGCCCATAAAAGATTTCATTGGCTTTAGAGCAAAGACTTCCTGTCATCAGGCATCTGATCCAGTGCAGCGCCCTCTACAGGGGATCTGTGGACAGGGCAAGAAACAGTGAGGCTCTTCACCAATCAGATTGAAGTATCCTCGCTGAGGCACGCAGAGTCCAAACCTACAAGTATAAAGCAGGAAATATAAATTGGATTTAAATCCTGTAGAGAAAGCAAAATAATTGGGAAAGAAAGATGGGAATAAGGCAGAGAGTTAAAAGTGACAAACAGAAAAAGTTTTAGTAACATTTTTTTATTCTAATTTTTAAAAATCTGTGTCATGTATTCAACTGTCATTGCAACCCATGTATAAACTGACCTAAGTTGTATAGCTTGAGAACACTGACCACAGCGGGGCGAACTTGTGGGAGACACTCCTAACCTGGACTTTTCGGTATAAAAGGGGAAGCTCCACCCACCGTCTGCCTCTTGAGGTCTTGGTAATAAAGGTAACTGGTCACAGAGTGATCTTTTCTCAAGTATGGGCCTCGTGTGCATTTATACTGTATAGTAAGGAAATATTATTGGCGACGAGAAACTGGGATTTAAACCAGGCGAGCATGGCCACTAGCAGCACAGAAGAGAGGTACTATGTTGGTGATGATTGGGACGACTTTATTGAGAGACTACAGCAAAGTTTTGTCACTAAGGAATGGTTGGGACAGGATTCGGCCGAAAAACGCAGGGCTCATCTCCTGACCGTTTGTGGATCCAGAACGGACCGTCCAGCGCCAGAGAAGCCGGCGGACAAGACTTTTGAAGAGCTCAGTAAGTTGATCGGGGAGCACCTTAAACCGGCGAGCAGCATGCACATTGCGAGACACCGGTTTTACATGCACCGGCAGCGAGAAGGGCAAAGCGTTCCAGACTTCGTGGCAGACCTCAGGCGACTGGCAAGCCTATGTAAGTTCCCAGATACATGTAGAGCGGAGATGCTGCGAGACTTTTTTATTGAGGGCATCGGGCACGCTGGGGTTTTCAGGAAACTGAGACCAAAGACTTGACCTTGGAAGCGGCGGCTCTGATAGCCCAGATAATTATCTCAGGGGAGGAAGAAACCAGAATGTCAAATGCGGCAAACGACGAGGGAGTCAACATTGTTAACGCGGCACACAGTTCTCTAGGCAGACAAGGGTAACCCCAGCATGCAGTCGTACCCAAAGGGGGAATTCAACAGAGACAATGGCTAGCTGAATGGCGATTCATGCCATCGCAATGGACCAATGCAGCCAGTAATGGGGCCATCAACACCTGTTAATGGTGCGCTTAAGGACAGTTACAGAGACAGTCAGAGACGATCAACTGGTAATGCACCTTTTGTTTCCAACAACAGGGCCTCCAGCTCATGCTGGAGTTGTGGAGGCAAACACCCAGCCAGAGCTTGCAGGGATCAGCAATATACCTGCAGAAACTGCAACGTCAGTGGTCACTTGGCGCATATGTGCAGGAAGCCTGCAGCCAGGTTGATCTACGAGGAGGATGGGCCCGATGTAAGCCCTATGAGGCCAAATGAGTACTGGGGGAAATTGCTGGAAGCTGAAGTTCAGCGAGTTCATGTGGAGCACATATACAGTTCATATACCAGGACGCCACCGATAATGATGAAAGTGCTCCTCAATGGCATCCCAGTATTAATGGAGCTGGACACAGGGGCTAGCCAGTCCCTGATGAGTATCAAACAGTTCGAAAGGTTGTGGGTGTCCAAGGCCAGGAGGCCAAAATTATTGCCGATTGACGCACAGCTAAGGACATAAACAAAGGAGATCATTCCGGTGCTAGGCAGCGCCACAGTAGTCGTGACCCACAAAGATTCGGATTGTCCCGGGGCACGGTCCAGCACTACTGGGGAGGAGTTGGCTTGCTGTCATGAACTGGAACTGGGGCGATGTCAATGCAATTTCTTCTGTGGAGCAAATATCATGCTCACAGGTCTTGGACAAATTTGACTCATTATTTCAACCCGGCATCGGAACTTTCATTGGGACCAAGGTAGTGATTCACATAAACCCGGACGCCAGGCCAGTACACCACAAGGCCAGAGCGGTGCCGTACGTGATGTGAGAAAAGATCACTCTGTGACCAATTACCTTTATTACCAAGACCTCAAGAGGCAGATGGTGGGTGGAGCTTCCCCTTTTATACCGGAAAGTCCAGGTTAGGAGTGTCTCCTACAAGTTCGCCCCCTGTGGTCAGTGTTGTCAAGGTATACAACTTAGGTCAGCTTATACATGGGTTACAATGACAATTGAATATATGACGATCTGCAACATTAATTTTCTTCTGAGGGAGGAGACACCACTTTTGTGAAATTAATTTTGCATAAGAACATAAGAATGAGGAACAGGAGTAGGCCATCTAGCCCCTCGAGCCTGCTCTGCCATTCAACAAGATCATGGCTGATCTGGCCGTGGACTCGGCTCCACTTACCCGTCCGCTCCCCATAACCCTTAATTCCCTTATTGGTTAAAAATCTATCTATCTGTGACTTGAATACATTCAATGAGCTAGCCTCAACTGCTTCCTTGGGCAGAGAATTTCACAGATTCACAACCCTCTGGGAGAAGAAATTCCTTCTCAACTCGGTTTTAAATTGGCACCCTCGTATTTTGAGGCTGTGCCCCCTAGTTCTAGTCTCCCCGACCAGTGGAAACAACCTCTCTGCCTCTATCTTGTCTATCCCTTTCATTATTTTAAATGTTTCTATAAGATCACCCCTCATCCTTCTGAACTCCCAACGAATAAAGACCCAGTCTACTCAATCTATCATCATAAGGTAACCCCCTCATCTCCGGAATCAGCCTAGTGAATCGTCTCTGTACCCTCTCCAAAGCTAGTATATCCTTCCTTAAGTAAGGTGACCAAAACTGCACGCAGTACTCCAGGTGCGGCCTCACCAATACCCTATGCAGCTGCAGAAGGACCTCCCTGCTTTTGTACTCCATCCCTCTCGCAATGAAGGCCAACATTCCATTCGCCTTCCTGATTACCTGTTGTACCTGCAAACTAACTTTTTGGGATTCATGCACAAGGACCCCCAGGTCCCTCTGCACCGCAGCATGTTGTAATTTCTCCCCATTCAAATAATATTCCCTTTTACTGTTTTTTTTTCCCCAAGGTGGATGACCTCACACTTTCCGACATTGTATTCCATCTGCCAAACCTTAGCCCATTTGCTTAAGCTATCTAAATCTCTTTGCAGCCTCTCTGTGTCCTTGACACAACCCGCTTTCCCACTAATCTTTGTGTCATCTGCAAATTTTGTTACACTACACTCTGTCCCCTCTTCCAGGTCATCTATGTATATTGTAAACAGTTGTGGTCCCAGCACCGATCCCTGTGGCACACCACTAACCACCAATTTCCAACCCGAAAAGGACCCATTTATCCCGACTCTCCGCTTTCTGTTCGCCAGCCAATTCTCTATCCATGCTAATACATTTCCACTGACTCCGCGTACCTTTATCTTCTGCAGTAACCGTTTGTGTGGTACCTTTTTGAATGCCTTTTGAAAATCTAAATACACCACATCCATCGGTACACCTCTATCCACCATGCTCGTTATATCCTCAAAGAATTCCAGTAAATTAGCTAAACATGATTTCCCCTTCATGAATCCATGCTGCGTCTGCTTGATTGCACTATTCCTATCTAGATGTCCCGCTATTTCTTCCTTAATGATAGTTTCAAGCATTTTCCCCATTACAGATGTTAAACTAACCGGCCTGTAGTTACCTGCCTTTTGTCTGCCCCCTTTTTTTAAACAGAGGCGTTACATTAGCTGCTTTCCAATCCACTGGTACCTCCCCAGAGTCCAGAGAATTTTGGTCGATTATAACGAATGCATCTGCAATAACTTCCGCCATCTCTTTTAATACCCCGGGATGCATTTCATTAGGACCAGGGGACTTGTCTACCTTGAGTCCCATTAGCCTGTCTAGCACTACCCCCTTAGTGATAGTGATTGTCTCAAGGTCCTCCCTTCCCACATTCCTGTGACCAGCAATTTCTGGCATGGTTTCTGTGTCTTCCACTGTGAAGACCGAAGCAAAATAATTGTTTAAGGTCTCAGCCATTTCCACATTTCCCATTATTAAATCCCCCTTCTCATCTTCTAAGGGACCAACATTTACTTTAGTCACTCTTTTCTGTTTTATATAATCTGTAAAAGCTTTTATGTTTTGCGCAAGTTTACCTTCGTAATCTATCTTTCCTTTCTTTATTGCTTTCTTAGTCATTCTTTGCTGTCATTTAAAATTTTCCCAATCTTCTATTTTCCCACTAACCTTGGCCACCTTTATACGCATTGGTTTTTAATTTGATACTCTCCTTTATTTCCTTGGTTATCCATGGCTGGTTATCCCTTCTCTTACCGTCCTTCTTTTTCACTTGAATATATTTTTGTTGAGCACTATGAAAGAGCTCCTTAAAAGTCCTCCACCGTTCCTCAATTGTGCCACCGTTTAGTCTGTGTTTCCAGTCTACTTTAGCCAACTCTGCCCTCATCCCACTGTCGTCCCCTTTGTTTAAGCATAGTACGCTTGTTTGAGACACTACTCCCTCACCCTCAATCTGTATTACAAATTCAACCATACTGTGATCACTCATTCCGAGAAGATCTTTTACTCGCAGATCGTTTATTATTCCTGTCTCATTACACAGGACCAGATCTAAGATAGCTTGCTCCCTTGTAGGTTCTGTAACATACTGTTCTAAGAAACAATCCCGTATGCATGCTATGAATTCCTCCTCCAGACTACCCCGTGCGATTTGATTTGACCAATCGATATGTAGGTTAAAATCCCCCATGATTACTGCCGTTCCTTTTTCACATGCCTCCATTATTTCCTTGATTATTGTCCGTCCCACCGTGAAGTTATTATTTGGGGGCCTATAAACTACACCCACCAGTGACTTTTTCCCCTTACTATCTCTAACCTCCACCCACAATGATTCAACATTTTGTTCATTAGTGCCAATATCATCTCTCACAACTGATATCATCCTTTATTGACAGAGCTACCCCACCTCCTTTCCCTTCTTGTCTATCTTTACGAATTGTCAGATACCCCTGTATGTTTAATTCCCAGTCTTGGCCCCCCTGCAACCACGTTTCTGTAATGGCCACCAAATCATACCCATTTGTAATGATTTGTGCCGTCAGCTCATTTACTTTATTTCGAATGCTGCGTGCGTTCAGGTAGAGTGTTTTAATACTAGTTTTTAAACCATGATTTTTAGTTTTGACCCCTCCTGCAGCCCCTTTACATTCACTGGCCCTTTTTGTTTTTTGCCTTGGGTTTCTCTGCCCCCCACTTTTACTCATCTCCTTTCTGTCTTTTGCTTTTGTCTCCTTTTTGTTTCCCTCTGTCTCCCTGCATTGGTTCCCATCCCCCTGCCATATTAGTTTTAACTCCTCCCCAACAGCACTAGCAAACACTCCCCATACGACATTGGTTCCGGTCCTGCCTTGGTGCAGACCGTCCGGTTTGTACTGGTCCCACCTCCCCCAGAACCGGTTCCAATGCCCCAGGAATTTGAATCCCTCCCTGCTGCACCACTGCTCAAGCCACGTATTCATCTGAGCTATCCTGCGAATCCTACTCTGACTAGCACGTGGCACTGGTAGCAATCCTGAGATTACTACTTTTGAGGTCCTACGTTTTAATTTAGCTCCTCGCTCCTTAAATTTGTCTCGTAGGACCTCATCCCTTTTTTTATCTATATCGTTGGTACCAATGTGCACCACGACAACTGGCTGTTCACCCTCCCTTTTCAGAATCTCCTGCACCCGCTCCGAGGCATCCTTGAACCTTGCACCAGGGGCGCAACATACCATCCTGGAGTCTCGGATGCGGCCGCAGAAACGCCTATCTATTCCCCTTACAATCGAATCCCCTATCACTATCGCTCTCCCATTCTTTTTCCTGCCCTCCTGTGCAACAAAGCCAGCCACGGTGCCATGAACTTGGCTGCTGCTGCCCTCCCCTGATGAGTCATCCCCTCAACAGTACTCAAAACGGTGTATCTGTTTTGCAGCCGTCTTTAGTGCAGAACAAGTGGACAAGTATGCCAAGTTCATGCCATTTCAATGCCAAGTCTATCGGCAATCGGCAGCGCACCCTGTGGAGGAGCAGGGTATCTCTGACAGCAACTTCAGGATTTTCGCATTTAACTGCATGTGCGGATGCCAGAAGTTGTTGACAGATTTATTCTTTAATAATGGTAAGCGCTGATCTTGCCATTATTATTACAGCAAAATCTGGGCCATTGTCTTTATTCTATTGGACCACTTTAATCAAAAAGCTTCTGCAAAATTATCTTTTTAATTTCTTGTGCAGTTTTTCTTTCCTGCTACATGAGCTAAAATGCGATTTCACAATTCATCTTCAAAAGAAGTCTACAAAATAATTTGCAGAAAAATTCTGAAGCGACCATGATATAAGGCTAGAACATTTGTGATTAAATTAGTGGCACTTTTTTTTAGAACCAAAAGAAACATTGGCTTGGAATTTGTGGTCAGTGTTTGCCGTCATTACTCTGTGAAACTGACATCAAGTTCTGGCGTCCACACATGCGCAGTTAAATGCAGATATCCAGAAGTTGCTGTCACTGGTTCCCCGCTCCTTCACAGGGTGTACTGCTAAAGTCCTCACAGGTGGAAATCTTAGCAATCCCCTGAACTGATGTGAACTTCCACTTTTTACATTCTTATTTCACTGTTTAGAAAAGAACCCTGAAAAAGCTTTGTTGAATGAGGTGTAACTGGGTTTTTAAACTAAGTCATAATTATTGCTGAACAACTTCTCTTGCCCTAAAAAACTATTTTTTTATTTTTGGAATATCAAATTTCTCCATTATGATACAAATTCCATAGATTTTTAAAATAAAATAATTTGAAAAAAATGTATATTTCAGCTTCCTGCTTAATCACACGTATACATTATTAGCTTGTGCTGTGATGTGGAACTTTGTGGTTCGAGATGAATATTGAGCTAAGTCAAGGAAACTTTCATTCTCTGCCTTGAACCATTTTTAAAGTTTCCAGCTGATATATCATGACATTGCATCAAACAGTTTATTAAAAAAAAGTATTTGGATCTCAGGAGTAGCTTTGTATTACAAATCGGCAACTATAATACATATTTACATTATAATTTTGGTGGGTGGGGTGGAGGTGAAGAACACTTTCCTTGTAAGGAGGAGAATGTTGCAGACGGTAAGTTTTGATTTGGGGTAAAGGGTGTTGCAAGCTGCCTCTGGGTGAGGGGATAAAAGAGGACAAGTTGTTTGTGATTCAGCTCAGTTGGTGGGGGTCAAGGGGGCGGGGTGGGTTGTGCTCATTGGAGTGAAGGGGGCCACCATTTCTGTTTGGGGAAGGAATTACAGAGCATTTCCTCTTCGCTTTGTCTGCCAAGGCTAATGAGTTACTGTTCCAGTTTGCATGCTTCCACTCCTTCCTAACTGGTCAATGTAGTGCGCATTTGGCCTTCTGATTTAAAAAAAATCTCTGGCTATTGGGGAAATGATAGAATGCCTGTGCATTTGGAGGGTGGGGGACTACCGTCTGTGATCACTGCTTGTTAGTCAAAGTGGATGGGGGGCAGTCGGGGGTGGCGGGGGAGATAAGATTCTTGTTGAGTGTTAGACAATATAGGTTCAAAAGGAGTGTGTAGATTGCTGCTCATTGAGGGGGATACCATTCAACACCCAGATTTTGGTACAACTGAAAATAAACTCAAACTTGAGATGTGGTCTCAAATGTAATAATATTCAAACTCAGCTTTACATGGCTGGAGAAATAATGCTATGGGGATTAGATCTGGTTTGATTCCTGCTGCTGGGGCTGGTCAAAGGAGGAGGATTGATCATTTTAAATTCATTTTAAAATTTAGCACTTTTTAAAACTCTTATTTAATGAATAAGTTTCCAGTCGTTAAATCATCCCCTCATCATAACCAAGGCGACTCCTTTATGGTTTTTAAAGATGAGTGGACAAAATGCAAACCCCTAAACAGTGGTAAAAATTCTTAAATTCAATGCAGTAAAAATAGGATTTGACTTGGTCCCATAAATCAGTGGCTCAGACCATAGCTGCTGTTACTCGAAGTATATTTTAACCCTTGCAACGCTTACTTTAGTGTTTGTTTGACTTCTTTAAAAATACAGCATCAAAAGTCAAAAATTGGTTGTTGTGACCTCCAAACAAAAAGTCTAGCAGTCTCATAAATCATAAAAACATGATTTATATGGAGATGATATGCCTTGGGGTTGTAGTGTATGTTTAGTAACTCAAATGATACATAACCTAATGGGATTAGTGGGAGCCAGGCTATCTCCTGATGTGCAACGGCTTATCAGTAATGTCTTGCTGTATTGGTGTTCAGTTATGTGTTGGAAACGAATGTTGACATCTGAATAACCCTGTGGAGTCTTTTGGGTCAGAGAGCTAACCAATCCCGAGACAGACTGGATTAGGAGAGTGTAAATCGTGAATTTGCATCATTGTGTTGACTGTGGAAGGTGAATATACTGCTTCACATTCAGTTTGAATCAAAGCACTTAAAACAAAAAGTAGACGCTGCTGGACTGTGATGTGTGCTTCAAGTTACTGTCCTGGGACAAAATGCGAGGGGTTGCTTTTCACTGCTGCCTAAAGAACACTGAGAAGGTGCAGTTGGGAAATTCTGTTCCTTTGCTACAACATGGTTTTAAGCAGGTAAAACCCTTCTAACATGTTATGTTTTATGTTTTGTTCATCAAACTTTGATTTTAATCAGAAATGTTGCCTGGGGAATGGACTGAGTTTCTTTGATGAAATATGTGAGCATGTGTTTTTGTTTTACTGCAATAATCTAATTTTTAGATGAAATGATTTTGAGATTCATATTACAGAATTTGAAAGTCCTATTTGCATCTTTTTACCCTGTAATGAATAACTAAATTGACATTACACAACATGATACGGCAATGCTTGTGAAGACATGATCTGAGGGGAGGAAAAGGCTATTGTCCCTAAAATAGATCATTGTCCCTTGTAATTGCTCCTACTATAGTGAATGTTAATAGAAGACCGTATCCGAACAAATATGTGGCTCGTATGCACCCAATTTATTCTCTGGTGGGACCCGAGTTATGTCCTTCCCTCCCCAATGCCTTTTCCGCCCCCAGTCCAATAAGTTCCAGTTATTAGCTGGGATTGAAGGAAATTTCAAGTGGGGCACTGTGCATTGGCACAGGCAAGGAGGGTAAATTGAACCATGAGTTAGCCTGTGCTACACTTTTAAACATTTGGCCACGAGCAGTCTTGGCCGATACCAAGGAATATGATGAGTGCTCCCTTTTGAGTTGAGTATGATCTATTAGATACTGAAGAAAAGATAATTTACAAATTTTTGGCTGGGGGGGGTGGGGGCAGGGGGATTGGTGGTGGTTGTTAATGGTAGGGAGAATCTTGTGGCAGAAAATGATTCCGTACGAAGAATACACTTTTGAAGACTAATTTAAGCTTTTTATTTGTACTGCAGCCTCATTTTTGGATGAGCTCGCTTGCTGTGCTACTGCACTACCGCATTTACTGGTAGATAGTGCAACGCGTCTTCTCTGTGTGACCGGGTAGTTTGTGTGTACACAGATTTACTGTGTCAGCTTGATCAGTGGGCATAAGTGAACTGTTGGCATTGGCACGTTCCATCATGCCATTATACATTGACTGTGGTGGTTGTGCATCATCCTTCTTCCTCTTTGACTTCCCTGCAGCCTTTGACTCTATCATCCTCCTCCAATGCCATTCCTCTGTTGCCCAACTCAGTGTGATGGTCCTCGCTTGGTTTACACTCTTGGCTATTTGATCATAGCCAGAGCATCTCCATCAATAGCCCCTGCAATTTTGGTAACTCATCTCCCCGCACCGCCCCCCCCACCCCCGCCAAGAATCTATCTTTCGACTCCTCCTTTTCCCCCATCTCCATGTTGTCCCTTGGCAATATCATTTGAAGACATGGGGTCAGCTTTGTTGTGTACGTAAATAAACAGACTAACTGAACCAGGAGTAAAGTAACTTAACTGTGTCCTTTATAGCAACATCCAAAATGGTGTCCCAAAATCAGCATGAACCAGAATGTTTACAGCAACTGTGAATAGCTTCCACAGGGTCCTAATGCCCGTCCAGTGAGAGTTCGTGCAGCAAACCGAGAATGAACACAACAAGCATCAACATGTGCACTGACGGCACCAAACTACCTGTCCACTATCTTTCTCGACCCCTCTACTGCCTCTGTGTTGGAAGACTGCTTGTTCGACAGCTGTAATTTCCTCTAGTTCAACACCGAAACCACCATTTACAGCCCCTGCCACAAACTCTCTGACCTTGCCACCAATTTCATCTCCCTCCCTGGCCATTATCTCCGGCTGAATCAGACTGTTCGCCACTTCGTTGTTCTGGTCGACCAACGCCTCCAAGCCCATATCTTCTCCATCACAGAGCTGTGGTATTGTGTCCAATTCTGGGCACCACAGTTTAGAAAGGACATGATGGATTTGGAGAGCGTACAGAAGAGATTTGCAAGAGTTTACAGTTACGTGAATAGACTTGAGAAGCTGGGGTTATTCTTCTTAGAGCAGAGCAGGATAAGAGAAGTTGATAGAGGTGTTTGAAATCATGAAGGGTTTAGATAGAGTAAATAAAGAGAACCTGTTTCCAATGGCTGAAGGGTCGATAAGGAGAGGGCACAGATTTAAGATGATTGGAGAGGCGATATGAGGAAAAAACTTATTATGCAACGAGTGATGAGGGTTTGGAATGCGTTGCCTGCTAGGATGGTGGATACAGATTCAATAGTAGCCTTCAAAAGGGAATTGGACACATACTTGAAAGAGGAAAAAATTGAAGGGATATGGGGAAAGAGCGGGGGAGTGGGACGAATTGAAACACTGTTCGAAAGAGCTAGTGTAGACTCGATGGGCCGAATGGCCGCCTTCTGTGCTGTATTATTCTTTGATTCTATGATCACAAAGACTGTCGACTTCCACCTCCATAACCTCCTCTGCCCTTGCCCCAGCCCATCTGCGGCTGAAGCCCTCATCCATGCCTTTTTTGACCTCCAGACTCGCCTATTGCAATGTCTGGCTGGCCTCCCATCCTTCACCATCTAGAAGTTCAGCTCATCCAAAACTCTTGTCATTATTCTATCCTGCACCAGATGCCACTCACTCATCACTCCTGTACTCTCCTCCCTTTTTCCTCCTCATTGGTGGCCGTGCTTTCAGCTATTTGGGTCCCAAGCCCGAGATTTCCTTGCCTAAGCTTCTACATTTCTCTGCTTTTCTTTCTTCCTTTAAGTCCTCCCTTCAAAACCACCCCTTCGCCCAAGCTTTTGACCACCCCTTGTATTATCACCTTCTTTGACTCGGTGCCCATTTATCTCTGAGTACACCTCTGTTAAGCGGCTTGGGATGTTTTTCCACATTCAAGGTGTTGTAAAAATATGAGTTGTTGCTGCTGCTGGGAACAGTGGATTTATTGGCCCTTGGAAGAACCAATTTAAAATTAAAAAAAATAATGTTGTCTTCTAGGCTGCTGACCTTAAACAATGGGTGACTTTATTTTCATGTAGCAACTGAAGAGCAATTTAAAAGCGGCTTTACTTTCCGCTGTAGAGTGGGTGTGTTGCAGGCTGATCTGGTGCCTGTTGTGACAGTCTGTTGAGACAGATGGTCAAAGAAAATGATTTTTTTTCTTTTAATTAAACATGCAGTCAATCTTTTGTCATCTGCTTCCCTGTCCTCAGGGTATTGCAAAAGCAACTAACATGTTGCAGAGGAAAATAAGTTCTGAAAGAAAAATCCTTGTTTTAATTGACAATATTGGGTTACAGAGTCAACAAGTAACAGAATGCACGCGAGCACGAGCTTAGGAGAGTTCAGAAAGCTTGATGACGGCACTGAATTGGCAAGACTTCCAGTCACAGAATCAATAATCTGGGAAGAGTAATCAATCAGCAAACCTGCCTGCTTTATTTCCCTTTGTTTAGCTGTGAAAAGCAGTGTGTTTATGCCTCTGTTATTGCAAATCATTAAACTGTTATGATACGGTTTTGAAGCCTTCATCAAACCAGTTGATCTCAATGACTGTAGGAATGGTACAGGTTTCAGCCGATTCTGCCACTCTTTGTTTCGATTGACATAACTTCTTGCTTCAGAGAGTACATTTGTATGAAAACATTTTTGAAATGATTTACGACTGCGATGGAGTGTTTTTCATTATAATTCTATTCCGTTCAGAATGGCTTGGGAGTGCTCAGTGGGTTTGTGGATTGGAGGAGAAGCAGAGGTCAAGGAATTGAGGCCGGAGGACCAGCTTGATATTGTGTGGTGGAGGCAGGAGGGCCTCGCCAAGGTGTGCAGGGACGCAGTGTTTCATTAACAACTTTCTTGGCTCAGACAGCACTCCTACTGACAGTTTAAAAAAAATCAAACTCTTCCACGTCTCCTGCTGTGTTGGGTCTGACTGTATGCAAACCCTGCGTGCTGATGTGCACTTCTCTCGCAGTTATAAATTTTAAATGAACTAGGGAACATCAATAAACCCAAGTAGTGAAACAAAGAAAATAAACTCTCAAAAAGTGGGAATGGGTCATGGAAAGGAATGAATGAATTGAACTGAAGTTACCCTTGTGGTCCGAACTCCTTGGGCAGCAATGGCAGTGGGTAAGCACAATTCTCAACATTGGGAGATATGGTGGCAGCAAAGCACGCTGACTTGTTAGACAGTGAAGAGGGGGAAGAAAAGAGAGGAACTGAATGAATAGTGAAATGGAACAATAAAATAAATTGAAAGCAGCAGGAGGAAGCTTCTTGGCTGTAATGGTGGCAGAAAAGCAGTCGTCTTGTGCATTGACGGGATAATGAAAATAAAATAAAATTTAAATTAAATAGTTTAAATTATTTAGAAAGGGTTTACCTGTTTAGTGGGTGGTGTTGGTCACGAGATGGAGCTAGGGTCACTGAGGAGGGAAGTAAAGTTGAAAAACAGACAAGAAGTGTATTTGATATGCAAATCTTTTAATATATTCGCCGAGAAATCCTGGCCTCCCCGGGTCTGCACGGAGCATGTATGGACCCGGGAAGGCATCGCACAAGCTGGTTTTCAGCGCACTGTGCGCATGCGCTAAAAACCGGCTTTTCCGATCAGTCAAGCTCCAGCTTGACAGATCCTCTGCATCTCGGGAGCAAGGACATTGGCTTGGGCAAGTTTGCGGGATTTATCCATATCTTGCCCAGCACATGTCCTTAAAACTCTTGCGCCTGATAAAAGTAAGCGCATAGCCTACCTTTACAGGCTTAAGAGTTTTAAAACAGGCAAACATAATAATATAACATTTTTTATATACATTTCATTGTTAAAAACTTTGCCCACCAACGTAAGTTTATTTTAAACCATAATTAAAAAAACTTTTTTAAAAATCGGAAAAATATTTTTTTTATAAGACATAAATAACTTTAATTTAAATTAATGTCAAATATGTGGTGTATTTTTTTTTCTATTTTTTATTAGTGTTTTGGGTGTTTGGGGGCCTATTTCTCAATCATAATGGGAACTGGAACTCCAACTTACGGAGTTCCCATTATTATGAATGAGAAAATACTGTACCTTGATTGGCTGCCCAGTGCCATGTGACTCCAGCTCCAGCTTACGGATGTTTTGACGTGGAAGAGGTAAGTGCGCATCTTTTGTAACTTTTTCACTCGATCGCCCGCGGAAAGCAGCCGACCAGGATTTATAGGCCACTATGAATTGAAAGTGTTGTGATAGTGTCACTGGTTTATCATTGGATCAGGAGTTCATCTTCCAGCTGGATTAAAATTGCTTTGACAAATAAACTGAACTTTTCCACTGAGAAAAGGAAATACATTTTTGATAAATTAAAAAAATGTTTTATTTCTAAATGTCATCAAATGCAACTGCAGATGTTATTAATCACAGGTGTTGCCAGAATTAAGAATTAAAAAGGGAGCAGTTGTTCTGTCTTTGGATGATACTTTAAACTGAGCCCACGTCTGCCCTCTTGGGTGTACATAAAAGATACCACAGCATTATTTGAAGAAAACAAGCAAGTTTTCTTGGTGTCCTGGCCAAGATTTATCCCTCAACCAACAGATGATCTAGTCATTTATTGCTGTTTGTGGGACCTTGCGAATTAGCTGCCAGGTTTCCCTACATTGCAAGAGTGACCACACTTCGGAAGACTTCATTGGCGCTTTGGGACATACTGAGGTTATGAAAGGTGCTATATAAATACAAGTTCTTTATTTTCTTAATATTTAGTGTTTGAACTTGCTTGAAGTAAAGCTTTAAAAATTCAATCTCCAGTTGTTTTCAAACTTTGTTTCTCAAACAAAGATTCTCCAAAATCCTCACAGGATGAGGGGATGCCTTCTCTAATTTAGACTTGAAGAAATATACTGATGTCCACAAACGACATATGCTCAACTTATATGGATGTGGTTAGCAATTCTCTTCAACTGTTCTGGGGAAGTCATAACCTGCTGAAACCTCGGATTTTCAGGACACATCCTGAGACTTTGAAGCAAAAACTTCAATCAAGGTAACAAAGGACCCAAAAGACAATTCATTGGGTCATTTTCATCATGTTAAGGTAAAACATGTAATTTTTTTAATTTAAAAATTTATACTGAACACTAAATCAAGTGGAAATTTTTCAATTAACATGCCTACTCAAAGGACTTGACAATTTTTGTTGAGGGATTGACTGTGAATTGAATTTTTTTTGAAGTGAGATTTTTTTTAAAATTAGCAACCATTGATTTTTTTAAAAAATGAATGGTTCTCAAAATGCTATGTGCCCTCTGGGCACATCGGTCATACGCCAGACAAAGGACTTTTAATCCTATTGATCGAAATGAAGTTGGACCATAATATGCTATTTTTGATTGTG
This sequence comes from Pristiophorus japonicus, assembly GCF_044704955.1. Classification (NCBI taxonomy): domain Eukaryota; kingdom Metazoa; phylum Chordata; class Chondrichthyes; family Pristiophoridae; genus Pristiophorus; species Pristiophorus japonicus. The sequence goes on from NC_091981.1 coordinate 187,875,615, forward strand.
GCCACTGGAGAATTTGAATACCAGTCAAGCATGAGATTCAAACACAGTTCCTCTGAGTTCAGCTAACTATTCTTACTGCAGTCCAGTAATAGGCTGAATATGTAACAAATGTTCCATTAGCCGACATCAGTCCGATACTTAACAAATAGTCTGGGTTTGTTGTAGTGACAGGATAAGCATGTGATTATTTAGCTATGAGGAGTCAACTCAATGAACTGCATGTACTAAAATGTAGCATCTTATCTCTGATGTGAACTTGTAGCTATGCTGCATTCTCGAAAGTTTGTTTTAGATGGTAAAAATAATTACTTGTATAACAAACCTAAAATTGTAAAATGTATTTGCCACGCCACTGGATCGCTTAGTAATTACATTAACTTTGTGCTATGGTTGATTCACCGAAGGGCTGTTCAGCTCTCTGTTTGTATTTACCTTTGAAGCAGCTATCTGAATACTTCAGTTATTGGTACTATAGGCTATCTTTTTCAAGAGATGTTCAGAGAAACATAATGGGAAACAAACTGTTGTTTTATGTGATACTTCGGATTTTTTTTTTCTGGTCTAATAAAAGTGACTTGTAAGGAAAATCTCACGAATACTGACAATCTTCAAGTGTGTTTTGATTTATTTGCCTTTGGCCATAATCTAGTGCATACATGTTTCGCTTGCTCCAATCTGTGCTGAGCTGCAATCCTTTATGCATTTTACAGTTGGTATGACATTCTTTGGGTACAGATGCTTCAAAACATGTTCTGTTCAGTGACTGACTTTTAAACTCTGGAAGCATAAACATATGTTGGAGAAAAGGTTATTAAACAAAATTAGGGCTCATGGGATTGGGGGTAATCTCGCATGGATTCAGGATTAGTTAACAGACAGAAAACAGGGAGCAGGAATAAAAGGGTCATTTTCGGATTGGCAGGCTATAACTAATGGGATGTGGCAAGGATCTGACTGATTCCTGGGATGGGGGAAATTGTCTTATGAGGAGAGATTGAGTAGACTAGGCCTATATTCTCTAGCGTTTAGAAGAATGAGAGGTGATCTCATTGAAACATACAAAATTCTTAAAGGGAGGATGTTTCCTCTGGCTGGGGAGTCGAGAACCAGGGGTCACAGTCTTAGAATAAGGGGTGGGTCATTTAGGACTGAGTTGAGGAGAAACTTCTTCACTCAGAGGGTGGTGAATCTCTGGAATTCTCTACCCAGAGGGCTGTTGAGGCTGAGTCTTTGTATATTCAAGACAGAGATTGATATATTTTTGGATATTGAGGGAATCAAGGGATATGGGGACAGTGCAGGAAAGTGGAGTTGAGGTCGAAGATCAGCCATGATATTGAATGGCGAAGCAGGCTTGAGAGGCCAAATGGCCTACTCCTGCTCCTAATTCTTATGTTATGTTCTTAACATTGAGTTTCTAACTGGTTATTTTCTCCAAAAACAAGCTAATCTTAATTGTTTTAACTGCTAGCTCCTCAAATCACCCTTGTGTTTTATTTTGTGTTCAGTTAAACACAGCTTCTCTGATGTCTGAAATTGCACACATTTCATCAGTTTGGGCCAGTATCGTGATACCATTCTATTTCTGATTTAACAAGCATGATGGATATGAAATTGGCTAAGTGACAGGAAACCGAGAGTAGTGGTGAATGGTTGTTTTTCAGGCTGGAGGAAGATATACAGTGGTGTTCCCCAGGGATCAGTACTAGGAACATAGAAACATAGAAAATAGGTGCAGGAGTAGGCCAATTGGCCCTTCGAGCCTGCACTGCCATTCAATGAGATCATGGCTGATCACTCCCTCAGTACCCCTTTCCTGCTTTCTCTCCATACCCTTGATCCCTTTAGCTGTAAGGTCCATTTCTAATTCCTCTTGAATATATCCAATGAACTGGCATCAACAACTCTCTGCGGTAGGGAATTCCACAGGTTAACAACTCTGAGTGAAGAAGCTTCTCTTCATCTCCGTCCTAAATGGCCTACCTCTTATCCTAAAACTATGTCCCCTGGTTCTGGACTTCCCCAACATCGGGAACATTCTTCCCGCATCTAAACTGTAAAGACCCGTCAGAACCTTATACGTTTCTATGAGGTCCCCTCTCATCCTTCTCAACTCCAGTGAATAAAGGCCCAGTTGATCCAGTCTCTCCTCATATGACAGTCCAGCTATCCCTGGAATCAGTCTGGTGAACTTTGCTGCACTCCCTCAATAGCAAGAACGTCCTTCCTCAGATTAGGAGACCAAAACTGAACACAATATTCCAGGTGAGGCCTCACGAAGGCCCTGTACAACTGCAGTAAGACCTCCCTGCTCCAATACTCAAATCCGCTAGCTACGAAGGCCAACATACCATTTCCCTTCTTCACCGCCTGCTGTATCTGCGTGCCCACTTTCAGTGACTGATGAACCATGACACCCAGGTCTCGTTGCACCTCCCCTTTTCCTAATCTGCCGCCATCCAGATAATCTGCCTTCGTGTTTTTGCCCCCAAAATGGATAACCTCACATTTATCCACATTATACTGCATCTGCCATGTATTTGCGCACTCACCTAACCTGTCCAAGTCACCCTGCAGCCGCTTGGCGTCCTCCTCACAGCTCACACCGCCACCTAGTTTAGTGTCATCCTCAAACTTGGAGATATTACACTCAATTCCTTCATCCAAATCGTTAATGTATATTGTAAAGAGCTGGGGTCCCAGCACTGAGCCCTGCGGCACTCCACTAGTCACTGCCTGCTATTCTGAAAAGGACCTGTTTATCCTGACTCTCTGCTTCCTGTCAGCCAACCACTTCTATATCCACGTCAGTACATTACCCCCAATACCATGCGCTCTGATTTTGCACACCAATCTCTTGTGCGGGACCTTGTCAAAAGCCTTTTGAAAGTCCAAATACACCAAATCCACTGGTTCTCCCTTATCCACTCTGCTAGTTACATCCTCAAAAAATCCAGAAGATTCGTCCAGCATGATTTCCCTTCCATAAATCCATGCTGACTTGGTCCGATCCTGTCACTGCTTTCCAAATGCGCTGCTATTTCATCCTTCATCATTGATTCCAACATTTTCCCCACTACTGATGTCAGGCTCACCGGTCTATAATTACCCGTTTTCTCTCTCCCTTCTTTTTAAAAAAATAAGTGGTGTTACAGTAGCTACCCTCCAGTCCATAGGAACTGATCCAGAGTCGATAGACTGTTGGAAAATGATCACCAATACATCCACTGTTTCTTGGGCCACTTCCTTAAGTACTCTGGGATGCAGACTATCAGGCCCCAGGGATTTATTGGCTTTCAATCCCATCAATTTCCCTAACACAATTTCCCGCCTAATAAGGATATCCTTCAGTTCCTCCTTCTCACTGTCCCGTAGTACATTTGGAAGGTTATTTGTGTCTTCCTTCGTGAAGACAGAACCGAAGTATTTGTTCAATTGGTCTGCCATTTCTTTGTTCCCCATTATAAATTCACCTGAATCTGACTGCAAGGGACTTACGTTTATCTTCACTAATCTTTTTCTCTTCACATATTTATAGAAGCTTTTGCAGTCAGTTTTTATGTTCCCTGCAAGCTTCCTCTCGTACTCTATTTTCCCCCTCTTAATTAAACCCTTAGTCTTTCTCTGTTGAATTCTAAATTTCTCCCACTCCTCAGGTTTGTTGCTTTTTCTAGCCAAATTATATGCCTCTTCCTTGGCTTTAACACTATCCTTAATTTCCCTTGTTAGCCATGGTTGAACCACCTTCCCAGGTCTATTTTTACTCCAGACAGGGATGTACAATTGCTGAAGTTCATCCATGTGATCTTTAAATGTTTGCCATTGCTTATCCACCGTCAACCCTTTAAGTATCCTTTGCGAGTCTATTCTAGCCAATTCACGCCTCATACCGTCGAAGTTACCTTTCCTTAAGTTCCAGGACCCTAGTTTCCGAACAAACTGTGTCACTCTTCATCTTAATGAAGAATTGTACCATATTATGGTCACTTTTCCCCAAGGGGCGTCGCACAACAAGATTGCTAATTAGTCCCTTCTCATTACACATCACCCAGTCTAGGATGGCCAGCTCTCTAGTTGGTTCCTCAACATATTGGTCTCGAAAACCATCCCGAATACACTCCAGAAAATCCTCCTCCACCGCATTGCTACCAGTTTGGTTAGCCCAATCAATATGTAGATTAAAGTCGCCCATGATTACTGCTGTACCTTTATTTCTTGTTTGATGCTGTCCCCAACCTCACTACTACTGTTTGGTGGTCTGTACACAACTCCCACTAGCGTTTTCTGTCCTTTGGTATTCCACAGCTCCACCCATACCGATTCCACATCATCCAGGCTAATGTCCCTCTTTACTATTGCATTAATTTCCTCTTTAACCAGCAACGCCACCCGCCTCCTTTTCCTCTCTGCTTATCCTTCCTAAATGTTGAATACCCCTGGATGTTGAGTTCCCAGCCTTGGTCACCCTGGAGCCATGTCTCCGTGATGCCAATTACATCATATCCGTTAACTGCTATCTGCGCAATTAATTCGTCCACCTTATTCCGAATACTCGCATTGAGGCACAGAGCCTTCAAGCTTGTCTTTTTAACACACTTTGCTCCTTTAGAATTTTTCTGTAATGTGGCCCTTTCTGTTTTTTGCCTTGGGTTTCTCTGCCCTCCACTTTTAGTATTCTCCTTTCTATCTTTTGCTTCTGCCTCCATTTTACTTCCCTCTGTCTCCCTGCATAGGTTCCCATCCCCCTGCCATGTTAGTTTAACTCCTCCCCAACAGCACTAGCAAACACTCCCCTTAGGACATTGGTTCCGGTCCTGCCCAGGTGCAGACTGTCCGGTTTGTACTGGTCCCACCTCCCCCAGAACCGGTTCCAATGTCCCAGGAATTTAAATCCCTCCCTTTTGCACCACTGCTCAAGCCACGTATTCATCTGAGCTATCCTGTGATTCTTACTCTGACTAGCACGTGTCACTGGTAGCAATCCTGAGATTACTACATTTGTGATCCTACTTTTTAATTTAGCTCCTCGCTCCCTAAATTCATCTGGTAGGACCTCATCCCGTTTTTTACCTATATCGTTGGTACCTATATGCACCACAACAACTGGCTGTTCACCCTCCCTTTTCAGAATGTCCTGCACCCACTCCGAGGCATCCTTGACCTTTGCACCAGGGAGGCAACATACCATCCTGGAGTCTTGGATGCGGCCACAGAAATGCCTATCTATTCCACTTACAATCTAATCCCCTATCATTATAGCTCTCCCACTCTTTTTCCTGCCCTCCTGTGCAGCAGAGCCACCCACGGTGCCATGAACTTGGCTGCTGCTGCACCCCTCTGATGAGTCATTCCGCCCCCCCCCCCCCCCCAACAGTACCCAAAGTGGTGTATCTGTTTTGCAGGGGGAGACCGCAGGGGACCCCTGCACTACCTTCCTTGCACTGCTCTTTCTGCTGGTCATCAATTTTACTATCTGGCTGTGTACCCTTTTCCTGCAGTAAGACCAACTTGCTAAACGTGCTATTCACGTCATTCTCAGCATCGTGGATGCTCCAGAGTTCATCCACACGCAGCTCCAGTGCTGCAATGCGGTCTGTCAGGAGCTGGAGGCGGATACACTTTCCGCACCTGTAGTCATAGCGTCCCTGACTTTCCCACATGGTACAGCAGGAGTATAACACGTGTCCGAGCTGTCCTGCCATGACTTAACTCTTTTATATGCACTTAAATTGGCAACAACAATGCTAAATGTTACTTAATGATACAGAAAAGAAAAAAGAAACGCTACTCACCAATCACTTACCCCCTTGGTTGTGACGCCACCTTTCGATTTCTTTCTACTTTTTTGCCTTCTCACCTCTGCAGCTGCACCGTTGTTTTTCTTGGTGTATATTAATGACTTGGGACTTGGATGTGGGTGTACATGGCACAATTTCAAAATTTGCCGATGGCACAAAACTTGGAAGTATCGTGAACAGTGAGGAGGATACTGATGGGCTTTAAGAACACATGGACAGGCTGGCGAAATGGGCGGACACGTGGCAAATGAAGTTTAATGCAGAAAAGTGCGAAGTGATACATTTTTGGAAGGAAGAACTAGGGGAGGCAATTTAAACTAAAGGGTACAATTCTAAACGGGGTGCCTAAACCGAGAAACCTGGGGGTATATGTGCACAAATTGTTGAAGGTGGCAGGGCAGGTTGAGAAAGCATTTATGAAAGCACGTGGCATCCTGGGCTTCATTGAGTACAAAAGCAAGGAAATTATGATGAACGTTTATAAAACACTGGTTCGGTCTCAACTGGAGTATTGTGTCCAATTCTGGGCACCACATATTAGGTAGGATGTGAAGGCCTTAGAGAGGGTGCAGAAAAGATTTACAAGAATGGTTCAGGGATAAAGGACTTCAGTTATGTGGTTAGACTGGAGAAATTGGCATCGTTCTCCTTAGAGCAGATACAGTTAAAAGGAGATTCGATCGAGGTGTTCAAAATCACGAGGGGTCCAGATAAAGTAGATGGAGAGAACCAGAGGACACAGATTTAAGCTGATTGGCAGAAGAACCAAAGACGACATGATGAAAAACCTTTTTTACGCTGCCTGAAAGGATGGTGGCGGCAGATTCAATAGTGGCTTTCAAAACTGAGTTGGATAAGTACCTGAAGGAAAAATTTTTACAGGGCTACGGAGAAAGGGCGGGGGAGTGGAACTAGCTGTGAGATACTGTTGCAGAGAACCGGCCCGGGCTCGACGGGTCGAATGGGCTTGTTCTGTGCTGTAACCATTCTATGATTCTATGAAGCACATTTCCAACATTGAAACTAAAATCCCCCAAATCTGTGGATATTTATTGGTTGAAGTTTTTACCCTTTTTGTTTATCTAGGATTGCATGAAAAGCTATTTTTTTTTAATGGCGAACTCCAGGCTTTTGGTGGCTTTCCCCTGAAAAAGAAAGGCATTCTAACTTCTAAACTGTAAGTGTTAAAGATAGGCAGCCTTTTTAGCAGAGGCACCATTTTACAACTGGGCTGGGCTGTGTGTTGTAGTGCTATAAAATCTTGACAACTCTTACTTGGTGTTATTGATTGCTTTGGCTATGACTTCAGACTGGGAGCGAATACTTTGAACTCCATTTTCCAGGTTGGTTTCCCATGGTGCTGTACTTCAGGGACCAGGAATTGCAGGTGGTATGATTGCCCAATTAGGGAGTGAAAGAACGTTTTAATAATGGTCTAAATGATGTCTTCATTCACTGACCACTTTTGCTTTGTCTGGGGAGCTGCAGCTGATCTAGTTAGTGCTTGACCTTCAGTCACTGCAGCTCATTGATCTGAAACTGTACACATTTTGTTATGAGATATTTTATGACAATTTTTTGAACACATTAAAATTGCTTCTATATTTTTACAGTTCCAAATGTTCTAACTTTATTGCTCAAAATTCAGAACTGCCAAATAAATCAAATGCAGCATACCTTGCTGCTATTGTCCATAATTTGGTACCACAGTACTGAAGTTGATACTACCTATGTAGTTTTCCATCCTTCAACTGCATGACATAATGCAAAAATAACTTGCTACTTAAAGAACTAATTGCATTGTAGACTGTGTTGTCTAGTTAAGGCCATATTTTCAGTGAAACAAACAGAGTCCATAATCACAAACATACCAGAATAGGAGGGGAAAGTTAATGAAAAAAGTGTAAGAATGCAGTACTCAAAACCCATTCATTACTCCTTTTATACATTTATGAAAAAGATGAGAACTGTGAATAGCCTGTTACATAAAGTTGCCTTCATGTTACTGAAACCAACTAGCAAATTACTTTTCCACAATAAAGGTTAGAATAATTTTACACCTACTAGATTTTTTTTTACCGTACTGACTCAATTGGGTCTGCTCGTCTATAAAAATATTTTCTAATTGCTTGTGTACATTCAAAGATACAGCAGTTTGGTTTCTTTTTTGCAGTTTTTGTATTTTTCGTTCCAGTTTAGGACTTTTTGAGTCATTTCCCCAATGTAAATATAGGGGTAGATGTTTCAGCCACTCACCGGCAACATGTTGGTAAAGAAACACGTCAAACTACCTCAACAGAAACCAAATACTGCGGATGTTGGAAATCTGGAATAAAAGTAGAAAATGCTGAAAACACTCAGCAGGTCAGGCAGTATCTGGACGGATGCTACGTTCAACTATCTGTTGTGTATATTGATTTGATAGTTTATACAAATATTTTGTGTAAAGTAGACCTTTGTTTTCTAGATTGCAGTTTCTCTTTTTCTGACAAGTGAAATACAAATAAATGTAATTTTAATTTAACTTTTTTGAGCTTCAAGAAGAGTTGCCTGCAAAAACAGCTTTATATTTTTTCTGATTTTTTTTTTTCCTTTCCACTGTAAGCAGAAGTGAATGCAACTGTGATATGACTGGTCATGTTTGGCGTTTGGTTGAATGCACAATTCAAACAGTGGACAGAAGTGTTTTCATTAGATCAAAATAACAGCCATCTACAATATGGTCCATTAGTCTTTATTGACAACCTTTGCAAATAACCGCTGGTATAATCTGCTAAAACACATTTTTCTGTTTTAAGTCCTAAATGGGATGAGTTTCTGTCAAGTGCCTTGGGATGTTTCACTACATTAAAGGTGCTATGTAAATGCAGATTGTTTCAACTACAGGAAAAATGTATTGTTTTTTCTGGTACATTGCTTTAAAATGTTATGAAAGGAAATGCATCATAAACACCCGATCTTTTTTTTTTAAAGTAACCATTTCTTCTCTTGTATTCTCCTTCGGAATCGCCTCTGGAAACTGTTTGCACAATAATTGATTAGGCTGAGAAACCTGATTTAAAGTCAGTGTAAATAATTAAGGAGATCTAGAGCTTTGGGTTCATAGACTATCCTGGAGCTTCTGCCTTGAGTTGACTGTTTTCTTATAGAAGCTGTAACAAGTCTTTGTGACTTTAGTTGCTATAATGCATGTTGTTGTTCTTTCCCTGATTAGCATCTGAATCCAGCGTTGGACTCAAAAGAAAGGACCTATAGAATTCTTAATTCAGACTAAGCCAGCTTCCTGCAGAGTTGAAGGCTTTTCTTATTTCCCCCAACAAATAACAAATCTGAGAATGGAGAAAAAGACAAATCATTGAGGAGACTTTGCATTGATGGCTGTGTGCTGCATTGAATGTCATGACCCCAGCCTCTTTACTCTGAAGAAATACCAGACTGTTCAGTGATGAAATTGAAGTTATGCAAGGAGGAAATACTTGAGTGTGTTCTGGTCAATTCTTCCTTTTGCTTTCTCAGATGTCTTCCATTTGGTAGCAATTACTTTCCCACATTTAGCTTGATAAACATAAGCCTTGCATCCTGTTTTGAAGGGATGATGCCCAAGCTGCAGTAATTAAATGGATGTGGGATTTATTGAGAGTATTATATTGTCTTACTTGCTTGCTAACCTCCCTTTTAAAAGATTGTTTCAATTTTTGTGGCCTTTAAATGTTGTTACTTTTATTTCTGATGTGCCACAACATTCCCTGGATTTGAAATTAATTTCCTGCAAGCTAACCAGCATCTTTGGCAATCCTATTTAAATGAAATATATTTTTTTTAAATAGAAAGAAATATTTAAGATTTAAATGTTTTGGCATTGATGTCGTTGAAGTGTTGATTTAAAGGCTGACTCCAGGTTGTTTCAATAATCTGCAACAATCACGTTTGGAAATTGATGTCTTTTTGAAGAACAAATGCTCTCTTCACCTTTGTTTAAAAAGGAATGTTGTCTTGTTTCAGTCATGTTACAATGAAATTCTTTTATTTGCTTTGATTTTTAAAAAAATAATAATTTTGGTCCCAACCGATATGCACAACAATGCTGAGTACTGGAATTCTGATTACATTTTATGCTGGAACCGGGAATAACTCCAGTAGCCTTTGGAGAAAGCAAAAGGAAGAATTGACCAGAGTGTACAAGTACTTGCATAACTTCAATTTAATTATTGAACAGTCTGGTATTTATTCAGAGTAAAGAGGCTGGGGTCATGACACGCAATGCACCATTTATGTTACTGTAAACCTTGGACCTTTTCAAAATCGAAGTGGAAGAAGAACAAGACTGCCATTGCTTTTTGTCCTGAAATGTCTTGAGAGAGTAGAAGCCAATTGCTTTGCCAAAGATGGACGCCTGATACTTGTGCTATAGTACCATGAAGCCAAGAAGTGTGGTTTCTTACCAATATATGCAAGTGGAAATTATGTTGCCAGTTCATTTGGCAGTGTAAATGGAGGCATAAGATCAGTCAATTTTTAAACTTTTGATTACATGCACAAAAGTAAGTGAAATGCTTTATACAATACTGTATACATGAGCACCCATACCTATCTGTACTATGAAATAATACCAAAAAATTAGTGCTTTTAACATAATGGATGTTCCTAATTTTCATACTTTGACAGCTGACTTCAATCCAGGTGTAAAAATAAGTTTTTTTTTACAAAAGTGTGTACAGAACTAAAGGAGAGGAAATTAAATGAAAACAACCAAGTGTACTTAAGGAGGTAACAGTAGGAAAGAACAAAGATGTTTTATTAACTACTGCAAAGCAGGTGTGTTGGAATTTAGGGATTTATTGGGGATATTTATGCAGGATATCCCAGTTAAGCCTGAAAGCTCACTTACATTGGATATATGCTCAAAGGTGAGTAATGGACACATAGTGGATGCAACCCACATCAATGTGATATGAATGCTGACACCTTGATTTTTTTATAGTTCAACCCTGCTTTCATTTTGTAAACGTGTCAAATATTTTGTTTAAGAATTTGAGAGATTGATACCTGTTTACCACCACAGCAGAGAAACTTCTTTTAATGTATGTGAAAGACATTTTAGGGAAATTTGTTTCAACTTGGGGACAGATGGGCTACCTCTAGTATGGTATGTGCATAATGATCATATGCCTGTTTCCACTGGCTAGTGGAGGTTCTCAAAGGATCTGGCATATGAATGTATTCAACCATTTACTTTCAATGTAAATGTTTCCTTTATAAGTGTTGAGAAGCATTCATTTCTAATCTTCCAAAGGAGTTGGGAATCTGCAGCTCCTACTTGCAATGAAATACATAGCCCATACAAAGTTTACTTTAAAAGTGCGGATGTACGTATATCGCATATGCACATGTGTGTTCTTGGTACCCTGATGTTTATGCTCATGGAAACTGAAAATTCTGGAAATACTCAGCAGATCAGGCAGCATCTGTGAAGAGAGAAACAGCTAACGTTTCAGGTTGATGAACTTCCATCAGAACTAGAAAACGTTAAAGATGTAATAGATTTTAAGCAAGTAAAGAGGTAGGGAAAGTTTGGGGTGGGAGGAAAGAACAAAAGGGAAGGCCTGTAATAGGGTGGAAGGCAGGAAAGATTAAATAACAAAAGGAATAATGATGCAAGGCAAGTGGTGATAATGGGACAAGTACAGAAACAAAAGATGGCTCTCGAACTGCTGCCATTCGAAAAAAAATGGGAGCAGAGGTTATGATCTGAAATTGTTGAACTTGATGTTGTGTCTAGTGGAAAAATGAGGTGCTGTTCCTCGAGCTTATGTTGAGCTTTATTGGAACAGACCAAGAAGCCGAAGACAGAGGTCAGAGTGGGAGTGGAGCGAAGAATTAAAGTGACAGGCGACGGGAACATAAGAAGATAAGAAATAGGAACAGGAGTAGGCCATAAGGCCTCCGAGCCTGCTCCGCCATTCAATAAGGTCATGACTGATCTGATCGTGGACTCAGGTCCACTTCCCCGCACGCTCCCCATAACCCCTTATCCCCATATCATTTAAGAAACTGTCTATTTCTGTCTTAAATTTATTCAATGTCCCAGCTTCCACAGCTCTCTAGGGCAGCGAATTCCACAGATTTACAACCCTCAGAGAAAAAAAAATTCTCCTCATCTCTCTTTTAAATGGGCGGTCCCTTATTCTAAGATCATGCCCTCTAGTTCTAGTCTCCCCATCAGTGGAAACATCCTCTCTGCATCTACCTTGTCAAGCCCCCTCATAATCTTATATGTTTCGATAAGATCACACCTCATTCTTCTGAATTCCAATGAGTAGAGGCCCAACCTACTCAACCTTTCCTCATAAGTAAAATCCCTCATCCTGGAATCAACCTAGTGAATCTTTTCTGAACTGCCTCCAAAGCAAGTATATCCTTTCGTAAATATGGAAACCAAAACTGCATGCAGTATTCCAGGTGTGGCCTCATGAATACCTTGTATAGCTTTAGTAAGACTTCCCTGCTTTTATACTCCATCCCCTTTGCAATAAATGCCAAGATACCATTGGCCTTCCTGAACACTTGCTGTCCCTGCATACTTTCCTTGTGTGTTTCATGCCCAAGTACCCCCAGGTCCTGCTGTACTGCGACACTTTGCAATCTTTCTCCATTTAAATAATAACTTTCTCTCTGTGTTGAAGACTGGAATCAGCTAGTGATTTCAGTGGTGGAGACTGGAATCAGCTGGAAGCTCAAGGTCAGGCTTGTGGACTGAATGGAATCTGCATTTGGTCTCCCCAATGCAGAGGACACCGCACCGTGAGCAGTGAATACGGTATACTCAATTGTAAGAAGTACAAGTAAATCGCTGTTTCACCTGGAAGGAGTGTTTGGGACCCTGGACCCTGGGAAAGGATGAGGTAAAGGGCAGGTGTTGCATCTCCTGCACTTGCATGGGAAGGGGGTGTTCTCGGGAGAACAGTCCCTCGGAATGCTGAAAGGGGAAGGGAGCCGTTACAGCATTCCATACTTAATAAAGTTCAACAATTTCAGATCATAACCTCTATCCCCATTTTTTCAGATGGCAGCAGTTGTTGATTCTGCTATTCCCATTTACACCTCCCCTAGACTCATCTTTTGTCTCTGTACTTGCCCCATTACCACCCACTTTTGCCGTGCATCATCAATCCTTTTGTCATTAAATCACCCCTGCTTTCCACCCGATTACAGACCTTTTTGTTTTTACCTCCTTCCACCACCCCCCCGACCTTTCCCTGCCTTTGTAATTGCTTAAAACCTGTTGCATGTTAAATTTTCCAGTTCTGACGAAAGGTCATCGACCTGAAATGTTAATTCTGTTTCTCTCTCCACAGATGCTGCCTGACCCACTGAGTATTTCCAGCATTTTCTTTTTTTATTTCAGATATCCAGCATCTGCATTATTTTGCTTTTATTTTGCACCCATGGAGATGCCCTGCTAAAAGCCAGGGTTATAAATTCGGTAATTCCACTAAAATATTTGTTGTGAATTTTGCACTTTGTCTGGATATTCAAGTCCATGTAAATATTGGGGGGGGAAATTGTGGTCGGAGGCTTCCTTCGTACGACTGTCTCTGATCCGAAAAAAATCTACGAAAGTAGCTGGTGGTCCCGGAGGAACGTAGGATCCCAGTCGGAGGCCGAGATTTACTGTGCACGGGAAGATGTCTTTCAGGTACGTACATACAAGCTGGAGTCACGTGGGCCTGGACCACCAAGCACTATGCAGTATTCTCGTTGATACAAATGGGAGCTCTGTACAGTTTTGGTTTCCATATTTACGAAAGGATATACTTGCTTTGAAGGCAGTTCAGATAAGATTCACTAGGTTGATTCCGGAGATGAGGGGGTTGACTTATGAGGAAAGGTTGAGTAGGTTGGGCCTCTACTCATTGGAATTCAGAAGAATGAGAGGTGATCTTATTGAAAAATATAAGATTATGAGGGGACTTGACAAGGCAGATGCAAAGAGGATGTCTCCACTGATAGGGGAGACTAGAACTAGAGGGCATAATCTTAGAATAAGGGGCCGCCCATTTAAAACTGAGATGAGGAGGAATTTCTTCTGAGGGTTGTAAATCTGTGGAATTTGCTGCCTCAGAGAGCTGTGGAAGTCGGGACATTGAAAAAATTTTAGACAGCGATAGACAATTTCTTAACCTGTTATGTCTTCAGATGCTCTGATAATGACTCCAGAAGGCAATGTGTTGTACTTGAACTGTAGTGACCGTAGTCCTTTATTGATAACTCCAGAGTGAGGATCACACCTGGTGGCCTGCCTTTTATACTAGGCCTGGCACACCTGTACAGGTAACCCACAAGTCTCTCACTGAGGTTCCCCCTGGTAGCACACCTTGTAATAGTACAAGCAGTAACCATGTAGGATACATGACATCACTCTCATGGAAGCCCTTAGTGCAAATCGCCTTCATGCATCGACTGCTCTGGGCTTCGCTCTATCTGGTTGACCCTTCGAGGGTCGCTTCCATCTTGGGTGAGTAGGTGGTGGTTCGTTGGCAGTGGAGGTGCTGATGGTTTCTGTTTGTGCGTCCATAACCACTCCATTCTCTCTTTCCCCTCCACCACATATAGATTATGCCGGTGGCTCATTACATTTGGGCTAACCAAACTGGTAGCAATACGGTGGAGGAGGATTTCCTGGCGTGTATTAGGGATGGTTTCCTAGACCAATATGTCGAGGAACCAACTAGAGGGCTGGCCATCCCAGACTGGGTGATATGTAATGAGAAAGGACTAATTAGCAATCTTGTTATGTGAGGCCCCTTGAGGAAGAGTGACCATAATATGGCACAATTCTTAAGATGGAGAGTGACACAGTTAATTCAGAGACTAGGGTGCTGAACTTAAGGAAAGGTAACTTCGATGGTATGAGATGTGAATTGGCTAGAATCGACTGGCGAATGGTACTTAAAGGGTTGACAGTGGATAGGCAATGGCAAACATTTAAAGATCACATGGATGAGCTTCAACAATTGTACATCCCTGTCTGGAGTAAAAATAAAACGGGGAAGGTGGCTCAACCGTGGCTAACAAGGGAAATTAAGGATAGTGTTAAATCCAAGGAAGAGGCATATAAATTGGCCAGAAAAAGCAGCAAACCTGAGGACTGGGAGAAATTTAGAATTCAGCAGAGGAGGACAAAGAATTTAATTAAGAGGGGGAAAATAGAGTATGAGAGGAAGCTTGCTAGGAACATAAAAACTGACTGCAAAAGCTTCTATCGATATGTGAAGAGAAAAAGATGAGTGAAGACAAACGTAGGTCCCTTGCAGTCAGATTCAGATGAACAAAAAAATGGCAGACCAGTTGAACAAATACTTTGGTTCTGTCTTCACGAAGGAAGACACAAATAACCTTCCGGAAATACTAGGGGACCAAGAGTCTAGTGAGAAGGAGGAACTGAAGGTTCACCAGACTGATTTCCGGGATGGCAGGACTGACATATGAGGAGAGACTGAATCAACTGAGCTTGTATTCACTGAAGTTGAGAAGGATGAGAGGGGATCTCATAGAAACATATAAAATTCTGACGGGACTGGACAGGTTAGATGCAGGAAGAATGTTCCTGATGTTGGGGAAGTCCAGAACTAGGGGACACAGTCCAAGGATAAGGGGTAAGCTATTTAGGTCTGAGATGAGGAGAAACTTCTTCACTCAGAGAGTTGTTAAACTTTGGAATTCTCTAGCGCAGAGAGTTGTTGATGCCAGTTCGTTGGATATATTCAAGAAGGAATTACATTTGGCCCTTATGGCTAAAGGGATCAAGGGGTATGGAGAGAAAGCAGGAAAGGGGTTCTGAGGTGAATGATCAGCCATGATATTGAATGGTGGTGCAGGCTCAAAGGGCCGAATGGCCTACTCCTGCACCTATTTTCTGTTTCTATTTATATACATTCAAAAAAAAGTTGCATTTACATCATTACATTTGTGGTACAGTTGAGGCAAGTACATTTGACTGGTGAGGTACATACTTGATATATACTTTGAATCGGTACTGGTGTGTGAGGATAAACTAGTACCAGAACGATTGGATGGTGTCCAGGCAGTCTCGTGGCGGTGCGGTGCCCAGTGCTGGCAGTGGAAACCCAGTTGGCTCAAGTTGCCTGCTCTTGGTGCTTTTGCCGTTGATCCTAGCGTCAGGCAGGTTCACAGATGTTTGTGACCTCCCTGTCCTATCCTTGCGTCCCGGGTCAATGCTGCTCGCTGAAGAGCTGTCGTCTGGCAATGCACAGGAAACTGCTGACTCGCTTGCCTGGGCTTAATTTGGTTTGGGATCCTAGCTGGTCCTGGTCTCGTTTGGGAGAACTGTTGCAGGTGTCCATTTGTTCCCGGGTGTAGCCTTGCTGGTGATAGTCTGGGGGCTGCGCCTTAGTGTGGTTTGCTCTTTTAGGCTCGTGGCATTGGGTGCCTGAGAGGTGGAACTGATCAGGGGCAGTTGCCCTCCTGAGATCGCTTGCTCTGCGGCTTGTATGTATTGGCTGCTTATGGCCACAATCCGTGGGGCACCGCTCTGGTCCCAGGGACGCAGGCTACAGCATTGGGTAGCTCGCTGGACTGGTGTACTCCCGATGGGTGTCTGCCTGCTGCATTGACTGTATGTAGTTGATATCCTACATCGCACAACGTTTCATTACTCGTAGTAAATAACCTGTAGCTCCGATCGCGATTGCGCGACTTTTCTTGACTTATTGCATGTACACAGCTCTTCATCAATTACACATTTTACATCTAAGTCACAGTTGCTGTTACATTGATTGAGAGTGTGGAACTGTCCCTTTAAGTGTGGTGAGTTGCAGGCCTCCTTTAAGAGAGTCTTGCT
The DNA here is from genome assembly GCF_044704955.1 of Pristiophorus japonicus. Classification (NCBI taxonomy): domain Eukaryota; kingdom Metazoa; phylum Chordata; class Chondrichthyes; family Pristiophoridae; genus Pristiophorus; species Pristiophorus japonicus. Next base: position 187,892,274 of record NC_091981.1, read on the forward strand.
ATCTTTACCCCAATCCTCCTCCTTCGTTTGGTGCCACGTGTCACTCCATCAGCGCTGCACCTCGTGGTCTGACCACCGCCATCTTTTCCTTCAGCGCATCACCTTGTGGTTTGGGCGCCATCTTTCTTCCATCCATGATGTTGACTGCGGTGATCCTCTTCTCCCCGGGTTTGGCCACCGAGGCTGGAAAGTCGCCTTTGGATCCGATTTTCTTCCTCCGGAGTCATGCCACTGGAGCCTGGAAGGTGCGTTCGGGTCATCTCAGCTGGGTCATCTCTACCCAGTCGTACTGAGCGGTCTGTGTCTCGGGTGCTGTGCTGGTCTGCTCTCTGGTGCTGGGTCCACCCTCAGGTGGGGGTTTGCTTTGCCTCTGAACACTGAGGACGTCGAGCGCTGGAGGGACGAAATCTTTCCAACTCCAATGGATCTTCTCCATCCACCTTCTTCCGTGTAGTGTTGGTCCATCACCTGCAACAATCCACAGAGGTAACCTGTGCACCGCGCCATCATGGAGTACCTTTACATCCGCACTACCAACGACTGGGATAAGTTCATCAGTGTCGGTGCGCAGCTTTGCCTGAACTGGGACCAACTTGGGTCGTTCAGCTTGATTTGTCCCAAAGCCTCGCAAAGGCTTCTTGATTCATTACTGACTGGCTCTCCCCCGTGTCCACTTCCATGAAGACTGGAATGCCATTTATCTCGATTTGCATCCTCAACGGAGAACATTCGGTGGTGCAGGTGAACATGCTCGATACCTCGTCGTGGGGCTGAGCTGCCTCTGACTATTGTTTCATAATCTGCGCTGGATTCCTGGCCATCTGCGGCCTCTTCATCAACACAGTGAGTCATATTTCTTTTACACATTCGCTGGAGGTGGCCCTTTGTGCTGCAGCCTTTACACACAGTCTTTAAAATGGCATTGGTGAGCCCTGTGATTACCTCCGCAACGCCAGCATGGAGCTACTCGGTTAGCCCCCCTCGGCAGACTCTAAGTTAATGGGCGGGGGCGGTGGGGGCCTATTCTCTCTTCCCTGAGAAGGTTCACATTCTGCAGTCCAACCTCAGAAAGACGCCACTGTGTGTACAGTACTTGCCGGGTTTGAGTCCTGAGGATGAGTCATCTGCCTAGAGCCGCAGGTCGAGATCATGAATGCCTGGTTTACAGAGATGGCCTTCTGCAGTGTGACTGTGGTATCCGCAGACAGTAGCTTATGAAGAAGGCCCTCATGGCCGATTCCAATGACAAAGATATCCCGCAGCGCTTCGGTGAGGTGGTTGCCGAAATCACACGGTGCCGCCAGCCTCCTGAGGTCTGCAGCATATTTCGCGATCTCCTGGCCTTCGGGCCGTCAGTGGGTGTAAAATTGGTGTCTGGCTGTGAGGATGCTCTCTTTGGGCTTGAGTTGTTCTTGGGTCAGCATTACAAGCTCCTCGTATGTCTTGGTCATTGTCTTCACTGGTACCAGCAAGTCCCTGACAGTGGGCCCACAACTGGTTAGCAGGATAGCTCTGCGCTTATCAGCCAGTGTGGCTGGATTGTCGCCTGCCAGGTCGTTTGCTGTGAAGAAATGGTCGAGCCTCTCCACAAAGGCGTCCCAAACATCACCATCGGCAAACTGCTGCAACGTATCAAGGGTAACCATTTTCGCTTGAAGGTCCGTAATCTTGTCGCCAGTTCTTATGTCTTCAGATGCTCTGATAATGACTCCACGAGACAATGTGTTATACTTAAATTGTAGTGACCATAGTCCTTTATTGATAACTCTAGATTGAGGATCACACCTGGTGACCCTTTTATATTAGGCCTGGCACACCTGGACAGGTGACCTACACGTCTCCCACTGAGGTGCTCCCTGGTGGCACACCTTGTAATAATATAAGCTGTAACCGTGTAGGATATATGACATAACCGATAAGGGATTAAGGGTTTATGGGGAATGGGCAGGCAACTAGACCTGAGTCCATGATCGGATCAGCCATGATCGTATTAAATGGCGGAGCAGGCTCGAGGGGCCGTATAGCCTACTCCTGCTCCTATTTCTTATGTTATTGTACGGACTCTCATTAATATCAATGAGAAAACCCCCTAAAACACTGAACCACAGCATAATAAATAAATAAAACACCTCACATATTTAAAATTAAATGTAATTAAATGTTTTAGTAAAAATAAATTCAAAAAAATATTTTTTTTTCCTAAAATATGTAAGATGTTTTAATAGTGTTAAAAATAAACTTAGCTTAATGGACAGAGTTTATAATATAAAAATGAGTGTTTAAATTGAATTTTATATGTGTTACAACTCTTACGCTGGTAAAAGTAAGCTATGTGCCTGCTTTTATTAGGCGTAAAAGTTTGAAGGGCATTCGTTGGGCAAATAGCACAATGTCTCCCAAGAGAAATCTTGATAGATCGGAAAAGCTGGTTTTTGGCGCATACGCATTGCGCCCTGAAAACCAGCTTTTGTGAGGCCTCACCAGGTCCGTGCGCACTTCATACAGACCCAGCGAGGCCAGAATAGTTAGTCCATCATATTACTGAAACTTTTCTGTTGGGCAGAAATGTCTGTTTTGCTTGATTTGTTTGTGTACTGCTTAATCCCAACCTCAACTTAATTTCCCATATATGATCTGATCTACCAAACCTCATTATTTTACCTATGAACATTGCCCATTCTTGTCTATAAATCTGTCCGACTGCTGCTGTAGGTCATATCCACACCTGTTTCATCTCCCACTTCCACCCTCCACAAACTACAACTCACTCACAACACCATAGCTCACCGTCTCACAGCCATACAAGCCTTTGCACTCTCACTTTTGCTAATTCGCACTGGCTTCCCATTCCCCAGCAAAGTGATTTCAAGATTCTTGACCTTGTGTGGAAATTGCTCCTGGGCATATCCCATCTAATGATCTCCAGCCATATGTTCTTTGCAGACCTTCCATGGCTGTGACACAGATTTACTCCTCAATCCTCATTCCTGAATCTCTAACTGTGACCTTGCACACTGGCGCTCCCTCTATAAACACTTGCACTTAACTACCACCTGCCTTACTTACAAAGTAATTGAAAAACCCTCTCTCCGATCTGCTTTCATCCGAAATGAAATCATTCTGTTTTCCTTCTTCCTCTTGCTCAGCGGCCACTTTTTGCCCGCTGCTCTGCAAAGCTCTGAGACATCATCCAGTGTGTGAGGAGCACAACAGAAATTGTATACAATCGACTTCTGTTCATTCAGTCTTTTGAATTATCCTGCAGTTCAAATTAAGCAATTTAAATACAACATTATAAAGATTTTTTTTAATTATTTGAATTTAAATTAATTGCTGATTCAAATTAAGCAGCTTTGACTTGAGAGGGGTAGAAAATATTTTAGAGCTGAGATGGACATATTCTAATGTGGCCTGGGAACTTGGCCAAGGTACTTTGAGGTTCTTGGGTTGCAGTTTTATCAGATTTGGTGCATGGTAGCAGAGTGCATCTGGAGGCAATTGGAACTGGGATGGATGGCAGATGTTCCACAAATTTAATCTTGGTCATTGCTAGGAGCATAGAAAGACTTCAGAGGCTGTACCAGTGGGGAAAGTCACAGATTTCCCATAGCTTAATGTACGCTTCAGCAACTCTGCATTTAAACTTTTGCATACAAGGGACGGCGTTCTGACCCTGACATTATCTGGGGAGACCTCTACAGGCAGGAGAAGTATGTGAAGCTTCACTGAAGGCATTCAGTGCAGACATTTTAAACTAATACAAATGCCCTGAAACTCCTGCCAACACAAAGTCACCGTTATCTGGGCAGGCAGGGGAGGGACTTCAGCTTGCCACCTGCTTTGCTGAGTCTTTGGCCTGTGTGTGTTTCTGTTTGCAAATTGCACTGGAATTGGGCCAGGTGTTTCTTGCGCCTGTCTCCTCTCTCTCACACACACACACACACACACACACACACACACACACCACACACACACATATGTCACTAGACCAGGCAGGACTGGCAAAATTACATTATCCATCAGAATTTCAGTTGGTTCTGCCTCCATGGGCTCCAATGTTAAGTATACCTGCATAATGCACGTGTACATAGTATGTCAGCATCAGATCCTGGTGCAGGTGGGGCCCGTATCTGTTGCCTAATGACTGCAGTGATATCCCCCTCCTTGCTGAGCTGGATGCCCCAAATGCCCCTAAATGATGTGGGTGCTTGTCTAAAATTTGCAAATGACTGTAAGCCTGAGATTTTGGGCAACAACAACTTTTATTTATTTGGCGCCTTTATCATCGTAAAGCGTCCCAAGGTGCTTCACAGCAGGGTTAGAAGACAAAATAGATAAATTTGATACCGAGCCACATAATAAGAAATTAGGGCAGATGACCAAAAGTTTGGTCAAAGAAGTAGGTTTTAAGGAGCATCTTAAAGGAGGAAAGAGATGTAGAGAGGCGGAGAGGTTTAGGGAGGGAGTTGCGGAGCTTGGGGCCGAGGCAGCTGAAGGCACAGCTACCGATGGTTGAGCGATTATAATCAGGGATGCTCAAGAGGGCAGAATTAGAGGAGCTCAGACATTTCCGAGGTGGGGGGGAGGGGGGCTGCAGTGGGGCTGAAAGAGATTAGAGATAGGGAGGGGTGAAGCCATGGAGGGATTTGTAAATAAGGATGAGAATTCCAAGAAACATCCATAGGGTGAATGGAAGTTCTGCTCCACCCTGAGGGGCATCTAAGAGGCTGCCCAGGAATTTCCAGCCTCAAATACTTAAAAACAGCTATTTGTATAATTGTGAGGCTTTAAGGTTTTGAGATGTTGTGGTCATTATTTTGTAGAGAACTGGCAAGGTGGTCATTTCTTTCATCTTCATCCAAGTCCACATGGCTTTGAACTGCACTAAATGCAGCAAGAGATGGCAGCATGCATCTTCTGATTGATAATGCTGAATTTCTGGGCATGAGGTGGGCAATACTAATCAAAAAATTGGGTAGCAATGCCAGCACTCTGTTCATTTTGTGTATCACTTCTGATGGGTGCTTCATTGTAATATTTAAATGCAATCGAGATTATGTCACCTTTGACCTGCATACAACGTCTTTGCGTTCATGCTTAAATTATACGGAGTAAATGAAAATCGGTGTCCAGGGTTGCTGGGGGCCATTGAATATTTTCTTACTTTTTTTTTAAAGTCATGAATCACATACTCATGCCCCGTACTTATTCAAAGCGTCGTCACCACCCCTCAAAAATCCACCTTTTCACCTTATGCTCACAACTGTCCCATCTGCAACCTCTGTTTATTCTGCAAGTTCCTTTGAAGTTTGCTTACAAGATCCTTCTCACAGCTTTGAGATTTTTTGTGACTCTGATCATGGTGTAGTATCCTGCCTTGTTCTTCTGACCTCTCTGCAGCCTTAAACATAGTCAACCAGAGAGCCATCCTCCAATGCTTGTCTGTTATCTAATTCCGTGGGACTACCCTGTTTGGTTCCATTTATAGCATCTCTAGCAGTGGTTTCTCTTCCTATTCTTTCAAAGTCACCTCTGATGTCCACAAGGATTCATCCATGGCCCCATCTACATGCTGCCCATTGGTGGCATCTTCCACAGACATGGGGTCAACTTCCACATGAATGCTGATGACTTCCAGTTCTCTCTCCACCATCTCTCTTGACCCTTCCAGACTGCATCTATGCTCTTATTGTTTGTCCAATACCCAGTCTCAGATAAGCCATAATTTCCTCCAGCTAAATTTTGCGAAGTGAAATCATCAATTTCAGATCCTGAAAATATAAGTCCAGACCTTTGCCACTGATTCCATCCCTTTTCCTGGCCAGAGCCCCTGGCTAAACCAAACTGTTTGCAATTAGTGTCCTGTTTGACCCCGAGTTCAACTTCAGACCTCCTATCATCTCCATCACAAAGACTGCCTACTTTCACCATTGTAACCTTGTCCATCTATGCTCTTGCCTAAATCCATCTGCTGCTGAAGCCTTCATTGATGCCTTTGTCACCTCCAGACTTCACCTCTTCCAAAACTCTGCTGCGCTCAGTTTAGATCACCCAGCATATCTGTCTTTTCTGAACTACTTTGGTCTCTTCTGGTTCTCCTCATTAGCTGAAATTTAAATTTCTCATCACGTTTAAATCCCTCCATGGCTTCAGCCCGACTTATTTCTGCAAACTCTTCCAGCCTTGCAAACTCTTCCAGCCTTACAAACCCTCCACCCACCCTTGACGCCTCTGAATCTGGTCTCTTGTAAACCTCCCCCTCCTTTCACCACACCATTGGCCATCATGCCTTCAGCTGCCGAAGCTAATGTGCTCTGCAATTCCCTCCCTAAACTCCTCTCCCTCTTCACCTCCTCTTTCTTTAAGACATTCTTTTTAATACCTACCAGTTTTACCAAGCTTTTGGTCACCACCAATGTCATTTGTTTTAGGTGCGTGGCCCATTCACATTTCTGCACATGCGTGGTTTTTCCATTTAAAAGTCGCTGGGTGGCCTACGCGGGATCTCCAGATCTTTAGTTTTTCAGTGCGATTGAGTTATTGTTGCAGACCGTTTTGTGATGTGGACTTGGTTAACATTAGCCAAGTCTATTTCATTTAGGAACTTTACTAGCCCATTAGGCTGGCTGAATTCAAACTTGGATCCTCGAGTTGAAAGGACAGTGTTCTAGCCCACTGTCCTTTTGTCCTTAGTTTGTGAGTGTGTGCCTTCATGTACCTTTTAAATCTGAACTTTTGCTTATAACTCACAATAGGTAACTAAGATTTAGTTTGAACTCGGCAGAGCTGAATCAACTGGCAGTATATTTTTAAGTCTGGAACAATGTCTTTGTCTGACAAATGAACTCTTGTTAACCAATTGTAGTCTCAAAAACAACTTTCTTCAGAATCATGGTCACAGGTTTGCAAAATACACGTACTTTTGTCTGGTTTTAACAGAAGCATTTATTATATAAATAAATGGATTGGCAGTATAATATATATGTCTTCAGAATATCAAAACGTTAAACTTTTTACAGTGGCTGAGTGTTAACATTCATTTCCCTGTGGGTAACGAACACCAGTGACTCGATGAGTTTTTACAGATGTGGGAACAGAAGCAGTAGTGTGCAATGTATGAATAAACAGTTATAAATGGAGACTAAAAGGTTTTATGCTCAACTAAATCAGCAAAAATGTTTTATTTTCATTTTAAAATCCAGGAGGAACAGTTAAGTTTGATGGTATGACAAAAATGAGAAAAATGATGTGGTGTGCTGCAGATTATTTTTGTAGCAGCACCAATTGTTTGACACAAGAGCCCTGTGCTGAGAGGGCATGATTGGATTTTCACTGTCTGTCTTGTTTTTCCATCTGACTAAATTTTTGAAATGGTACTCATCGAGTACAGATTATTAAATGGGAAGGAATAATTGCAAGAAAAAAAAAGTTGTCAAGGAGCTCGGATGATAAAGTTAATCCCCGAAACGTAAAGTTTGTGTATTGTCTTCTGAATCCTGAGGTGATGCCTTTCATGGTTTCCTCTCTCGCACGTCCATTGTTTTACAGCAGTGCTGTTTGGATGCTGAACATGAACACTTGCCTATTGCAGTGTGGTGCTGTATTTGAAATGTTCCCCATTCCGCAAGATTTGTGGCTGCCATCACTAAGGATGCTCCATTCAGTCGCTATATGATATCATCACTGAAAGATGACAGGAATTTAATCTACAGTGAATTACTGAAAGTAACACGTGTATAGTTTAAGTTTGAAGTCTGTGAAGCATTCCAACATCTGACAAGTAATGCATCAATTGGAGTGGAACATTCTTGTGAACTTCTACAGAATGGAAAGTTGGACAACTATAGTGGAAAAAAACATGGTCATAAGTATTTTAGCAGCTTTGGGGACTGGAATGGCATTTCAATTTTCGCTACAGAGAGTTTGTTAGCATGCGAGATTTGTACTAAGAGTTTTACGTAATGAGGTTTGACTATAAATGCCGTAAGTCTTCTGTTGTAATAAGCCCTGTGACACCCTTCACTTTGTACTGAGGATTTTAAGAAGATACAACCTTGTATAATGTGCAACTTCTCCACTCCACCGCCACCATTTTTGGCTTAGGAACTGTTGACCTGACGTGCGCTCTCAAGATCTGCAGTACAGCAGAGATAGTAGTGAACAAACGAAAGTCACTGCAGTTGAAGTAAAAAAACTTGCAGGTGTCCTCACTGAGCATGAATGAAGCTTGAATGTGATTTAGACAGGATATTTGGGGTGGAGCAGGGCACGAGAAATATGCTGTGCGGGGGATGGGGGAAATGGCTGAACTTTGGTGGCCAATGCATTTTCCGGTTAGGAGGAAAGCTAACGGGCGTCAACAGGAAGGAGTATCAGGGACCACGACAAACTCAGTTAAAGCACGAGTACCTCTTTAAGACATCCTGAAGTGGGGGAATGATTCCTGTGTGAGATGATCTGTTAAAGAAAGGAAGAGCTTGCAGCTATGTGGCCTCACAAGGTCTGCACATTTTACGTCCTTAGGACATCCCAAAGTGCTTAACATTAATGAATTACTTTTGAAGGGCAGTCACTGTTTTGTCGGTAGATGTGGCAGCCAACAGGTGCATAGCAAGGTCCTGTGGAAGTAGCATACAAGAGACCAATTGATTTCTGGCACAGCTTATGAACATAGTGATGGAACCAAATTATTTCTTTACATTGTCGGGATAATAATCAGGTGCCTGTCAATGCAGCCCCTCACTGGAAGTGCCTGATGAGAGGATCAACCTTTCTATTTAAGAGTGCGAGTGCATCACAATGGATGGATAGACAAGGCCATGACACTAGATTGGATCTGACCTGCATGGACCCAGTGCTCTACTTAATACTAAACGTCTATACACCCTGGATTAATTCCAATCCTTTTGTCAGAAAATAGCTATACCTGTACCGTCAATGAGTCAAAATCGTGGACTCGCTGCTAACAGCATTGTGGGGCATCTTCTCCAGATGGACTGCAGCAGTTCAAGATAACAACCTACCACCACCTTCAGGGCATTAAATACTGGCATTGCCCATGATTCCCAATATTAAGGAAAATTACATTTCACTTACTGATATTCTGACAGTGAACAAACCAATGAAAGTTGCCTTGTGGTTGAAGTGGAACAGACGGATGACTGATGTGCTCATGCCTTCACAGACTGAAGTCATGTGTCAACTCTAACTTTGGAGGAAACCATCCAGTGAATTGTGGCTGTAAAGACAGCTTTGAATCCAAAGATTATTGTAAACGATTTGGCCTCTGCTCCCATCACCTCAAGTATAGACAAGGCTATCTTTGACCACTTTCTTGCATCACCACTTATGTTGCCCTACCCTCCACTTCCTTCTGCATCTGCCCCTGGAAAACAATTTTCCCAAGTCACTTACAACGACATTTTCAAACTCCCAACTGTCTAGCCTTTGGCAGGGGCACTTGGGAAAGGAGTAAGGGCCTTGGTGTCTGAAAGGCTGGATGACACTGCTGTGGTGGAACTTTATGGAGGCTCCATATATAAGAGAACTGTTAGTAACACGTAGCTTTGAAAATAGCTAGAAATAAGTGGACACGTCGCAGCACTATGGCAGGCTGAGAGAAGATCACATTTGAAGCCAAAAGCGACTCCATAATTAAAGGGCGTACTGGGTTGGAGTAGTTCAAATTAGATTTTTTTTAAAACTTTTTTTTTAAGTGTTTTTTCTACACAGAATAGCAAGTCTTGTCCAGGTAAAGTAAGAGTCTCAACCAGTTACAACAAAGAACGAGAGGCATTTCAGCTTTTGAATCCTTAAAAGTGAATGTATTTGCCACCTCAATATTTTATAAACCCCATCAGTACGATTAAATATTTGTGTCTGCATTTTTAGCCAATAATATATAAATTCCAAGATAATACTCTTTTGCACTTCATTTTAATTGTAGAGGCTTATCTGTAACTAATTTCACCCTGACTCTTTCTTTCAAAGTGATTGACTGGTAGGAGGATTCAGGCTACCTTCTCCCTCTTTTTATTATAAAAATAGTCCAAAGTCATCATTCTAATTTAGGCAAATGTAGTGTTGTTAGCAGGAATTGCTGTAATTAGTTGAAATGATAAGTTTGGCAGTGATTGTGATTATCCCAATCTGCTTGCCCTTGTGCGTGGGTCAGTTCTCCAGAAGCACTGACAGGAAATTCGGCTCCAAAAGGATAGCAGTCACCAACTAAAATTTTCAACTTGGACTTGTAACCCTAGTCATGATTTATCCGATAGATGCAGTATGGTTGGTTATACCAGGACTGGATTGACTGTGATAGTTTATAAACTTGATTTCATGGGGATTTTCCGATGTGTTTTAGGTAACACTGCGGGATTCTGTGAATTTGTTTACGGGTGGTGTGAAGGCACATTTGGTTTTAACCCAACATCCTCAGCCAGTGGAATAGTGTTTAGTGCTATTTCAATCATGAAGCCTTATGGCGATGCCTGGATCAAGACTAGATCCTTCCACACAGAATCCGCCTATATTTCGACCTGTTTCAGTCTTTGATTTTCCTTTCTGCTGCGACCCAAATGCCAAATAGGAGCAGCTTTGCATCTTTAAGACTCTGCGGTTCAATTATTCTTTGAATTAAACAGAAGCAAACTTCGTGTGGGTTTGGCTTGCACTACAGTGCATAGTGTGCCATTGTTCCAGCTCGAACTGAGCTCCCTCTTGAATTCCTCTGCCCTGCTGTGGATTTTTTATACTATTTGTTTTATCAACAATGCTGTTAATAGTTGTTGAAGAATACTCCTTACATAATGAAAAGCTTTTGGAGAATCAAATATTTCAAAGTGGAGTTGGCAAAGAAGGATGTAGTGATTTTGTTTGCCAATTTTTTGTGTTTTGGGGGGAAAGTAAATTAATATTCCATTTACCTACTATAACCTCAATTTAGCTGGAAAATCAGTAACGTATGTTTGGAAGAGAGTCTGAATTCATTTTCTTGTGTCATACTACTTATGCACACTATTTAAACAAAATGATGGGAAACAGTGAAATACAAACATAATTAGTGACCAGAGGGATTTGCTTATTGATTCAGTTTTATGAAATCTTATTTTAATAGTGTTATTTGAATCCACGCAGAGCAGATGGGGCTCATTTCCTGATATTTGAGCTGTTCTTAACTTCAGCCAGAGCTGCAGGTCTGGATTTCATTAAAAAGACCCCCTGAAGGCATCTTTTCAAATTCCAGAAATAATAAAGTTTTTGCTTATAAGGGTAAATACTTCAATGCAGTGATTCTTGTGACTAAAAGGCATAACATGAAAGAAATAGTTACAGGTGACATTGACCGTCATTAAGTATGTGCAATATTTATGCAGGTAGTATACATCATCTTGATGCACTATATTGGATGACATGTGTCTTTGGTAAAACAAAATCACTTTGATCTCATATGGAGCTATTTTGGACAGTCTCTTTGCTCAGTTTAATTGTTGATTTATGGCTGTTCTAAGCAGTGCATTTGTTTCTGAAATAATTACTACCCCATATGTCTTTAAACACATGTCGTCATTTTTTTTGCATAGGTCATTTGTGAAGAGTTTAATATCTCTTGGCTGATTGGATGAATTACATAGAGAAGCTTCCAACTTTTTTTTTAAACTTTGTTTCTAGCTGTAGTACCCAGATCCAGAAACCTCCCACTAGAGTAGGAAGGCATCATTTCCTGAGTGGAGTCAAAGGCACGCGACATATCACTTGCTTTTCCCACTGTGAGGGACAATCCAGTCAGTTTGTTGATTGGAGCGAGACATCGCATTATTCGACTAGATCTGTTTGCTGTCACCTGTTCTGGTTACCGAGTGAAGGTCAAGAATAGCCAGGCACCAGAAGATTTAGCTTCTTGTCTAAAAGTACTGTAGATTAACCTGAACCGCCTTGCAGGAAAGTGTCTCGAAGAGCTCACTGCAAGCAAAGAGCAACTCGGCCATTCTCATGGGCTGCACAGTGAGCTTGGCTTGCCTTGAGGATGAGATTTGTCGTGTGCCACTGGATCATCAGAGCCAAGCACAAGGAGACAAAAGTCTTATGGATAAGGTAGTGAGAGTTATGAAATTTTAAAAATGTTTTCCTTTAAATATCTGAGGATTAATCATAATCAGTTTGTCTGGGATAAGGTTCTGATGTTTTCAGACAATCTGAATCGATTTTAATTTTGCTAAATCGCAGGATTGTTTTCTTTTTGATTTGACCACATTGAAATATAGAACAAATAATTGAAAAAGATCTGCTCGACTAATGCAGTAAATGGTGGTCAACAGAGATCATAAACCACGAGTGCAGAGTTCAAATACTTCTACATTTCTAATGGACATCTCCTGTCTTTCTGTAATTGTTTCTAATTCCTTTCCAGCAATGTCTTACTTCAGGTAATAAATCCATTCTGTTACTTGTCCTGCATGTTAAAATTTATAAAATTTATAACATTTGTTTCAAAAGCAGTTTTGCATGAAGTGAAAGGTAGTTGTGAAATGCGTGTAAAAGGTTAAAAAATTGTGGAAATGAGAAGTAATATAGGAAACGTGAAGGAAGAAACAATTTTAATTTACTGCTCATGAAGTTAACAAGCCCATCTTTTTAATGTGCTGGTCCCAAATTTCAGTCAGTGGATATTCTGAGTAAAAAAATTCTTCTTCATAAATATGATTTTTAATACAAAGGTAGTTACGAAAATCTTTTCATGAAATTAATGTTAAATTTAGCGGGAACTTGTGTGATGAATTGCTATATTGAAGCAATTTGAGGTTCAAATAGTTTGGATATGTTGTTCTCCTTTTGCTAAAGCAACAGCATTTCAAGTATTTATTGAAAAGGGAGAAAACCAGAGGTCACCATCAAATGTCATCGCCAATAATTGTGTGTAATACAATCAGAGTCAATACTAACTGGAATTAACGATGTTTTATGACTTTTTTTTTCAACCCAAATTCCTTTACTGTAATTTAAGAAGACAATATATGGTCAGAAAGATTAGAGGTTGTCAAAATACCACTATGTAATGGTGGGGACATTGTTAATGGGCAACTTTAAGAAAAAATGGAATAAAACATTAATTTATTAAGTAATGTTTAGGTCATGTATATCGTCAGAAAAAAACAATTTTTGATTCTATTCTGCTGTAGAGTTTGTCCAATGACTCAATAAGTAAATGAGCCATAAAAAAACAGGAAGGTCCTAATTACCCCATCTCTGGTTTGTGTGCTTGGCTGCTATGATTACATTCAGTGTACCCAGGCTATGAGTGGGAAAAATTGCCACGGGCGGGACTGGGCTTTGACCCTCGACTGTCAAAGGAAAAATTAATTAAAATTCCAGCATTGCTTCAATTTAAAAAAAAATCTCATCGTTTGTTCAAGTCCCTCCTCGCTCCTCTCTATCACTGTAACCTCCTTCAGCCCTACAACTCCCTGAGATCTCTGCACTCCTCCAATTCTGGCCTGTTGCACATCCCCAATTTTCATCTCTCTACCATAGTGCCTTCAGTTGCCTTGGCCCCTGGAATTCCCTCCCTAAACTCTGCCTTTCTACCTCTCCTCCTTCAAGTCACACCTTAAAATCGATCTCTTCAACCAAGCTTTAGGTCACCTTTCCTCATGTCTTTTATGTGGCTTTGTGTTAAGTTTTGTGTGAGAATGTGCCTGTGAACCACCTTGGGATGCTTTTACTATGTTAAAGGCATTATATAAATGCTATTTGTTGTCTGGACTTTCCAATGACCAGTGGCCACTTGGGTGATGTTTAGGAAAGCTTCCAACACACGTGAATTCATGCATGAGCTTTCACAAGAGGAGGGTTTTAAAGTTTTGAGGGAAAAAAATTCCCATGCAAGTTTGCTAAAGTTTTGGATGCAGCCCTCTCTGGATCTGTGGGTACATGCTCTGTTGTCTAGCATCAAGATTTTGAAAGAAGGAAAGTTGTCGGCTCGACAACTTTTAAGTACTGAGTTATCTGATCCTACTAGGAGCAACAATGAGGGTGCACAGTAGACATCAGTGGGTAATGAGGGAAAAAAATTACTCTCAGCACAGGGTTGGGCTTAGGACCCACATTCCGATAAAGTTAACATTCATTGTCCAGGTTCTCACGTGATAAAGAATAATTAAGTAAACTACGAAAGGTTTGCTACCTTCTGTAGAAATGTATACCAGCATGTCACTTCCTTCAGGTGAGCAGTGGACAAAGGAGTAAAATTTGAGGTAAGAGGGAAAAGCCCTGGATGTTTATTCCTATATCAGAAATTAAACTGCAAGACCAATTCTGGCAAATAAGGTGTGATTAGATAATGGGCTGAATTTTCGCGAAGTTTACAACCGGGTTTTCGCCGTGATTTGACCCTCCACGGCGAAAACCCAGTCGCAAGGACCAGGTGAGATCCTCAGCTCGTTGTTTGCGTCGGTGATGGGACGTACCACCGGGGAGCGGAGCGCCAACGTACAATGCCGTGGATTGTGTAACCGTCGGGCTTTCGGCTCTCTCCCGACCAATACGCCACGCCCAGAATACCGACAGGTCAAACCTGTTGGTGCAGCACTGCTAGTAGCGGTAAGTATGAAAACCTGCAAAAAAAATATGTTAAAGTTTTAATTAAAACATTTTTTTTCAACGATTCGATAGATTAGTGTCTTGTAAATGTTTTTTTTAATCCCCCCCCCCCCCCCCCCCCAAGGCGACTCTCGCAGCACTCCCAGCCCCAGATTAAATTTGGCGAAACTCGCATATTTGCACTGCAAATCCTTGTGCAACGCCCCCCCCTTACCGATGCGCCCCTAGCACAAACGCAAAACCTGAAAGTTCGATCTAAGAACGGTAGCGCAGCGAAAGCGGTAAGTTTCACGTCTTGCTACCATTTTCATCGAAAAAACCCAAAAGCCAAAAATCCTGCCCAATAATATTGTTTATTAGATAGTTGCCAAAGTTATAGAGACAGAAACCTTCAGAATATTTAAACAGATGAAGCAATTGAATGATTTATCAAAAGATTTCCCTGGTAGACATAATGTGGATGGATCCACATTATTCATTCCTATATCAGTTGAAACATCTCTGTTTAATGAACTTTTGTTGCTTGACATGTTTTATGACCATCAACCTAAACCATCTTTCTGTGACTTCCTGGACATCAAAAAGGCAGATGAAAACCAAACACCAGGAATTTTGCTACCTGGTCATAAGTGGCACTGCAGGTATGTGTGATTTCAGGGGTTACACTCCTTAACATTGCTGTTCTTTGTGTAGTGTGCTAGGTACTGCTCGTAATGTGGGATTCTGGCATTCCATGGATCCTTTGAGAAAGGTGACATGTCGGCACCCTACCATTTCCCATGGGTTTTTTTTGCTGGTCTTACTGTTAATAGTAAAAGTTGAAGAAAATTTGAATCGGTTCCAAACACAGCAGACATTTTCTCAGAAGGCAGAGTTTCTGGTAAATTGTAAGAGTTCGCTGGTCTTGATTAGTTTCAAATTAAATTTATAAAATTGTATTTGGGATAGCCAGACCTAAAGTTTGTAAAAGTGATGGTTTCAACAGGGTGGTGCAAATGAAGTATTTTTGTCAGCTCTTTTCAGTTTTGGAAAACTGGACATGATTTTATGATGACTTCGCAGTGCTATTTTTTCTGATGTTGGCATAGAACATTTGTGTCAGATTTCTGGAAAATTAAATTAGTATTAATTTATGACTGCATACAATTATCATTTTGGCATGTTTGAAGAGTAATAAATCTAACATTTCAAAAAGTAGAACTTTGTTTTGGAATTCCCCCATAAGATTTAATGGAATTGGTGTCTATTTCAGCACCAAAAAATGGAAGACATAATACTGCAGCTGCACCATATTATAAGGAGGAATTTCTTCTCTGAGGGTTGTGAATCTGTGGAATTCCCTACCCCAGAGAGCTGTGGAGGTTGGGTCACTGAATATATTTAAGGTGGAGATAGACAGATTTCTGAACGATAAGGGAGTAAAGGGCTCTGGGGAGCGGGCAGGGAAGTGGAGTTGAGGCCAAGATCAGATCAGCCGTGATTTTATTGAATAGCGGAGCAGGCTCGAGGGGCCAAATGGCCTACTCCTGTTGCTATTTCTTATGCTTTTATAATCTAATTCACACAAACCACAAGTACTAGTCTGAACTGTAAGAGAAATATGTATTCAATTCAGTTAACTGGCCTGCAGCTCAGAGTCTGGACAATCTGTACAGGGATTAAACTGACTGGAGCTTCTAAAAATGTGGTTCATATCCAAGTAAAGGAGAGTAAGAGGGGGCTATCAATTCACAGTAGAATTTACCTGCACTGAGTCATTTGGCTTGGCAGTATTATGGTGTTTAAGCTGTCTGTTTGAAACAGCAACATGTGTATATGCTATCCAGCTACTAGCAACATCTTTATCGCTATTGTAATGGCATTTACAACATTTAGTACTCTTCTGCAAGGACAAGTTATTTCAATTTTGAAGAACCATATTGGTATCCCCTGTTACTCTGGTTTAAATTTAACCCCATGACAGCTTCCATAAGCACTTCTGCACCAACATTTTAAAAAAGTTATTCAATGATGGTGAAATAAATTGTAAAGTTTAATACAGCACGCAAATTGTCTTATTTTTGATTCTATATATTATCTACCATTTTAAAAGTTGCAGGATGTCAATTACTTGAATAGTATTGGGCAGAAAATTGTCTATTTTGCAATCCGCTCAAGTATTCAGAAAGTCACTAATTGTATAGAGGCACCCTGATTGTGAAATTCTGACGGGTTGACAGCAAAAGTCAAGTTAGATTGACCCTTGACCCACACCTGCTTTTAATTAGCGGTTTTCCTCTTTAGAAGCTTTAAAAAATCCTTGACATAAAAGACAAAATATATCCTTTGGCTAAGAGAGATTAAAAAAATAATTTCCTTTTAAAATGGTGTTTATTAAATAATTTAACATCTGTGGAATCCTGTTGCAAAATGACTCCCCAATTGCTGTGATACACTTAATTTGCATTGTTCAAAAACTAATCACATTTCCCTCAATTCGTTTTACAGGTTAGCTTCACAATTCCCCAGTAGCATTACAGTCATCAGAAATCAATTGTAAAGAGAGTTTCATTGATAATTTAATTCTTTAAACACTCATTTTATTCATAAATAATATTAACTATCCTGTATATCGCCTGTTCTTGAGAGTTTTTGATAGATACCAGTGGGTTGTGAGGCTGAAGGAAATTACAGAGATAGGGAGGGGCAAAGCCATGGAGGAATTTGAAAACAAAGATGAGAATTTTGAAATCGAGGTGTTGCTAAACCGAGAGCCAATGCAGGTCACCCTAAGCACTGGGGTGATAGGTGAGCGGGATTTGCTGCGAGTTCGGACATGGGCAGCTGAGCTTTGGAAGACCTCAATTTACGTAGGATAGAACGTAAGTGGCCAGCCAGGAGAGCATTGGAATAGTCAAGTTTAGAGGTAAAAAAGGCATGGATGAGGGTTTCAGCAGTCGATGAGCTGAGGCAAAGTCGGAGACAGGCGATGTTACGGAGGTGTAAATAGATGGTTTTAGTTATGTTACGCTTAACCTCCCGCCCTACAACCCTCTGAGATATCTGTACTCTTTCAATTCTGGCCTCTTGGGCACCCCTGATTTTAATGGTACCCCATTGGTGGCCGTGCCTTCTGTTGCCAAGACCCTAAGGTCTGGAATTTCCCTCCGAAACCCCTCCGCCTCTCTACACACCTTTTTAATACGCTCCTTGGGACCTACCTCTTTGACCAAGCTTTTGCTCATCTGCCCTAATGTCACCTTGTATGGCTCAGTGTCAAACTTTGTTTGATAACGCTCCTGTGAAGTGTCTTGGGATGTTTTACTACATTAAAGGTGCTATATAAATACAAGTTGTTTTTGCCCTTCCCTCACATAATACGGAAAAACAATACCCACCAACAAAAACAAGAACTAGTTAGTGGAATTGAATGATAAAATTCAGTTGTCAAAATATGAGCAATAAATGGATTCAGCATAAATACTGCTGGGGAATGTTAGCCACCTCTCATATCAAGGTAGCGTGTGATTAGAGTGCAAGACACAAAGCTAATAAAAGAAAAAGATTAGTGAAGACAAATATAGGTTCTTTAACAGTCAGAAACAGAAGAGGACACAAATAATGTTCCAGAAATGCTAGAGAACCAAGGATTTAGTGAGCAAGAGGAATTAAAGAAAATTATTATTAGTCAGAAAATAGTGGTGGAGAAACTAATGGGACTGAGGGCCGATAAAACCACAGGGCCTGATAATCTGCATCCCAGAGTATGAAAAGAGGTAGCCATGGAAATAGTGGATGCATTGGTTGTCATGTATTAAAATTCTATAGATTATGGAACAGTTCCTGCAGATAGGAGGGTGACAAATGTAACCCCACTATTAAAAAAGGAGGGAGAGAGAAAACTGGGAACTACAGACCGGTTAGCCTAACATCAGTAATAGGGAAATGCTAGAGTCTATTATAAAGGATGTGATAACGGGACACTTAGAAAATATCAACAGGATTCGACAAAGTCAAAATGGATTTATGAAAGGAAAATCGTGTCTGACAAGCCTACTGGAATTTTTTGTGGATGAAACTGAGAGAATAGATAAGGGAGAACCAGTAGATGTAGTGTATTTGGATTTTCAGAAGGCCTTTGATAAAGTCCCATATGAGAGATTAGTGTGCAAAATTAAAGCACGTAGGATTGGGGGTAATGTACTGGCATGGATTGAAAGTTGGTTGACTGACAGGAAACAGAGAGTAGGAATAAACAGGTCTTTTTCGGGGTGGTGGGCTGTGACTAGTGGGGAACCACAGGGATCAGTGCTTGGGCCCCAGCTATTCACAATATGATAAATGATTTGGATGAAGGAACCAAATGTAATATTTCCAAGTTTGCTGACGACACCAAAACTAGGTGGAGTTGTGAGGAGGATGCAAAGACGCTGCAAGGCGATTTAGATAGGTTGCGTGAGTGGGCAAACACATGGCAGATGCAGTATAACGTGGATAAATGTGAAGTTATCCACTTTAGTAGGAAAAACATAAGGACAAAATATTATTTAAATGGTGATGCAGAATGGTCTACTTCTGCTCCTATTTTCTATGTTTAATAATCACTCAGAAATTGGAACTACAGCAAGCCTTCTGGAGTTGATAAAATGCAGTTTATAAACTGCAGTACCTGCAACACAGGCAGCGCCACTACACGAAAGAAGGAAATACTTGGAGGCTTTCCACCACAATTCCTCACCGTTTAATAGTTCGTTTAAATCGAATAACAGCATGCCACAATGCAACTCCTGAGGATTGGAAAATGGCTTAAAGTAACCCCATTATTTAAAAAAATGAGTCACAAGACAAACCTAGAAACTGTAGACTAATCAGTTTAACATGTCAGTTAATGAAATTGTTGGAAATGATTTTGGTAGATGTGTTGGATGAACACTTGGAAAAGTCTTCGTAATTAACGAACAGCTAGGATTGATTCAGGTCATATTTAATTGCCGGGGTGGGGGTGGCGAGGTGATGTTGGGGGGATGGGTTCTGATATTATTGACATGGTGGACCAGGGAAATGCATTCTGAATTTTCAGAAACTTGCACTTATCTAGCACCTCTTAATGTACTAAATGTTCCCTAGGTGCTTCACAGGAGTGTTATTAAACAAAATTTGACACCAAGCTACATAAGGAGATATTGGCCAGATCACCAAAAGCTTGCTCAAAGAGGTCTGTTTTAAGGAGCATCTGAAAGGCGGACTGAGGGATGCAAAGGCAGAGAGGATTAGGGAGGGAATTCCAGAGCTTGGGGCCCACGCAGCTGAAAGCATTGCCCGTAATGGTGGAGCGATTGTAATCGAGGATGCGCAAGAAGCCAGAATTGGAGAAGGGATGAGATCTGAGGGTTGTCGGGCTGGAGGAGGTTACAGAGATAGGGATGGGCAAAGCCATGGAGAGACTTGAAAACAAGGATGAACATTTTTAACTCGAGACATTGTTGGACTGGGAGCCAATGGAGGTCAGAGAGCACAGGGGTGATTGGTAAACGGGACTTGGTGCGAGATTGAATCCAGGCTGCAGAATTTAGATGAGCTCAAGTTTATGGAGGGTGGAAGATGGAAGGCCGGCCAGGAGAGTATTGAAGTGTGTCCAGAGGTAACACTGGCATAAACTGAGGCAGGGACGGAGTCATAGAATCAGAGAAATTTATGGCCCAGAAGGAGGCCATTTGGGCAATCGTGTCTGTGCTAGCAGGAAAAGAGCTATCTTGCCTAATCCCACTTTCCAGCTCTTAGTGCGTAGCCATATAGGTTACAATACTTAGTGCACATCCAAGTATTTTTTAAATGCAGTGAAGGTTTCGGCCTCTACCACCCTTTCAGGCAGTGAGCTTCAGATCCTCACCACCCTTCTGGATGAAAAAAATTCTCCTCAACTCCCCTCTAATCCTTCAACCAATTACGTTAAATCTATACTCCCTGGTTATTGACCTCTCTGCTAAGGTGAAATAGTTCCTTCCTATCCACTCATAGACCCTTCATCATTTCATACACCTCAATTAGGTCTCTCCTCAACCTCCTCTGTTCCAAAGAAAACAAATCCAGCCTATCAAATCTTTATCATAGCTAAAATTCTCCATTCCTGACAACATCCTCATAAATTTCCTTTTTTATCCTCTCCAGTGCAATCACATCTTTCCTGTAATGAGGTGACCAGAACTGTACGCAGTATTCTAGCTGTGAACTCGAGTCGGGTGATGTTATTGTGGTGGAAGTAGGCAGTCTTGGTAATGGTGTGGAATTATGCTCAGAAACTCATCTCGGGGTCAAATATGACACCAGGGTTGTTCACAGTCAGGTTCAGCCTCAGACAGTTGCCAGTGGCTAGAGATCAGAGTTTGTAGTGGGGGAATCTTCTGTTCATCCAGAACTGGATGTCTGACGAGCAGTGTGACAAATTAGAGACCGTGAAGAAAAGAAAGACTTGCATTTATATAGCGCCTTTCATGACCTCTGGATGTCCTAAAGTGCTTTACAGCTAATGAAGTACATTTGAAGTGTAGTCACTGGTAATGTCGGAAGCGCAGCAGCCAATTGCGCGCAGCAAGCTCCCATAAACAGCAATGTGATAATGTGCTAAATGGAATAGATTAATAACAATTTAACAGCTCAAAACTGGACATCCATGAGGCGCTGTGGGCCATCAGCAGAAGCAGAATTGTATTCCACCACAATCTGTAACCTCATGGCCCAGTATATTTCTCACTCTACCATTACCATCAAGCCAGGTGACCAACCCTGGTTCAATGAGGAGTGCAGAAGAACATGCCAGGAGCAGCACCAGGTGCACCTAAAAATGAGATGCCAACCTAGGGAAGCTGCAACACAGGACTACATGCATGCTAAACAGCGGAAGCAGCATACTACAAACAGAGCTAAGCAATCCTGTAATCAATGGATCAGGTCAAAGCTCTGCCGTCCTGCCACATCCAGTTGTGAATGGTGGTGGACAATTAAACAACAACTGGAGGGGAAGGCTCCATGAATATCCTCATCTTCAATGATGGCGGAGTCCAACACACAAGTTCAAAAGACAAGGCTGAAGGATTTGTAACCAGCTTCAGCCAGAAGTGCGAGTGGATGATCCATCTCAGCCTCCTGCCGAGGTCCCCACCATCACAGAAGCCAATCTTCAGCCAATTCAATTCACTCCACGTGATATAAAGAAACGGCTGAGCGCACTGGATACAACAAAGGCTATGGGCCCCGACAGCATCCCAGCTGTAGTGCTGAAGACTTGTGCTCCAGAACTAGCCACGTCACTAGCCAAGCTGTTCCATGCAACTACAACACTGGCATGTACCCGACAAAGTGGAAAACTGCCCAGGTATGTCCTGTCCACAAAAAGCAGGACAAATTCATCAGTCTACAGCAAAGTGATGGAAGGTGTCGTTGACTGTGCTATCAAGCAGCACTTACTCACCAATAACCTGCTCACCGATGCCCAGTTTTGGTTCTGCTAGGACCACTCAGCTTCAGACCTCATTACAGCCTTCATCCAAGAATGGACAAAAGAGCTGAATTCCAGAGGTGAGGTGAGAGTGACTGCCCTTAACATCAAAGCAGCATTTGACCGAGTGTGTCCAGTAAAATTGAAGTCAAAGGGAATCCGGGGGGAAAGTTTCCACTGGCTGGAGTCATACCTTGCACAAAGGAAGATTGTTGTTGGAGGTCAGTCATCACAGCCCCAGGGCATCACTGTAGGAGATCCTCAGAATAGTGTCCTCGGCCCAACCATCTTCAGCTGTTTCATCAATGACCTTCCCTCCGTCATAAGATCAGAAGTGGGGATGTTCGCTGATTGCACAGTGTTCAGTTCCATTTGCAACTCCTCAGATAATGAAGCAGTCCCTGCCCACATGCAACAAGACCTAGATGACACTCAGACTTGGGCTGATAAGTGGCAAGTAACATTCGTGCACACAAGTACCAGGCAATGACTATCTCCAACAAGTGGGAATCTAACCACTACCCCATGACATTCAATGGCATTACTATTGCCGAATCCCCCACCTTCAACATCCTGGGGGTCACCATTGACCAGAAACTTAACTGCATCAGCTACATAAATATTGTGACAACAAGAGCAGGTCAGAGGCTGGGTATTCTGCGGCAAGTGTCTCACCTCCTGACTCTCCAAAGCCTTTTCACCATCTACAAGGCACAAGTCAGGAGTGTGATGGAATACTCTCCACTTTACTGGATGAATGCAGCTCCAACAACACTCAAGAAGCTCAACACCATCCAGGACAAAGCAGCCCACTTGATTGGCACCCCATCCACCACCTTAAACATTCACTCCCTGCGCCACTAGCGTACCATGTCTGCACTGTGTACCATCTACAAGACGCACGGCAGAAACTTGCCAACGCATTTTTGGCAGCACCTCCCAAACGTGTGACCTCTACCAGCTGGAAGGACAAGGGCAGCAGGCACATGGGTAAACCATCACCTGCAAGTTTCCCTCCAAGTTACACACCATCCTGACTTGGAAATATATCGTCACTCCTTCATCGTTGTTGGTGAAAATCCTGGAATTCCCTCTCTAACCACTCTGGAAACACCTTCACCATAAGGACTGCAGCGGTTCAAGAAGGCGGCTCACCACCACCTTCTTGAGGGCAAATAGGGATGGGCAATAAATACTGGCTTTGCCAGCGATGCCAACATCCCATGAACGAATTTTTAAAAAAATGACCAGATAATCTGTTTTTACATAGGATTACATAGGATATACGACACAGAAACAGGCCATTTGGTCCAACCTGTTCGTGCCGGCGTTTATGCTCCACTTGAGCCTCCTTCCATGCTTGCTCATCTAACTCCCATCACATAATCCTCTATTCCCTTTCCCCTCGTATGCTTGTCTAGCCTCAGCTTAAATGCATCTATATATTTGCTTCAACCACTCCCTGTGGTAGCAAGTTCCACATTCTCACCACTCTTTGGGTAAATAAATTTCTTCTGAATTCCGCATTGGATTTCTTGGTGATTATCATATATTGATGGCCTCTAGTTATGTTCTTCCCCACAAATAGAAACATTCTTTCTGTATCCACTTTGTCAAAACCTTTTATAATCGGTCACCCCTCAGCCTTTTTTCAAGAGTAAAGAGACCCAGCCTGTTCTTTCTGTCTTGAAGCCAGCTAGTTGTCCATTCTGCTACTTGTTCCCTGACTCTGCATTCTCTGACCTCATTCATTAGTCTATTATGTAGCACCTTATCGACGGCCTTGTGAAAATCTGGATAAATTACATCTACTGCATTATCATTGTCTATTCACTCTCTTACCTCTTCAAAAATTTCAATGAGGTTGGTCAAGCAAGACTTTCCCTTTTGAAATCCATGCTGACAATTCATTACAGGTTGAACCTCTCTTATCCGGGACTCCCTTATCTGGCACTACCTCTCTTCCAACACCATTCCCGGGTGGCACATGTGCAGAACGCGGCCGGTCAAAATCCTTCCTTCCCTGCCGACTCCCGCGATTGTGTTTATCTATTTTTCTGTTTATCATTTTGTTGCGGATCTATGTTTCTGTTGCAGATGCCCCCCCGCACCCCCCCCCCCCCCCCCCCCCCCCCCCGTGGCCTTCAACGTTGCCGCACTTCCAGCCCCCAGCCAGCCAGCCCTGGAACACTGCCGGACTCCCGCGACCAGTCTCAGAACATACGTTAACAAAAAATTCGGGCAGGGTACTCACCAATATAATCTTTCTCCTCGATGCCGGGGTTATCGGCTGCCTCCTGCAGCCACAGTCCTCGGTCTGGCTGCTCCTCCCCACAGCGCTCCCTCCGGGGGGTCGGACCAGCGGGCTGCGTCCACTCTTCAGGCCGCGCCAACCTCCCGCTGGTGCTGCCGACACTTTGGGTTGCTCGGGCCGCCAACCTCCTCCCCACCCCCAGGCCGACCTTGAGCCGCTGACCTCCCCTCATTCGGCAAAATCCTTTATTCGACACAGGCCAGGTCCTGAGAGTGCCGGATAATGGAGTTTCAACCTGTATTGTAATTTTGGTTTCTAGATGTTCCATTTTCTCCTTTAATAGCAATTCCATTATTTTTCCTACCACCGGTGTTAAGCCCACTGGTTGTCTATCTCCCTGGTAAATACTGAAGCAAAATAATTATTGAAGATTTCTGCCATCTCACCACTATTACCTGTGGTATTATTCTGTTTATCCCTTAATGGCTCTATTCCCATCCTAACCGTCCTTTTGTTATTGATGTGCCTGAAAAATATTTTACTGTTTTGTTTTATGTTCCATGATAATTTAATTTCATAGTTCCTCTTTGCCTTCCTAATTGGTTTTTTTGACCTCCCTCCTACACTTTTCATATTCTCCCTTATCATGTGCTCACCTCCTGTCTATGTATTTAATGTATGCCTCTTTCCTTGCCCTCACTTGTTCCCCTATGGCTTTATTCATCCATGGAGTCTCATTATTATTTAGTTCTTTTTAGCGGAATATATTGTTCCTGCACTCTTGAACACCGTTTTAAGAACAAAAGAACATAACAAATAGGAGCAGGAGTAGGCCATACGACCCCTCGAGCCTGCTCCGCCATTTAATATGATCATGGACTCGGGTCCACTTCCCTGCCCGCTCCCCATAACCCCTTATCCCCTTATCGTCTAAGAAACTGTCTATTTCTGTCTTAAATTTATTCAATGTCCCAGCTTCCACAGCTCTCTGAGGCAGCGAATTCCCCAGATTTAAAACCCTCAGAAGAAATTTCTCCTCATCTCAGTTTTAAATGGGCAGCCCCTTATTCTACGATTATGCCCTCTAGTTCTAGTCTCCTCTATCAGTGCAAACATCCTCTCTGCATCCACCTTGTCAAGCCCCCTCATAATCTTATACGTTTCGATAAGATCACCTCTCATTCTTCTGAATTCCAGTGATTAGAGGCTCAATCTACTCAACCTTTCCTCATACGTCAACCCCTTCATCTCCGGAATAAAACGAGTGAACCTTCTCTGAACTGCCTCCAAAGCAAGTATATCCTTTCATAAATATGGAAACCAAAACTGCACACAGTATTCCAGGTGTGGTCTCATCAATACCTTATATAGCTGTAGCAAGACTTCCCTGCTTTTATACTCCATCCCCTTTGCAATAAAGGCCAAGATTCCATTGTCTTAAATTTATTCAATGTCCCAGCTTCCACAACTCTCTGAGGCAGCGAATTTCACAGATTTACAACCCTCTGAGAGAAGAAATTTCTCCTCATCTCTGTTTTAAATGGGCGGCCACTTATTCTAAGACAAAGCCCTCGAGTTCTAGTCTCCCCTATCAGTGGAAACATTCTCTCTGCATCCACCTTGTCAAGCCCCTTCATAATCTTACATGTTTCGGTAAGATCACCTCTCATTCTTCTGAATTCCAATGAATAGAGGCCCAACCTACTCAACCTTTCCTCATAAGTCAACTCCCTCATCCCTGGAATCAACCTAGTGAACCTTCTCTGAACTGCCTCCAAAGCAAGTATATCCTTTCGTAAATATGGAAACCAAAACTGCACACAGTATTCCAGGTGTGGTCTCATCAATACCTTATATAGCTGTAGCAAGACTTCCCTGCTTTTATACTCCATCCCCTTTGCAATAAAGGCCAAGATACCATTGGCCTTCCTGATCACTTACTGTACCTGTATACTATCCTTTTGTGTTTCGTGCACAAGTACCCCCAAGTTCCGCTGTACTGCGGCACTTTGCAATCTTTCTCCATTTAAATAATAACTTGCTCTTTGATTTTTTTTCTGCCAAAGTGCATGACCTCTCACTTTCCAACGTTATACTCCATCTGCCAAATTCTTGCCCACTCACTTAGCCTGTCTGTCCTTTGTGTCCTCCTCACACATTGCTTTTCCTCCCATCTTTGTATCGTCAGCAAACTTGGCTATGTTGTACTCAGTCCCTTCTTCCAAGTCATTAATATAGATTGTAAATAGTTGAGGTTCCAGCACTGATCCCGACTGCACCCCATTAGTTATTATTGCCAAGCCAAGAATGAACCATTTATCCCGACTCTCTGTTTTCTGTCAGTTAGCCAATCCTCTATCCATGCTAATATATTACCCCCGACCCTGTGAACTTTTAACTTGTGCAGTAACCTTTTATGTGGCACCTTGTCAAATGTCTTCTGGAAGTCCAAATATACCCCATCCACTGGTTCCCCTTTATCCACCTTGTTCATTACATCCTCAAAGAACTCCAGCAAATTTGTCAAACATAACTTCCCCTTCATGAATCCATGCTGACTCTGCCTTGACCAAATTTTGCTTTTCCAAATGTCCTATTGCTTCTTTAATAATGGACCACAGATGTTAGGCTAACTGGTCTATAGTGTCCTGTTTTTTGTCTGCCTCCTTTTTTTAAATAGGAGTGTCACATTTGCAGTTTTCCAATTTGCTGGGACCTCCCCAGAATCCAGAGATATATGTTTCTGATTGCTTTGCCAATATTGTTTCCCATTTTATTTTCCTATGCTTTATTCTCAGCCCCTCAAAATCAGCTTTTCTCCAATCTATTACCCTGGTTTTCATCATACTTGTGTCCTTCTCAATTATCATCTTAAAGCATATTATATTATGGTCACTATTGTCCAGATGTTCTCCTATTCTTACTTTTCTCTTGCCTGCTCTGGTTCATTCCTGATTCGTAGATCCAATAGCAATCTCCATTGTTGGGCTTTTTACATATTGGGTTAGAAAGGAGTCCTGTACACATTGTAGTAACTCTATTCCCTTATCCCCTTCACCTACCTCTTCTGTTCAATTAATATCAGGGTAGTGGAAATGCCTCTTGATGATTATTCTGTTTTTTACTTATTTCCTTAATTTGTCTGCATATTTCTTCCTCCTCCTCCCTTCCACTATTAAGTGGCCTGCAGACTACACCTCCAGGCCAACATCCCCAGCATGGAAGCACCTACCACACTTGATCAGCTCCGCTGGGCAGGTCACATAGTTTGCATGCCAGACATGAGACTCCAAAAACAAGCGCTCTACTCAGAATTACTTCATAGCAAACGAGCCAAAGGTGGGCAGTGGAAACGTTACAAGGACACCCTCAAAACGTCTCTGATAAAGTGCAACATCCCCACTAACACCTGGGAGTCCCTCTCTCAAGACCGCCCTAAGTGGAGGAAGTGCATCCGAGAGGGCGCTGAGCACCTTGAGTCTCAATGCCGAGAGCATGCAGAAATCAAGCACGGGCAGCGGAAAGAGCGTGCGGCAAACCAGTCCCACCCACCTCTTCCCTTAACGACTATCTGTCCTACCTGTGACGGGGACTGTGGTTCACGTATTGGACTGTTCAGCCACCAAAGAACTCATGTTAAGAGTGGAAGCAAGTCTTCCTCGATTCTGAGGGACTGCCTATGATGATGATGAAGAGACTACACCTATTCGTGTGATTGATCCTTTATTATCTTTTATCTCTATCCATATGGATTCTATTTTTGTCTTGCTGATAGATGCGCCATTTTTATCTACTGCAATTATATCCCGAATAAGTGCAACTACTCCACCTCCCTTTTTTCCATCTCTATCTTTTCTAAATATGTTATATGCTGCAATGTTTAATTCCCAGTCCTGATTTTTCTGTAGCCATGTTTCAGTAACCCCTATTATGTCTGGTTCTTCGCAACGCACGATTGCCTCCAGCTCCCCTGTTTTAGTGCCGACATATTGCTGTACAGATAGTTTAGCCCATTTTTAATAGGATTTCCTCTCTCTATGTTTAACCACCTTTTTGGAGTCCTGTTCTATAACTCTATTCACTTGCCAGGAATGTCCTCCCTTACTTTATTCTTTCCTCTGCTCTCTTTTCCTGTTTTGTTTATATTTAGGCTGGTTATGTTTCTTGTAGATCCCTCCCCCATATTACTAGTTCAAAGCCTTTGCCACCTCCCTATTTACCCTTTCCATTAGGACACAGGTCCCTTCCAGTTCAGATGGAGCCCGTCTCATCGGTGCAGCTCCTTCCTGTCCCAGAATAGGTGCCAGTGTCGTATGAAAAGGAAACCCTCTTTCCTACACCACGTGTTAATTCTCCTGATCTGTCTGCTTCAGTGCCAATTTGCATGTGGCTCAGGCAATAATCCAGAGATTATTACACTCGAGGTCCTGCTTTTTAATTTAGAGCCTAACTCCTGATACTCTTTTTCAGCAGGACCTCCTCCCTGTTCTTACCTATGTCATTTGTTCCAACATAGACCACAACAACTGTATTTACCACCTCCCTTTCCATTTTCCTGTCCAGCTGCCATGAGATGTCCCTTACCCTGGCACGGGTAGGCAATGTACCCTTCGGAATTCTCGTTCATGGCTGCAGTGGATGCTATCTATCCCCCTAATTATAGAGTCCCCTATCGCTAGCACATTTCTATTCTGCTCCCACCCTGCCTTTGGACAGCCTTCTGAGCCATGGTGCCTTGGTCTGCATTGTGGCTGTCCTCCCTGCAGTCTCACTTGTCCTCACAGGTAGCGAGTACACTGTACCTGTTGGACTGGGGATCTCTTTCTCAACCTCCTAAATCCCTGCTACCCAGCTCCCTAACAATCGCACCCTCCCTTTCCTGAACCTGTGTTTTCCTTTGGGGTGTGACTGTATTCTGGATAAAACTGTCCAGAAATTCCTTCCCCTCCCGTATGTGACTGAGTGTCTCCAACTCGCACTCCAGCTCAGTGACTCTGCCGGAGAGATTCGAGACGGCGACATCTTCTGCAGACATGTTTGCTTGGGATAGTCTCGCTGTCCACAAACTCCCACATACACAACCTGCTCTGCCATATCTTTGTCAAGCCCTATTTTATTTATTTAGCTAAAGTCTTTATTGAATGATTATTTATAGTTATGTTTATTAGTTTAACTAGTTAAGCTATATGTTTAATACAGCACTTTATAGTTTCCCGTGCCTAATTTAAACCATAGTCCAATGTTAGTGAGAAAAGAGAGAAAAAAAAACTTTAATACTCACCAACCAATCTCCTACCTCTTGTCCTTGTTCTTCTGGGAAATTGTTGAAGGTTCCACCGCCGCTACCTCCTCCAATTGGCTCCTTCCCCCTCTTCTCCGAATTCCCAAATAAAACACTGTTTAAGTGCACAGACATTCTGTGCAGTGTCGATAGGGGGTGGTGGTGAGGTAGTGCTGGGTGTCGTCGGCGTACATGTGGAAACTGATGCTGTGTTTTCGGATGATGTCGTCGAGGGGCAGCATGTAGATAAGAAATAGAAGGGGTCAAGGATAGATCCTTGTGGGACTCCAGAATTTACAATGCAGAAGCAGGAAGAGGAGCCATTGCAGGTGATTCTCTGGCTATGACAGGATAGATCTTCTCTATCTCTCCCAATGTCTGTATGGGTCTTAAACGTGTTCCTTTATAGATATGGTCAATTTCTATATCTTCTGTTGAAGTCTAAGAAATGCAGAAAGATGGAAGCCCACGTGCTGTCTATCAGAGTATATACCAGTAGTTGGGAGGTGTGGTGAGGGACAGGCTGTGTTGGAGCAGCTGCACCATGTGTAAGTGTGTATTTATATTATATTTACATTTTCCAATGACTTATATGAAAACAATAATTTTATGGTCTTTATTTTTTGTATATATACTATATTCATGATGTGGTCTCCTCTACATTGGGGAAGTCAAATGCAGATTGGGTGTTCGCTTTGCTGAACACCCCCATTCAGTCTGCAAGCGTGACCCCGAGCTTGCGGTCGCCCCACTCCCACTCTGACCTCTCTGTCCTCGGCTTCCTACACCGTTCCAATGAAACTCAACGGAAGCCCGAGGAACAACTTTCCATCTTTCAATTAGGTACATTACAACTTTCTCAACACTGTTGAACAATTTCAGATCTGAACCACTGCTCCCCTTTGTTTGGATAGCAGGTGCTGGTAATGGTCCTCCAGGCCCGTCTTTTGTTTTTTCACTTGCCCTATTTTTGTTTTTCTCCCAGAGATTTGTTTGGTTCATTTTGATCATTTTGAAGCGATGTCCCTTTTCGAACCGAAGTCTTTATGCAGCTCTGTGCTTTGGCTCTGCTTTCTGTCAAAGGACAGCCAGAACAACTCTGGTTGCCAACATCTCTTTACAGACCTTTGGTTGATCTCAGGGTTTTGTGACTCAGGAAGCAGGAAGTGTCTCCTATTACCTGTAAGTGATGAAGCCAGTGGGGGCTGATATTGAACTTGGACAGTAGAGTGGGAGAGCATGCCAAATGGGTGAGAAAAAAGTTGATTAAAAATTATGCGCTGAACAAAATGACGATTGAGAGACCCTGTAAAATTTCCGTCATGAACCTCGGTGTGTTATATCGGAAAGAGACTGAGAGTGGCAGGATATCATGACAGGATAGCACAACTAACAGAGATATAGAAAATAGGTGCAGGAGTAGGCCATTCAGCCCTTCAAGCCTGCACCACTATTCAATATGATCATGGCTGATCATGTAACTTCGGTACCCCATTCCTGCTTTCTCTCCATATCCCTTGATCCCTCGAGCCGTAAGGGCCACATCTAACTCCCT
This sequence comes from Pristiophorus japonicus, assembly GCF_044704955.1. Taxonomy (NCBI): domain Eukaryota; kingdom Metazoa; phylum Chordata; class Chondrichthyes; family Pristiophoridae; genus Pristiophorus; species Pristiophorus japonicus. The sequence goes on from NC_091981.1 coordinate 187,923,436, forward strand.
TTTGAATATATCTAATGAACTGGCCTCAACAACTTTCTGTGGTAGAGAATTCCACAGGTTCACAATTCTCTGAGTGAAGAAGTTTCTCCTCATCTCTGTCCTAAATGGCTTACCCCTTATCCTTAGACTGTGATCCCTGGTTCTGGACTTCCCCAACATCGAGAACATTCGACCTGCATCTAACCTGTCCAATCCCGTCAGAATTTTATATGTTTCTATGTGTCCCCTCTCATTCTTCTAAATTCCAGTGACTATAAGCCTAGTTGATCCAGTCTTTCTTCATATGTCAGTCCTGCCATCCCGGGAATCAGTCTGGTGAACCTTCGCTGCACTCCCTCAATAGCAAGAATGTCCTTCCTCAGATTAGGAGACCAAAACTGTACACAATATTCAAGGTGTGGTCTCACCAAGGCCCTGTACAAATGAAGTAAGACCTCCCTGCTCCTATACTCAAATCCTCTCGCTATGAAGGCCAACATGCTATTTGCCGCCTTCACCGCCTGCTGTACCTGCATGCCAACTTTCAATGACTGTACCATGATACCCAGGTTTCGTTGCACCTCCTCTTTTCCTAATCTGTCACCATTCAGATAATATTCTGCCTTCCGGTTTTGGCCATCAAAGTGGATAAACTCACATTTACCTACATTAAACTTCATCTCCCATGCATTTGCCCACTCACTTAACCTGTCCAAGTCACCCTGAGACCTCTTGGCATCCTCGACACAGCTCTCACTGCCACCCAGCTTAGTGTCATCTGCAGACTTGGAGATATTACATTCAATTCCTTCGTCGAAATCATTAATGTATGTTGTAAATAGCTGGTGTCCCAGCACTGAACCTTGCGGTACCCCACTAGTCACTGCCTGCCATTCTGAAAAGGACCCGTTTATTCCTATTCTTTGTGTCCTGTCTGCCAACCAGTTCTCTCTCCACGTCAATACATTACCCCCAATACCATGCGCTTTAATTTTACACACTAATCTCTTGTGTGGGACCTTGTCAAAAGCCTTTTGAAAGTCCAAAGACACCACATCCACTGGTTCTCCCTTGTCCACTCTACTAGTTACGTCCTCAAAAAATTCTAGAAGATTTGTCAAGCATAATCCATGCTGACTTGGACTGATCCTGTCACTGCTTTCCAAATGTGCTGCTATTACATGTTTAATAATTGATCCCAACATTTTCCCTACTACCAATGTCAGGCTAACCGGTCTATAATTTCCTGTTTTCTCTCTCCCTCCTTTTTTTTATATAAAAAAGTGGGGTTACATTACCTACCCTCCAGTCCATAGGATCCAGAGTCTATAGAATGTTGGAAAATGATCACCAATGCATCCACTATTTCTAGGGCCACTTCCTTAAGTACTCTGGGATGCATATTATCAGGCCCTGGGGATTTATCGGCCTTCAATCTCATCAATTTCCCTAACACAATTTCCTGACTATTAAGTATTTCCTTCCATTCCTCCTTCTCGCTAGACCCTCGGTCCCCTAGTATTTCCTAATGAGGTAGACAGATAACTCTTCCAGAAAGGAACCAATGAAGGCAGCAGAACATGGCTGGGAATTTCCTCAGTCGTTGTCCCCATCAGCCGCCGAAGTAATGATCGGTGGAAATCCTGTATAAACTCCGCCAATCTCGTGCCAGAGTTATGGTGGCCGATTGCTCGAACCCCAGGGGAATTCCCAGTGGGCTCTCAATTTTGAGGTCACACAAAATTTAAAAATCACTCCGTTTCTTACATGGCACAGAAGATGACATGTCTGCTCTGAGCACCACCTGTTAGCGAACAGTCACAGTGTCACATAACCATGAAAAATCCAAAAGGCGTCCCAGGTAAAATGTCCCGATCTACTGACTTCAACATAATATCACATAGGAAGTCAAGTCAAAGTAAAGGTGATGCGGGATTAAAGGATTAGGATAATTAGACCAGGGCACACGCATGTAATTCAGCTCCCATTTTATCGCCATATATTCAGTCTTTCTATCTATATATTAAAATGTTATTGTATTATTTATAGTTTAAACAGCAATTTGGGAAGTGGAGTTGATCTGACCATTGGAGTTTCTTGTATCTGATATATTTTGTATGTATTCCTTCACCTATATGTATTTAATTTGTATCCTTTATTATCTGAGAATACATAGCAAGATGGTATGCAAAATGCACCGAATGGAGGTAGATGTCTGGTATTTAACAGCAAAAAGAAGGGGGAATTGGGTTTAGCTGCCTTGAAGGGTAGTCCTGTGCAGTGATAGTCCTGGGATTTTGCAGAACTGGACTGTGCTGGAACTTGCAAGGGAACAGGAGAATTCTTAATAACCGGTGTAAAATATGTGAATACTTGTGACGTGGAAATATTGATGCATGACTATAAAGAATTTGCTCCTGTCAGTACAATCTTTATTCCCTGAAGTTTATTCTTCACGTGTAGAGGTCTTTTTTTTATTCGTTCATGGGATGTAGATGTCTATGGCAAGGCCAGCATTTATTGCCCATCCCTAATTGTCCGTGAGCTGCCTTGAATAGGTATTTCAGAGGGCAGTTAAGAGTCAACCACATTGCCGTGGGTCTGGAGTCACCTATGGGCCAGACCAGATAAGAATGGCAGATTTCCTTCCCTGAAGGACATGATCATCATTACTTTTTAGTAATTTATAGCTTTTTATTCCACATTTATTTTAATGATTTGAATTTAAATTCCCCAGCTGCTGTGGTGGGATTTGTACTTGTTTCTCTGGATTAATAGTCCAGTAACATAACCACTATGCTACCATACCCAATGCTGTCTTATCCCACTGTCTGTTAGACTCATTTTTGTCTGTCTCTAATTAGGAATGCTTGGATGTTTAATTGCTCTTTATGTTCTTTTGAAAAGAAGTGATGATTAATCTGTAATCACGGCTGAGATAATATTCATGAGGCTACAGTTAACCGTTTAAAATGATGTATTTACAGTCTTTGGGCTAGACTTTCCCTAAAGCCCCCCACCGCCGGATTGCCGCCCAAAAAGATCACTAAGATTCTTCAAATAACGCTGGCGAAAAATTGCTTAAAGAAGGGAAAAAAATACCGCCCGGCGAGAAAATGGATCTTGCAGGTGGATTCTTGGCGGTTAAATGCGATCCTGGGCAAATTGGGTAGTTCTTAACCAGAATGGGCGGTAATTGCTCAAATTTAGACCAAGGATGCAGTTGGGCCTAGTAGGGGGGAAAACACACACACTTTTTTTCAATGAAACAAAAAATAAAAAAATCAGAAAAAATTCTCAAGACCATTCTTAACTTAATCGCCATAAAATAATTTTAAAAGAATTATAAAAATCCTTGAACTTAACTTTCTTTGCAGGGTACTTACCTACCGCCCAGCTCCAGCTGCTTTTTGTGGGTCTTTTTTTCAATCTTACCTATGGGTCACCGCTGAGCCCAAACTTGGACGGTAGTGTTTTTTTTCGGCGGTGCACGTGGGCGTCCACTCCCCAGCGATATTTTGAAAATGCCGGCAGAACTCTTTTTTAAAAAAAAATGAAGTGGAAACTTTCACCGGGTAGTTTTCCAACAAAAAGTAGCAGTACTGCCGAGAAAACCGCCGAAAATGAAGAGGAAAGAGCCCTTTATACCTATTGTTGGACTATTACCGCACAGAAGGAGGCCATTTGGTCCATCAAGTCTGCACTGACTCTTTCGAAGAGCAATCCAGTTAGTTTCACTCTTCCACTCTTTCCCTATATTCCGCCAATTTTTTCTCCTTCAAGTATTTATCCAATTCTCTTTTGAAGGCTATACTATTGAATCTGTTTCCACCACCTTATTGGGCAGTGCATTCCAAATCCTCACCACTTGTAAAAATGCTTTTCCTCATGTCGCCTCTGGTTCTTTTGCCAATCACCTTCAATCTTATCAACCCTTCAGCTATTAGAAACAGTTTCTCTTTATTTACTCAATCTAAACCTTTCATGATTTTAAACAGCTCTTATCAAATCTTCTCTTTGGCTTCTCTGCTCTAAGGAAATAATAACCGCTTCGCAAGTCTATCCACATAACTGTAATTCCTCATCCCTGGAACCACTCTGGTAAATCTCTTCTGCACGCTCTCCAAAGCCTTCATGTGCTTTCTAAAGTGTGGTGCCCAGAATTGGGCACAATACTCCAGCTCTGTGATGGAGAAGATATTGGTCGAATAGAACAACGAAAAGGCGAACACTCTGATTCAGCCGGAGATAATGGCCAGGGAGGGAGATGAAATTGGTGGCAAGGACAGAGAGTTTGTGGCAGGGGACGTAAATGATAGTTTCGGTGTTGAACTCTAGGAAATTGCGGCTCATCCAAGATGGGATGTCGAACAAGCAGTCTGCTAACACAGAGGCAGTAGAGGGGTCGAGAAAAGTAGTGGGCAGGTAGAGATTGGTGCCGTCAGTACGCATGTGGAAGCTGACCCCATGTCTTCAGATGATGTTGTGAAGGGATAGAATGGAGATGGGGAAAAGGAGGCGTCTGAGGGTAGATCCTTGGGGAACTTTGGAGTTAAAATTGTAGGGACAGGAAGAGAAGCCATTAATGGAGGTGCTCTGGCTATGAATAAATAGCCAAGGGTGTAAACCAAACGAGGACCATCACACTGAGTTGGACAATGTCCTTTCTACATACAGAATTGGACACAATACTCCAGCTGGGGCTGAACTAGTGTGTTATATAGATTTAGCATAACTTCCTGGCTTTTGTACTTTGTGCCTCTATTTATTATGCTCAGGATCTCTGCTTTTATTAACGGCTTTGTTAATCTGTCCTGCCACCTTCAAAGATTTGTGCACAGCTCCCCCTGGTGTCTTTCTTCTTGCACCCCCTTTAAATTTGACCATTTAGCTTGTATTATCTCTCCTCATTCTTCCTACCAAAGTGCATCACCTCACTTTGTATTTGTAAGTAGTGTCATCTTTTAAGCTGAAGAGTTAGAGGTCGAATTTCCCATGGGAGTTTAATTGTAAATTTACCCTTGAAACTACGCCCATTTGTGAGTCCATTTTTCTGATGTCTATTAATATCCAAATTTCCTACCAATCTCATCAACATACAGCAAAAAGTAAAAATGGGCATAAACGAGAGGAAATTGGCATAAGCAATTGGGGCCGAGGAAAGCGGCAAACTCACACCGCATATTCTTTCTTTAACTGTGAAAAATAATGTTTCAAGCCATCTAACTCATTAATGCGCATAAGGCATAACATGTTCAAGAATATGCAATCATGAAGTTTTTCAATTTTCAATGTGGACTTCTGCTCATCTCATGAAATTTTATTCAAATCATCAGAAAATACTGTGCCGCTCTGTCAGGATCAATTTTTAAAGATTATTTAAAATCACAACACCTGGAAAATGACTCTTCCCTGCAGTGCCTAAATTCCAAGATTAATTTTACACCTCTTTTAAACCAGCATAATTGCACAAAGTCCACATCTCTATGCTGGGTAGGAGCCATTATAATGAGCTGAGAAGCAGGGATTGTTAGACAGATGTAAAAGAATGAGGAAATTCGGGCCTAGCTTAATCACGTGCGTAACCCGAGTTTCCGTATATGTTTTCGCCGTGTATTTGCCCTGATTTAAACATTTCTCTGGCTGCAAATGCACAGGAAATTCCACCCTTAAGGCTTTTTTAAAAATAGAACCTAGCTTCTCAGCGTTGGGTGGCACTTTTATAAAATAGGAGTGATTGTAGACAACAACTGAATAAAATTCAACACTAAATTGCAGTTGCAGTACCCAGTTCCTGTTGCTGGGTGGCACTGTGCAGAAATTGTGTCGCAAGTTGTGGGGCGGAAATGAAGCAAGGTGGACAAGAAAGAAATGCAGAACCCCCCCCCCCAAATGATTTCTCCTTCTGGTACATTTATATTGATTTTTACTGCTGTGGAAGCCTGGATGCAGCGATTGGAGTAAATGCCCATTGATTAACCAGTTTTCCAGTTGGATAAAAGTTACTTTATTTTTCAAGATTTATATTCAGAATAAAAATATCCCCTCAATAAGCAAAAGATTTTGATCCTTCTGACTCCAGTTTGTCCCTTGGCTTATTCTGATGGCAGTTGCATGGATATGATCACTATCTGGTATTTTGTCCAAGGGACTAATCTTCGTATGCGAGCTTCTGCATCACATCCCTTAAGCATCACCCCCTCAATCTTTTAAACTCAAGGGAATACAAGCCAAGTTTATTCAACCTGTCCTCATAAATTAACCGTTTTAGCCATGCAATCAATCTAGTGAATCTGTGTTGTGCACTTTCCGAGACCAATATGTATTTCCAGAGGTTTAATGCTCAAAACTGAATGAAGTGCTCCAGATGGGGTCTGACCAAGGTTCTGAACAACTGAAGCATCACTTACTTTTGTATTCCAACCTCCTTGAGATAAAGACCAATATTTCACTAGCCTTTTGATTACTTTTTGTACCCGTGCACTAGCCTTTCATGATTTGTGTACCTGGACGCCTAAATTCACTTGCTCCTCTGCAGTTTCTCGACTCACTATTCATAAAATATTCCGATTTGAATTTGTGACCCAAAAACCTTACAATTTCCAATTTTGAAGTCTTTCTGCCATAGTTTTGCCCACTCACTTAATCTGTATAATTCTCTTTGTAACTTCCTTCTCCCGGCTACATAATTTACTGAGCCTCCTAGTTTAGTGACACTTGCAAACTTGGATATTCCTTAATCCAACTAATTGATGTATATAGTGAAAAGCTGAGGAAAGTGTACTTGTTTGTTGAGAACAGGAGCAGTCTTGATTGTGATGTATGAACACCCATGCACCGAGCTCTTCTCTGGCCCCAAGCCTTTAGTTCTAAGCCAAGCCATATAAATGCAGTCCTGCTGAGCTGGAATCCACATTGTAGCTAGCAGTCACAAACTAGTATCAACAGACTTGCATGCTTCAAGATCAGGCAGTTGGCATTGGTTTACAACAGTAGAATGCTCTCGCTATCCACCCCATGGGAAGATGCAGTTTAAGGCCTACGTCTGGGTTCGATTTAAGGCTGTATTTCATAAACATTATGCTAATTAGCTAACATTTGCAGTTTTCTCTCGCTTCATAAATACCACCTACACAGTTGCCTCACTGTGCCAAACTTTAAAAAAACCATCTGGATGGGTACTGAACACTTTCAAAAATGTAGACAGTTAAAGTGAGTCACACAGTAAGTGCGTGAACTGCATCTTATTCTTTTAAACATATATTTGGCAATCTGATTTACCCAGGCTCAAAACTTTTGAGCATTATAGATAAAGGAAATGGGTGTTCACATAGGGGTGTAAATTACTGTCGGCGATGTTATCATATGAATACTTGATGCATTCTTATCAAATCCTCCCTCTCATTTTAAAGGAGATATGAACTTGTTTAAAATTGCTGACAGTAATTTCTACCTTATTATAAAACATGTATCAGTATCCATCGCATTGCTCAAAGGTAGACGGGGCTTGAACCAGGATTTCTGATATTCAGCACAGCCCTTCTTTGAGGCACTTAATGAGCACTTGCATGCTGCTCTTGTCACTTATTAAATTCCAGAGTCGGTGCTTCAGAGGCTCAGGGTTTGAATTGGGAGGGTGCCTGCTGGGAATTGCAGCCGTTGGCAAGCTCCTTCACTAAAGCAATGTGGGAGCTGATCTCTGGTGCTCAGTATGACTCCAGCAGGAGGCGTGAAGGCCAGTGCTTTGACAGTAGGAAGGTTTGGGGTGAGGTTTACCTTAACTGTGGGGAAATGAGGTGAACCTGGATTAGAGAATATTTTGCCTTGTTATTTTTAAAGAGGGCAGAAACTTTTGGTAGAATGTGATTGGCCGCTTTTCTGATTGAACTGATCAGAAATGACAATACAAAGATTGTCTAGGATCTGATTGATACAGGGTACATGCTTCTAGGATGTGATTGGTTCTTTGTTCTGAGATCTGATTGGCTAAACAGATAAGTTAAAGTTACTGATCTCTAGGATGTGATTGGTTGCCGAGAAAGTTGCTTCTGGTTCTGCGATCTTACTGATGCAACACTAACATATATGAAAGGATTTTTGATAATCATTGCAGCTCCGTGCATTGCTCATGCATGGTTTGGGTCTGAAACCTGGGAACACAGTTATGAGACTTCGCTGTGAATGTGCAGGGAAATTGTCTAAAGAGGTTAAGAGATCAATACATTATTGCCAGTGAGAAATTTTCAGATCCTAGGTGCTTTTAAATTTCTGGCGATAGATAAATCTGAAAACTTCTCTCACCAACTGACTAAGCTGTTATTAAGCCTCCTCCCACCTTACTTACCCCCCGCCTATCAAGATATCCTTCTATTCCTTTCTACTTCATGTAGTTATCTAGCTTCCCCTTGATTGCATCTGTGCTAATCACCTCAACCAATCCACGTGCTCGTGTGGTCCACATTCTCACCACTCTTCTAAACTCCTTATTGGATTTATTAGTGACTATCTTGCGTTTATGACCAATGTATGACCTATACACATTGGATGGAGTTCAGAAGAATGAAGTGATCTTATTGAAACACAAAATAAAGAGGGAGCTCAACAAGGTGGATGCAGAGAGGATATTTCCACTCACGGGGGAAACTAAAATTAGGGAACATAGTCTCAGAATTAAGGGACCGCCCATTTAAAACTGAGATGAGGAGAAATTTCATCTGACGGTTGTAAATCTGTGGAATTCTCTGCCCCAGAGAGCTGTGGAGGCTGGGTCATTGAATATATTTAAGACAGAGATAGACAGATATTTGAGTGATGAGGGTTATGGGCAGCGGGCAGGGAAGTGGAGCTGAGTCCATGATCAGACCTGCCATGATCTTATTAAATGGCGGAGCAGGCTCGAGGGGCCGTATGGCCTACTCCTGCTCCTATTTCTTATGTTCTTATGTTCCCTGTAATTTCTTTTTATGGGCTGCGCCCAGAATTCAAAATTCGGCACATGCTGTTTTTTTAATTTAAAAGCCAGGTTACCGACTGCGCAGGACCTTGAGTACTGCGCGGCTGTGCAACTTAAAGGGAACATTGTTCATGGCCCCGAGTTTTGGACTCCTCCACAAGTGGACATATCCTCTCTCTGTCTGCCCTGTCTGTCTCTCAGAAATCAGCACTCTGCCTTTTCTTTTCTATAGAAAAACAGCCCCAGCCTATTCAGTCTTTCCTGATGGTTGTAACTTCTTAGTTCTGGTATAGAAACATAGAAAATAGGTGCAGGAGTAGGCCTTTCGGCCCTTCGTGCCTGCAGCACCATTCAATATGATCATGGCTGATCATGCAAATTCAGTATCCCATTCCTGCTTTCTCTCCATACCCCTTGATCCCTTTAGCCGTAAGGGCCACATCTAACTCCCTTTTGAATATATCCAATGAACTGGCATCAACAACTTTCTGTGCTAGAGAATTCCACAGGTTCACAACTCTCTGAGTGAAGAAGTTTCTCCTCATCTCAGTCCTAAATGGCTTACCCCATATCCTTAGACTGTGACCCCTGGTTCTGGACTTCCCCAACATTGGGAACATTCTTTCTGCATCTAACCTGTCCAAACCCGTCAGAATTTTATATGTTTCTATCATATCCCCTCTCATTCTTCTAAACTCCAGTGAATATAAGCCTAGTTGATCCAGTCTTTCTAAATATGTCAGTCCTGTCATCCCGGGAATCAGTCTGGTGGACCTTCACTGCACTCCCTCAATAGCAAGAATGTCCTTCCTCAGATTAGACAACCAAAACTGAACACACTATTCAAGGTGTAGCCTCACCAAGGCCCTGTACAACTGTAGTAAGCCCTCCCTGCTCTTATACTCAAATCCCCTAGCTATGAAGGCCAACATGCCATTTGTCGCCTTCACCGCCTGCTGTACCTGCATGCCAACTTTCAATGACTGATGTACCATGACACCCAGCTCTCGTTGCTCCTCCCCTTTTACTAATCTGTCAACATTCAGATAATAATCTGCCTTCCTGTTTTTACCACCAAAGTGGATAACCTCACATTTATCCACATTATACCAGATCTTCCATATATTTGCCCACTCACCTAACCTGTCCAAGTCAACCTGCAGCCTCTTAGCATCCTCCTCACAGCTCACAATGCCATCCAGCTTAGTGTCATCTGCAAACTTTGAGATATTACATTCAATTCCTTCGTCTAAATCATTAATGTATATTGTAAATAGCTGGTGTCCCAGCACTGAACCTTGCGGTACCCCACTAGTCACTGCCTGCCATTCTGAAAAGGACCCGTTTATTCCTATTCTTTGCTTCCTGTCTGCCAACCAGTTCTCTATCCACATCAGTACATTATCTTCAATACCATGTGCTTTAATTTTGCACACCAATCTCTTGTATGGGACCTTGTCAAAAGCCTTTTGAAAGACTAAATACACCACATCCACTGGCTTCCCCTTGTCCACTCTACAAGTTACATCCTCAAAAAATTCCAGAAGATTTGTCAAGCATGATTTCCCTTTCATAAATCCATGCTGACTTGGACCAATCCTGTCGCTACTTTCCAAATGCGCTGCTATTACATCTTTAATAATTGATTCCAACATTTTCCCTACTACCGATGTCAGGCTAACTGAGCTATAATTCCCTATTTTCTCTCTCTCTCTCCTTTTTTAAAAAGTGGGGTTACATTAGCTATCCTGCAGTCCATAGAAACTGATCCAGAGTCTCTAGAATGTTGTAAAATGACCACCAATGCATTTGCTATTTCTAGGGCCATTTCCTTAAGAGTCTGCATCCCAGAGTAATCAGGCCCTGGGGATTTATCGGCCTTCAATCCCATCAATTTTCCGAACACAATTTGCTGACTAATAAGAATTTCCTTTAGTTCCTCCTCCTCGCTAGGCCCTCGGTCCCCTAGTAGTTCCGGAAGGTTATTTGTGTCTTCCTTGGTGAAGACAGAACCAAAGTATTTGTTCACTTGGTCTGCCATTTCTTTGTTCCCCATTATAAATGCACCTGATTCTGACTGTAATGGACCCACATTTGCCTTCACTAATCTTTTTCTCTTCATGTATCTGTCGAAGCTTTTGCAGTCAGTTTTTATGTTCCCTGCAAGCTTCCGCTCATATTCTACATTTCCCCTCCTAATTAAACCCTTTGCCCTCCTCTGCTGAATTCTAAATTTCTCCCAGTCCTTAGGTTTGCTGCTTTTTTTGGCCACTTTATATGCCTGTTCCTTGGATTTAACACTATCTCTAATTTCCCTTGTAAGCCATGGTTGAGCCACCTTTCCCGTTTTAATTTTATGCCAAACAGGGATGTACAATTGTTGAAGTTCATCCATGTGATCTTTAAATGTCTGCCATTGCCTATCCACTGTCAACCCTTTCAGTATCATTCGCCAGTCTATCCTAACCAATTCATGTCTCATACTGTCGAAGTGACTTTTCTTTAAGTTCAGGACTCTAGTCTCTGAATTAACTGTGTCACTGTCCATCTTAATGAAGAATTCTACCATATTATGGTTACTCTTCCCCAAGAGGCCTCGCACAACAAGATTGCTAATTAATCCTCTCTCATTACACAACACCCAGTCTAGGATGGCCAGCTCTCTGGCTGGTTCCTTGACATATTGGTCTCGAAAACCATCCCTTATACACTGCAGGAAATCCTCCTCCACTGTATTGCTACCAGTTTGTTTAGCCCAATCTGTATGTAGATTAAAGTCACCCATGATAACTGCTGTACCTTTATTGCACGCATCACCCTTGCAAATCTATTTTTGCACTTTCTCCAGTGCTTTTATTAACCTTTTGTATTAGTGTACACAATACTCTAACTGTGGTCCAACCAAACTTCTATGTAAGTTTAACATAACTTCTCTCATTAACCAGAAACTCAATGGACCACCGCATAAATGCCGTGGCTCCTAAAGCAGGTCAGAGCCTGGATACTCGATTAAAAGTGACTCACCTCCTGACTCCCCAAATCCCCTCGACTACAAGTCGCAAGTCAGGAGTGTGATGGAATAATCTTCAGTACTTGGAAGGGTGCAGCTTCAACAACACTGAAGCAGCTCAACACCATCTCATACAAGGCAGTTCACTTGACAGTTAGCTCAACCATCACTTTAAGCATCCACTCGCTCCATCAGCCAAATACCGTGGCTGCAGTATGTACAACATATTGAACTTGCCAAAGGCTTCTTCATTCGCACCTCCAAAACCCATGACCTTCACCAGCTAGTAGAACACAGGCAGCAGCGTCATGGGAGCACCATCACCTCCGCGTTTTCCTCCAAGTCACACACCATCCTGACTTGGACTTTTATCGCTGATCCGTCATTGTTGCTGGGTCAAAATCCTGGGCATTTGTACTGAACAGCAATGTGCGAGTACCTTCACTACATGGACTGCAACAGTTCAAGAAGGCGGCCTACCACCACAAACTGTGCAACTAGGGATAGGCAATAAGTGCTGGCATTGCCTGCGATGTCTGCTTCCCGAGAATGAATCATGAAAAATAAACAGAGAAGGGAATTGGCAGAAGTGTGGTGGGTTAGATCAAAGAAACTTGCGAGCCGTGTTTAGTAAATCACTATCCGAAGTGATGCGAGTTTGGGCAGTTTCAACACGGTGGGCAGTTGCAGTTCTTGGTGACTTCAAGTCCAGACCATAAAACTACCTCCAATTTGACAAGAATCAGTGCACTTAGAGGCAATAGGATAATTAATGTGGGAGATAAATGGCATCTGGTGGGTGGGCGAGTGCTCCATTTCCCAGCACAAATCTCTTGTTTTGAGTACAGAATTCACTTTAAGGTTCAATTTAGTTTCAGTCAAAGCAGCAAAACCTGAAACCAAACAGGCATTTTTAAATCTTCACTGATAAATGCTTCCAGTTCTGTCACAATTTCTCTCATGGATCTCTGTGCACTATTTTATTTTTGGTGTCACTAGTTCAACAACTGCGGCCGATTGGAAACATAATACCTGTACTTTGAGGTAGCAATTGTTTGGCTAAATCAATTATTTAAAAAAAACCTGATTCGGCTCTCCTCATGTGAACACCTTTGACATTGATGCTTGTTTGTCAATGCAAGAAAATAACAAATTAAATGCATTCTTTGAGTATCACATGGACCTCCTAAAGTTTCTGCTACTTGTGATACTTGTTTGTTACATTCTCAGCAGAAACTTTTAAATTGGAAGTTAAGGGTCAGCTCAGAAATCGATACTGAAATCAGTCAAACCTGATCAAAAATGAAAGATCTATTCCCAACTCTCCACTGTGTGTGGCCTCTCCCCACTCGCCATTATTTTAATGCGTGTTACCCAGTGTTACCCCATTCTGTACAGCATGAGACTGATATTTAGGGTTTCTAGTTTTAACTAGCTTATTTTTCCAGTTTTTGTACTGATGGGAAAATGAATGCACTGAACTTAGTGCAATCGAAAAATAAATACCACAGGTATTTATCCAGCTATTTCTCATCTCGATTGTTGATGAGTCTTCACCCCACAAGCTCAAATATGAGGGCCTTACTTTTAAAAAAAAAAGAGAATGGACGGTTCTCCCCCTCCTCACTCTATGGCCCTGATTTTCTTTTTGTCCCGGGAGGGAACGCAGCCCTGGAACAGCAGCAGACGGGCGTGGCCAATTGTAAGGGCTGGACCTCATTTGGATTCCACTTGCCTACATCCCAACCCAAACGGCTACAGGGGACCAGAGGGTACAGTCCCTGGCACTATAGTAAGTGGAAGGGAAGTCGGAGGTCCAAAGTTTTCCTTGTGGGGCCCGTAGGAGGACAACATCTCAGCTGCCACACCAGTGCAGTACGAAGGGAATGCTGCCCTGGCTGAGGTGCCGTCTTTCGGATGATACAGATCAGCCGTGATCGAACTAAATGGTGGAACAAGCTCGAGGGGCTGATCGGCCTACTCTTGTTCCTATGGATTAAACCGAGGCCCCGTCTGCCCCCTCGGGTGGATGTAAAAGATACCATGGCATTATTTTGAAGAGGAGGAGGGGAGCTATCCCCGGTGTCCTGGCCAATATTTATCCCTCACTCTAAAATCAGATTATCTGGTCATCTCATTGCTGTTTGTGGGGCTTCACTGTGTGCAAATTGGCTGCTGCATTTCCCGACATTGCCACAGTGACGACACTTCAAAAGTACTCGAATGCACTTTGGGACGTCCTGAGGTGGTGAAAGGCGCCATAATAAATGCAAGTCTTGTCTCCTGGCCCACAAGGAAACACAAAAAAGCTTGCTTTACTGGACCTCTTCTGGCCTCTATGCATTTCCTAGTAGGTTTGGAAGTCACCACTGCTTCTTTGTTCAGACCTCAAGTTAAAATCGCGTGAATGGGCCTTGATTTGCATATTTCAAGAGGACCATGCCGACTTGGATGGCTGTTCATGCCGCCTGTAATTTAGATCAGGGTGGGGAAGGGGTGGTGAAGCATTGGATAAATTCCCTGCTTCACTTTAACTGCCCTGCACCTAGTTTCTGTCAGGAGGAATTAAAATCGAGATCCATTTTTCCGTCGCCCTTTCTCTCAGTCTCAATCGGACTGTCTGTCTCTCTCTCTCTCCTTTGTCCTCTGTTGCTTCCATAATGTTCCAGTTCAGTGCCCTGCAGGCAACCAACAAAAAACCTCTCCATATAATAACCAAGGGAATAACAGATGGTCGTACGTTTTGATTTGAGTTGTACTAATATATGAGCAGAAACTGAAGAAACCTTAAGAGCTGAATAATCAGCTCTGCTGCAGAGCCTTGCGGCACCGAGAGACTAATTCTAGTGAACAACATTTGTAAATAATTTTTTTAATCAATCCATTTATAATCCAATACAAAATAATCCTCCAGCCTCTCGCTTGCTGTACCCTATGCAAAATTGTTCTTCACCAATAGAGTGTGATCAAATGTAACCAAGATATGGTTACCCTGACAACAGGACATCAGTCAGTCCCTTGCGCTGCAGTTGGTCCACTAAAGATGTAACTGGCAGAGTTGTCGAGTTGTTCACAAATGCAGACAATTGTGTTTCATGTTTGGCTGCAAATAAGTAAATGGCTAAGTTAGTGTATGAAACACTGAAGGCAGGCCAAAATTACTGTTGTCAGAAAGGTACAGCTATGCAACAAATGATATGATGCATTTGATTAGTTTAGATGTGAAGAAGCCATTAATGTATATAATTTACACCAGTATATGAAATGGGTAAATTCCTGATTATACACTTGGAGCATGACTTGCCTTACTTTTTAAAATTCGTTCAAGGGATGTGGGCGTCGCTGGCAAGGACAGCATTTATTGCCCATCCCTAATAGCCCTTGAGAAGGTGGTGGTGAGCCGCCGCCTTTAGCCGCTGCAGTCTGTATAGTGAAGATATTCCCACAGAGCTGTTGGGGGGGGGGGGGGGGGGGGGGGGGAGGGAGTTAACATAAGAAATAGGAGCAGGAGTAGGGCATTTGGCCCCTCGAGCATGCTCTGCCATTTAATAAGATCATGGCTGATCTGATCATGGACTCAGCTCCACTTCTCCCCATTACCCTTCACTCCTTATCGTTCAAAAATCTGTCTGTCTCCACCTTAAATATATTCAATGACCCAGCCTTCACAGCTCTCTGGGGCAGAGAATTCCATAGATTTACAACCCTCTGAGAGAAGAAATTCCTCCTCATCTCAGTTTTAAATGGGCGGCCCCTTATTCTGAGATTATGCCCCCTAGTTTTAGTTTCCCCTATGAGTAGAAATATCCTCTCTCCATCCACCTTGTCGAGCCCCCTCACTATCTTATATCTCCAGGATTGTGACACAGCAATGATGAAGGAATGGCGATATACTTCCAAGTCAGGATGGTGTGTGACTTGGAGGTGGTGGTGCTCCCATGTGCCTGCTGCCCTTGTCCTTCTAGGTGGTAGAGGTCGTGGGTTTGGGAGGTGCAGCCGAAGAAGCCTTGGCGAGTTGCTGCAGTACATCTTGTAGATGGTACACACTGCAGCCACGGTGTGCCAGTGGTGGAGGGAGTGAATGTTTACGGTGGTGGATGGGGTGCCAATCAAGCGGCTGCTTTGTCCTGGATGGTGTCGAGCTTTTTGAGTGTTGTTGGAGCTGCATTCATCCAGGCAAGTGGAGAGCATTCCATCACACTCCTGACTTGTACCTTGTGATGGTGGAAAGGCTTAGGGAGGTCAGGAGGTGAGACAATCGCAGCAGAATACCCAGCCTCTGATCTGCTCTTGTTGCCACAGATGTGTTTCTAGTTATTGGAGATAGTCATTGCCTGGCACTTGTGTGGTGCGAATGTTACTTGCCACTTATCAGCCCAAGCCTGAATGTCGTCCAGGTCTTGCTGCGTGCGAGCATGGACTGCTTTATTATCTGAGGAGTTGCGAATAGCACTGAACACCTCAGTCATCAGAGAACATCCCCACTTCTGACCTTATAATGGAAGGAAGGTCACTGATGAAGCAGCTGAAGATGGTTGGGCTGAGGACACTGCCCTGAGGGACTCCTACAGCGATGTCCTGGGGCTGAGATGATTGACCTCCAACTATCTCCCTTTGTGCTAGCCATGACTCCAGCCAGTGGACAGTTTTCCCCTTGATTTCCATTGTTTTCAGCTTTACTAGGGCTCCTTGATGCCACACTCTGTCAAGGGCAGTCACTGTCACCTCACCTCTGGAATTCAGCTCTTTTGTCCATGTTTGAGCCAAGGCTGTAATGAGGTCTGGAGCTGAGTATTCCTGGCAGAACACAAATTGGGCATCGGTGCGCAAGTTATTGCTGAGCAAGTGCCGCTTGATAGCACTGTCGATGACACCTTTCATCACTTTGCTGATGATTGAGAGTAGACTGATGGGGCGGTAATTGGTTGGATTGGATTTGTCATGCTTTTTGTGGACAGGACATACCTGGGCAGTTTTCCATGTTGTCGAATAACTGCCAGTGTTGTATCTATATTGAAATGGCTAGTTTTGAAGCATAAGTATTCAGCACGACAACTGGGGTGTTGTCAGGGCCCTTTGCCTTTGCTGTATCCAGTGTGCTCAGCTGTTTCTTGATAACATCTGGCGTGAAATGAATTGGCTGAAGACTGGTTTCTATAATAGTGGGGATTTCAGGAGGAGGCCAATATAGATCATCCACTTGCACTTCTGACTGAAGATGGTTGCAAACGCTTCAGCCTTGCCTTTTGCACTCACATGCTGGGCTCCACCATCATTGAGGATGGTGATATTCATGGAGCTTTCTCCTCCCGTTAGTTGTTTAACGGTCCACCACCATTCACGACTGGATGTAGCAGGACGATAGAGATTTGATTTGATCCATTGATTATGGGATTGCTTAGCCCTGTTTATAGCTTGCTGCTTCTTTTTAGCATGCATGTAGTCCTGTGTTGCAGCTTCCCCAGGTTGGCACCTCATTTTTAGGTACGCCGGCTGCTGCTCCTGGCATGCTCTTCTTCTGCACTCCTCATTGAACCAGGGTTGGTCCCCTGGTTTGATAATGGTAGAGTGAGGGATATTCCAGATCTTGAGGTTACAGATTGTGGTAGAATACAATTCTGCTACTGTTGATGGCCCACAGCACCTCATGGAGGCCCAGTTTGGAGCTGCTAGATCTGTTCTGAATCTATCCCATTTAGCACGGTGGTAATGCCACACAACACAACAAGGGTGTCCTCCGTGTGAAGACAGGATTTCGCCTTCACTATGACTGTGCTGTGGTCACTGCTATCAACAGATGCATCTGCGATATGTAGATTAGTGAGGACAAGGTCAAGTAGATTTTTCTTTTGTGTTGGTGTTCTCATTATTTGCCGCAGGCCCAGTCCGGCAGTTATGTTCTTCAGGGCTCGGTCAGTAGTGGTGTTAACGAGCCAGACTTGATGATGGACATTGAAGTCCACCACCTCGAGTACATTCTGTGCCCTTGCTACTCTCAGTGCCTCTTCCAAATGGAGGAGTACTGAGACATCAGCTGAGGGAGGCTGGTCGGTGGTAATCAGCAGGAGATTTCCTTGCCCATGTTTGACCTGAAGGCATGGGGTCCAGAGTCAATGTTGAGGACTCCCAGGTTTACTCCCTCTAGACTGTATACCACTGTGCCACCAGTCCTGGGTATGTCCTGTCCCATTGGCAGGATAGACCCAGGGCTGGTGATGGAGGTGTTTGGGACATTGGCTGAAAGGTATGATTCTCTGAGTGTTACTCTGTCAGGCTGTTGCTTGACGTGTCTGTGGGACAGCTCTCCCAATTTTGGCACAAGTCCCCAGATGTTGGTGAGAAGAACTTGGCAGGGTTGACTGGGCTGTGCCGAGGTCAATGTTGGGTGGTCCGTCTGGTTTTATTCTTACAGTTGCTTGTAATGTTTTTTTTTAAACAATGGAGTGGTTTGCTAGGCCATTTCAGAGGCATTAAGAGTCAACCACATTGCTGTGGGTCTGGAGTCACATGGCTGTAAGGACAACAGACCAGGTAAAGACACCAGATTTCCTTCTCGAGGACATTAGTGAACCAGATGCATTTTTACAACAATCTGACAATTTCATGGTCACCATTACTGATGGTAGCTTTTTATTCCAGGTTTTTAATTTCATTAACTGAATTTAAATTTTACAGCTGCTGTGGTGGGATTTGAACTCGTTTTTCTGGATCATTAGTCCAAGCCTCTGGATTACTTGTCCTCTAACTTAACCACTATGCTACCGTTTCTGTCAACTACAGGATGTTATAATTTTTTTCACCTGACTATTCAAACAGCTTTTTGTACATTTTACTTGTATTGTTTGAACTGGGATTGGAATCTCATCACAGGGTCACATTCCATTCACATAACAGGAAATGCACATAATGTGGGGTATGTCAACATTTTAGAGCTTTTGATTGACACTTAACCCTCAAGTTTCAAATCTGACCTTTGTGACTCTGATATTTTCTTTACGACATCACAAACACACAGACTTTACAAAATGGCTCCAGTACATCATGTGACTTTTATTGTATTTACAGCTTAAGTTGCATTACCTCAGTCGTCCACTCGATGGAGCTCTATATTACACATCCTCCTTAATGAAGAAGTAATCATAACAAATAATCATTATACATAACTTGCATGGTTATACACAACAAAAGATATGGACTTATTTTGCCATATTTACAAATCAAACTTAACCACTTGTTTTCTGATTCGAAGAGGGTACCTTCACTCTCGAACAGAACTTCCCAAACATGGTGTCGAACTTAGACTCATTCTCGGCTAATCTTGAGGAGAACTTTTCTCAAGGGATGCCCTTGATCTACATTTGAACTCTCTACAACCTCAAACTGTTTGCCTACCTGGCTCGGACTTAGAATTAAATTCTGACGTTCTCTTGGACTTATTTCTACTACATCTGATGTAGCATGTTCTACTCCTACTCTACTTGTAACAAGACTATATGACTCATCAGAAATAATTGAATCATCCAACTTTCAACTCCTTCCACATCTGTAGGTAATATATGATCAATGTGAACAAACCTAACTGTTCCATGATCAAACATCTTGACCAAATATGTGCGAGAGCCACATATCTTCACTACTCTTCCTGGTAACCACTTTAACCATTTATGATGATGGTTCTTGACTCACACCTTTTGATTCAATTTCACACTTCTCTCTCTCTTACTCTTCCTCTATCATGATTCTCTTTCTGTCTTAATTGTTTCTCCTCTTCTGACTGCCAGGTTTGGCTTTAACAACGAGAACCTGGTTCATGGCTATCGTTTGAGAAACAACTCTGCTGGTGTTCTACCAGTAGTTGAATGAGGAGTATTACAATAAGTAATTAGAAGATTTGCCAATTTGGGGTCCAACGGCAACTGCCGTTTCTTTTGGATTTGGATCCAACATCTATTTGATGAGGGAGTGTTTTACAATTTGTACTGTGTGCTTTGTTGCACCATTTGAAGCAGGGTGGTACTGTGGAACTTCGGTTTGTTTCACAGTGTTTCTGCTCGTGAACTATGCAAATTCTTCGGAACAAAATTGCGGCCCGTTATCTGACACAATTTCTTCTGGAAGCCTATATAAAGAAAACAATCTTCGCAAATTGTCTAGTATTTTACTTATTTTCCGCATCGGAAACACCTCTACCCACTTCGAATGACTATCAATCACACTGAACAATTGTTGTCATTGTAGCTCAGCACAATCTACATGTAACCTTTGTCACACCCTGGAAGACCATTTCCACGGCTGTAATGGTAGCGGTTGGTTTCTTGCTTACCGATGAATATGTACACTGACTAACGATGTACTCTATATCTTTATCTAGATCTGGCCACCATATGTAACTGCGTATAAAACACTTGGTCAAGCACATTCCTAAATGCTGGTCATGAAGATCTCTCAACAATTTTGACCTGAATTTATTTGGAATAACTTCTCTTGCACCCCACATAATGCAACCTTTATCCACTGATAATTCAATCCTGTGAACGAAGTATGGATGTATATCTTTCAGAGATACTTGGTTTGGCTAGCCATTTGCTATGTAATCAAAAACCTTAGACATAACTGGGTCACATTTGGTTTCTTTAGCTGTGACTGGCAGTTCATCAATGTATGAAAAATAGGACACTTCTTCCCTATTGGTGTAACTTGTGATGGGGATGGCAACCTGGACATAGCATCAGCATTACCATCTGACTTTAGGTACAACAACAATGGGTGTAGCCTAATTACTTAGATCTATCTTAAAAATAATGTTCTCAGTCTCTCGTCTTTTAAGTTCTTGCTCAACTTTCTCCTCGAGTGTGTATGGTACGGGTCATGGCTTGCAGTAAACTGGTCTAGCTTCCTTCTAAACTCTGACACTCGCCTTGAAACCTTGGATCGGACTGCCTGCTTCACAGAATACCTTCGGATATTCTTTGATGACATCCTTCAATGCAAATCTCGGTTCAACACACAAAATCTCATTCCAATCCAGCTTCAATGATTCCAACCAAATTCTACCTATTAAAGCAGGCTTGTCTCCTGTCACTAAGAGAGGAAGGCTCTGAATCAGATCCTTATATTTCACCGGTACATTGATGCATCCTACCACAGGAATTTGCTCTCCTGAGTAGCCTCGCAGCTCTATCTTCAACTTCTCGAGTGGAAAATCACTCAACTTGTCGAGATATAGTGATTCCAGTACTATGCTCACGGATGCGCCACTGTCAATTTCCATGGGTATCCTGGGGCTAGACTTTCGGCACATCATGCCCCATTTAGCGCCCATATAAGTGCTGAGATTCAGGCTATCGCCCATTTTTGATGAAAAATGGAAACTAACGCTCGATTATAGCCCATTTATCGCCGGCGCAACTTTCGGCATACAGGAATAAGCTGCATCGCCCAGCCTATATATTTTATAAAACATATGACGTCACCCTCGTGCAAGACCAAGTATACTGGTTATAATGGAAACTAGTGCCCTATTATCGCCGAGCGTTACTTTCGGCATCTCGTCCATAATTTGCCCAAATGATCACTGGCCCAAAAAGACGTTCAAGAAAAGCTGCACTCACCTCACCTTAACTCGGCAGTATGGATGCCATGTTGTAACTCAGAGGATCTTTAATAAAAGGCTGCTTGAAGTGTTTGTCAGGAGAAGCAATTTGTAAGTGATTTTATGGGCGTTTTTGACTCTTGCTCATCATCTAATCACATTTGTATTTGTTGAGGACGAGATTAAGGGCATTTATAGTGATGTGGCCTGTAATTTTTCAACCAGTATTGATGACAAATCACATGCTGCAGAATAGAGATGGGAGAAGGTATATTGAAGAGCATTATGTGCCCAATCAAAGAGGTGGCAGACTGCTGAGGAGGAGGAGACATTGCACCCAACGCATTTACAGGGATTAGCGATCATACCTGGACTTGTCTGATAACACGTGCGTTAGAAGGCTGCGATTCCGAAAGGTCGTCCTCAATGAGATATGCCACCTAATTAAGGGAGATCTGCAGCCTACCGGCAGGACTGCTCTGCCTGTTGAGGTTAAGGTTACTGCGGCATTTTCATTCTGTGTATGGGACTCCTTTCAGGCCTCAGCTGGTGACATTTGCGGTATCTCTCAGCACTCCACACATTGCTGCATTCGACAAGTGACTGAAGCCCATTACGCACGCAGGATGGACTTTATAAACTTCCCTATGACCAGGGAGGCACAGAGTGAGAGGGCTTTGGGTTTCTCGAGAATAGCAAACTTCCCCAAGGTGCAGGGAGCAATAGACTGTATGCACACCGCCCTGCGAGCACCGTTACAGGATGCAAAGATGTTTCGGAACTGAAAGGGATTCCATTCTCTGAATGTGCAGCTCGTTGTCGACCACAAGCAAATAATGACAGAAACCCCCAACAGTGAATAAAATTTTTAACAACAATATAACCAGAATACCCTCCCACCATCCCCAACAGTCAACATTCTACAATTTTTTAAAATTACAAAACCATAATACATGTGCCACCCCTCCCTACTTGCGGCCATGCATCCCTCCTGTAACTTGACCCCCCCCACCCCCGTAACTCCATATTTCCCACATAATCCCCGTAACGAGACCAAAACGTCTTATAGCAGGACACCTGAAGGGCTGTGCTGTGGGGGAGGGGTGACATCGGCAGAATGACCTCTGGATGGAGGAGAAGACGTTTGTGAAGAATCGTCTTCTGAGTCAGAAGGAAGTTCTTCCTCCTGTCTCGCATCTGTCGTGCTGGTTGGTGGTGCGGAACCTTGGGGTGCAGTGCCGTATCCAGAAACTATCGCGTGCCGCAATGCACGCGAATCGGTCATTCACCCCATTGCCGCAACTAACTGCCCCATGCCCTCCGTTATTCTCGCAGACTGTGTGGCAATGTTGCCATTCAACCCACCAAGCGCCTGGAGGAGCTCGTGACCTATGTCGACGCTTGCCCTCGACAGTGCCCCAATGTCCTCGTGGAAATCTGCCTGTGGCAGCGCGTGCCTACCTCGCCGACTCCACCTCTGCGGGGTCGGCGTGGGCACTGGACGACTTGGAGTGGCCTGCTGGAAGCTGCTTAGCTCTGCTACTTCATCCGTTGAGGATGACGTGGCTGCATGTACCACAGATGACGCATCAGGTACGGATTCATCCTCCTCCTCCTCAGTTTGCTGTTCGTCACCTGTGGTGATCACGCCTTGCAGCGGTACAGGTGTTGCTGCAGGGGCCTCCCATTGCGCCTGGGGAGCTGGAAAACATAATTGAGGTTATTAGAAGAGCAGGGGAGACCTGAGAATGCTTGAGCTGCGCAGGCATATGTACAAGGAGCAACATTACTGCAATAAATGTGAACGAGAGATGTTACATATGATTAACGTGAGAATACAGAAGAGTGCAGAAACTGCATGCATAACTTTACATTATTTATATATTATAATCAAATGCCTTTAAATTACCACTGGTTTACACATTACTCACGTGGCGCAACAATGGGATCTGCACCACCACGGGTGGCAGAACAATTATGCGTACCCACGAAGGCTGCGGCACACTCCTCCAGATCAGTGAGAGAGTACAGCTCAGCAGGCCCTCCTCCGGTCTGTCTCTGCTCTGCATGATTCTTGGATATCTTCCTCTGCAAATGTGACAAGAGCATGGCATAAGCTAATTGCCTTGGTACTATTACGGAAACACAACAGATACTGTATTCCACAATTAGTCACCCCGCATGCTATTCTTCGTTAACATATGCTAATATGGCTTGTATCCACAATGGATGCATGGTTATAACATCTGCATTCAGAGAAAATATTTAATACGATCGTGTTTATGAACTAATGCTTGACACCAAACATCTCGCGTACAATCTCCAGGAAAGGTCCATCCACGGGCCGTGCCATTTGGCGCCTGAGGGAGGTAGGTGGTTTATTTGAATCGATGGAGGTCCCCCGGGGGGGGGGGGGGGGGGAAATCAGGACCGCTGGTGAGCTCAGCAATGATAGGACTGTAATGGGAGCGGGCACCGTGTCCATGGGCTGTGCTCGGAGACCTCCGTGTGGCCGGAGCTAATGTCCCAAAGTGTCCCAGGGCAGATAGTGAGCCAGGGCAACTCTCCCCCAGTCCAGGCTGGGTCACTGTGTGAGTGATAGCAGCCAGAGCGACTGACATAGTCTTGGGTAAAGGTGACCGGACCCCTCAGTGCTCAGTCATGCCCCATCCTCCAACATAACCAAAAAGAAGACGGTGCCCAAGTTAAAGACTTGCTCACAGCACACAAGAATTCTCCTTCTAAACTAAAGTGGTAGAAATGTCGAATGTGGTCGGTCTGTTTCCAGTCATTCCTTTGGCCACAATTTTCAGTCAAAGCCTTGAAATAATAATAATTAATACTGTTGATTTAAATGCAAGACATCTCAGCAAAATTAGACTTAAAAGGCGCAGGTTCCGACCCCAGTCCAAATCTTAGCAGGGAAGCTACCCAAGATTACCCAGCTGAATTACAATCTGGCAGATTTACATTCTAATTAATGAGTCACTGCATCATTACAATTTAAATGTAATAATTGAATACTTACTCTTGCCGATGCAACGACTGTTCCATCGCTTGCGGCACTGGTCTGCCTCACGCCTATTGTGGGCCACCGATGATACCAGGGCGGCGATATCGCCCCATCTTTTTTGATAAATGCAGGGGGAGGATTCCCATTCCCACCCCGGGTTAATTGGCTCCACCGATTTTCCACTTCATTAATTAATCTCTCATTAGCCTCATCAGAGAATACTTTTGCTCTCCTTCTCCCCCCTTCTCCCTGAAAGCTCCTGCTGCATACTATCTCCAGATTCTTCATTTGACATCTTGACCACTCCACACTTCTTTCCAAAACTTCCTTCTCTCTCTCCCTCTCTTTCAGTCTTCTGAGCGTGCGTAGATGACCCCTGACTTCCCGAATCGCGGGAAAAGTTCTTTGCTGAAAAAAACCGCGCATGCACAGAACGGCCATTGCTATGGACGCCAGCCTTGCACAACTGAATACATCGCTAAGGCTATCGCCCAAATTAAAAAGGCAAAACTAGCGTTTTTAAAAATCGGTGATATTCCAGCGATCGTGAAACATCATAAAAGCACGAAGGTCGGAAACAGCACCCATTTTTGGGCGATAGAGATCAGAGTGGAAAGTCTAGCCCCTGATTCCTGTAACATCGACTTGGCTGACGAAATTTCACAAATCGCTGTTAGGTACCCTTGTATCTCCAGAACCTCCTCGTCGTGTTGTTTCTCGTCAATGCTTTGTAGTCTCTGGTGATTTCTGCGTATAGCGTAGAACGTTGGTTTACTCTTCAGTCGGCATGCCTTCGCAAGATGCCCAGTTTTCTTGCAGAAGAAACACACTGCCTTTATATATGGACAGCTTTGAGCAATCTGTTGTCCCAGGCACCAATTGCACGACTTCAATTTTCTGTTACCATGGCGAGTTGCTGAGGCCTTGGGGCCCAACTGCCTTTTACTTTTAACGTGCAGGCAATTCACCTCGGTTGGCTGACGACTGGAAATGGCACAAAATTCTCGGGAGTATTGGTCGGCCATATCCATCGACAGCAGTCTGATGAACTAAATCAAATGTCAAGTTAGGGGTTGTCAACAACTTTCGTCTGTTTACTTCATTTTTCATCCCACAAACAAAGTGGTCACACAATGCTCAATCCAGAAAGTTTCCGAAATGACAGTGAATGGATAGCCTTTTTAATGCTTCAATGTACTCCCTGATACTCTCGTCAATTAATTGATCACTTATTCCAAAATGATAACTTTCAGCGATTTCCAGCGGCTCAGGATTGTAGTGCAGAATCTCCGTCAGTGTTGTGTGCTTTGGCTTGATGGGAACAAGTACATTTTTCAGTGTTTCATACACTTCAGTCAAGAAAATAGCCCGTTTTCTTTCTAAAACCACCCAGTTATGGTTTTCATCATTGGGAACTTCGATGATACTATTCGCGGTGAAAAACATTTCTAGCTGCTCCACATACACTCTGAAAGTCTCTCGATTGTGATGTAACTTGTCACAACCGAGGCATACGAGAGCGAGGATGGGGGTTTAACTGTTTGAAAAAGGGACAGCAGAGGGAGAAAGAGAGAAAAACAAGCACCCTGGGAAAGTTGGCAGAGAGAGTTCAGAACCCTTCTGATATGAACTTATTAAACAAGTACGGGAAAGGGAAACTGATAACCAATGACTACTGTAAACAGCGGCAATGGCGAGTTTGCGCCCTATTATTCCCAAGCGCCCTATTGTTCCCATAGGCGTGGCCATCTGGACTCTTCAGTTCAGCCAAGTGTGCTTGTAATTTATCTTGGATTTTTAGCTGTTCTGCAAAACAAAGAACCTCTCCAAGGCTCTCTATAGGTTGGCAGAAACATCCATCAACATAAATTTCAGCTAGGTTATCCGATTATCCCATTCTCGTCGCCAATGTGATCTCTTCTTTACGACATCACAAACACACAGACGCTGCAAGATGGCTCCAGTACATCATGACTTTTTTTGTATTTGGTTGCAGTATCACACTAGTCCATTAGGTGGAGCTCTATATTACAGTGACCATATTTCAAACCGATATATCCTGCCGACTAAGTACAATTTTAAAAATATCCCTCATTCTTTCTAATGTAAAGTTGAGGTTTGTGTCTGATGCCTTCTCTCCCTTGGTAGGAAATTTCCTATGTGCATTGTGGAAGAAAATAGCTAAATTGTTCTTCATAGACAGGTTTATGATGTTGCACACAATGCACAGGAAATCTTCCAACAGTTGACACTGCCTAATGATGTCTACAGCTCTATGTTGTGCAGTGAGGGAAGGAATTATCTAACGTTCTGCATCTGTTCTTAAATAAGGTCAACTCTGCATTGAATGAATACTTGCATAAAACATGGCTGTTGATAATGGGTTCATTGTATGCAGTTTTCTGTTACAGAAGTGTCTGCTTCAGAACAGCACCAGCTAATGCATGTTAATTATTTATGCTAAAACCTCTACCTATCAATTCAGGGGTAAACAAATATTCCACATACTGCAAGTTCAGTGAAATATGTTCGAAAATAATTAAAAATCCTGGTAGTTTGCAATTGTGTTTCAGCAGAACAAATATAATAAACTGAGTATTTCTCTTAAAGTATTTCTTTATAATCTCATCACTGAAAAGTGTTTGAAAATACAGTTCAAGGATTTGTTTATTATAAACTTTAATTGTGGAAAAAGTTACAATCAAAATAACGTGCTCTCTCAATTGCTCATGGTGAAGATATTTATGAAGTCATAATTTTGTTTTTTTTGTGGATATGATGCAGTGTGTGGGTCACGAAGAAATTACCTAATTACTTTAGGGAGGTCGAGGAGGCATCGGAGAGGTGGAGCAGCAGAGTCAGGAGGCCTACAAAAGGCCAATCAGTTGGGAGGCGCCAGCGGGAGGTCGAGGAGGCGTTGGAGAGGAGGAGGAGGAGCAGCAGAGTCGGGAGGCCCACAAAAGGCCAATCAGTTGGGAGGCGCCAGCGGGAGGTCGAGGAGGCGTTGGAGAGGTGGAGCAGCAGAGTCGGGAGGCCTCCAAAAGGTGCAGTTGCAGCAGGGAGGCAAAACAGAAGTAGAAAGAAATCGAAAGGTGACGTCACAGCCAAGGGGGTAAGTGATTGGCTGGTGATTGGTAAGTAGCTTTTCTTTTTTCTTTATCAGTAAGTAGCCTTGAGCATTGTTGTTGCCAAATTAAGTTAATCTAAGGGTTAAGACATGGCAGGAGAGATTGGACACGTGTCATGCTCCTCCTGTGCTATGTGGGAAGTCAGGGACGCTTCCAGTGTCCCTGACGACCACATGTGCGGGAAGTGTATCCACCTCCAGCTTCTGACGGACCGCATTGCGGCACTGGAGCTGTGGGTGGATTCACTCTGGAGCATCCACGATGCTGAGAATGACGTGAATAGCGAGTTGGTCTTACCGCAGGTAATGGGTACACAGCCAGATAGTAAATGGGTGACCAACAGGAAGACCAGTGCAAGGAAGGTAGTGCAGGGGCCTCCTGCGGTCATCCCCCTCCAAAACAGATACACCACTTTGGGTACTGTTAAGGGGCATGACCCATCAGGGGAGGACAACAGCAGCCAAGTTCATGGCACCGTGGGTGGCTCTGCTGTACAGGAGGGCAGGAAAAAGATTGGGAGAGCTATAGTGATAGGGGATTAGATTGTAAGGGGAATAGATAGGCGTTTCTGCGGTCACAACCGAGACTCCAGGATGGTATGTTGCCTCCCTGGTGCAAAGGTCAAGGATGTCTCGGAGCGGGTGCAGGACATTCTGAAAAGGGAGGGTGAACAGCCAGTTGTCGTGGTGCATATAGGTAAATGATATAGGTAAAAAAACGGGATGAGGTCCTAAGAGACAAATTTAGGGAGGTAGGAGCTAAATTAAAACATAGGACTTCAAAAGTAGTAATCTCAGGATTACTACCAGTGCCACGTGCGAGTCAGAGTAGGAATCGCAGGATAGCTCAGATGAATACGTGGTTTGAGCGGTGGTGCAGCAGGGAGGGATTCAAATTCCTGGGGCATTGGAACCGATTCTGGGGGAGGTGGGATCAATACAAACCGGACGGTCTGCACCTGTGCAGGACCGGAACCAATGTCCTGGAGGAAGTATTTGCTAGTGCTGTTGGGGAGGAGTTAAACTAACATGGCAGGGGGATGGGAACCTATGCAGGGAGACAGGGAAATAAAATGGAGGCAGAAGCAAAAGATAGAAAGGAGAACAGTAAAAGTGGAGGGCAGAGAAACCCAAGGCAAAAAAACAAAAAAGGCCACATTACAGCAAAATTCTAAAGGGCAAATTGTGTTAAAAAGACAAGCCTGAAGGCTCTGTGCCTCAATGCGAGGAGTATTCGAAATAAGGTGGACGAATTAACTGCGCAGATAGCAGTTAACGGATATGATGTAATTGGCTCCAGGGTGACCAAGGCTGGGAACTCAACATCCAGGAGTATTCAACATTTAGGAAGGATAGACAGAAAGGAAAAGGAGGCAGGGTGGCGTTGCTGGTTAAAGAGGAAATTAATGCAATAGTAAGGAAGGACATTAGCTTGGATGATGTGGAATCGGTATGGGTGGAGCTGCGGAATATCAAAGGGCGGAAAACGCTTGTGGGAGTTGTGTACAGACCACCAAACAGTAGTAGTGAGGTTGGGGACAGCATCAAACAAGGAATAAGGATGTGTGCAATAAAGTACAGCAGTTATCATGGGCAACTTTAATCTACATATAGATTGGGCTAACCAAATTGGTAGCAATGGAGGAGGAGGATGTTCTGGAGTGCATTAGGGGTTTTCTAGGTCGAGGAACCAACTAGAGAGCTGGCCATCCTAGACTGGGTGATGTGTAATGATAAGGGACTAATTAGCAATCTTGTTGTGCGAGGCCCCTTGGGGAAGAGTGACCATAATATGGTAGAATTCTTTATTAAGATGGAGAGTGACACAGTTAATTCGGAAACTCGGGTCCTGAACTTAAGGAAAGGTAACTTCGACGGCATGAGGCGTGAATTGGCTAGACTAGACTGGCAAAGGATACTAAGAGGGTAGATGGTGGATAAGCAATGGCAAATATTTAAAGATCACATGGATGAACTTCAGCAATTGTACATTCCTGTCTGGAGTAAAAATAAAACTGGGAAGGTGGCTCAACCATGGCTAACAAGGGAAATTTGGGATAGTGTTAAAACCAAGGAAGAGGCATATAAATTGGCTAGAAAAAGCAACAAACCTGAGGACTGGGAAAAATTTAGAATTCAACAGAGTAGGACTAAAGCTTTAATTAAGAGGGGGAAAATAAAGTACGAGAGGAAGCTTGCAGGGAACATAAAAACTGACTGCAAAAGCTTCTATTAAATATGTGAAGAGAAAAAGATTAGTGAAGACAAACATAGGTCCCTTGCAGTCGGATTCAGGTGAATTTATAATGGGGAACAAAGAAATGACAGACCAATTGAACAAATACTTTGGTTCTGTCTTCACGAAGGAAGAAACAAATAACCTTCTGGATGTACTGGGGACAGTGGGTCTAGTGAGAAGGAGGAACTGAAGGATATCATCATTAGGCGGGAAATTGTGTTAGGGAAATTGATGGGATTGAGGGCCGATAAATCCCTGGGGCCTGATAGTCTGCACCCCAGAGTACTTAAGGAAGTGGCCCAAGAAATAGTGGATGCATTGGTGATCATTTTCCAACAGTCTATCGACTCTGGATCAGTTCCTATGGACTGGAAGGTAGCTAATGTAACACCACTTTTTTAAAAAGGAGGGAGAGCGAAAACGGGTAATTATAGACCGGTTACCCTGACATCAGTAGTGGGGAAAATGTTGGAATCAATAATTAAGGATGAAATAGCAGCGCATTTGGAAAGCAGTTACAGGATCGATCCAGGTCAGCATGGATTTATGAAAGGGAAATCATGCTTGACGAATCTTCTGGAATTTTTTGAGGATGTAACTAGTAGAGTGGACAAGGGAGAACCAGTGGATGTGGTATATTTGGACTTTCAAAAGGCTTTTGACAAGGTCCTGCACAAGAGATTGGTGTGCAAAATCAAAGCACATGGTATTGGGGGTAATGTACTGACGTGGATAGAGAACTGGTTGGCAGATAGGAAGCAGAGAGTCGGGATAAACGGATCCTTTTCAGAATGGCAGGCAGTGACTAGTGGGGTGCCGCAGGGCTCAGTGCTGGGACCCCAGCTCTTTACAACATACGCTCAATTCCTTCATCGAAATCGTTAATGTAATATCTCCAAGTTTGCAGATGACACTAAACTGGGTGGCGGTGTGAGCTGTGAGGAGGACGCTAAGAGGCTGCAGGGTGACTTGGACAGGTTAGATGCGTTGGCAAATGAATGCCAGATGCAGTATAATGTGGATAAATGTGAGGTTATCCATTTTGGGGGAAAAAACACGAAGGCAGAATATTATCTGAATGGCGGCAGATAAGGAAAAGGGAAGGTGCAAGGAGATCTGTGTGTCATGGTTCATCAGTCATTGAAAGTTGGCATGCAGGTATCGCAGGTGGTGAAGAAGTTTAAAATGGTATGTTGGCCTTCATAGCTAGGGGATTTGAGTGTCGGAGCAGGGAGGTCTTACTGCAGTTGTACAGGGCCTTGGTGAGGCCTCACCTGGAATAGTGTGTTCAGTTTTGGTCTCCCAATCTGAGGAAGGATGTTCTTGCTATTGAGGCAGTGCAGCGAAGGTTCACCTGACTGATTCCAGGGATGGCTGGACTGACCTATGAGGAGAGACTGGATCAACTGGGCCTTTATTCACTGGAGTTTAGAGGGATGAGAGGGGATCTCATAGAAACGTATAAGATTCTGACGGGACTGGACAGGTTAGATGCGGGAAGAATGTTCCCGATGTTGGGGAAGTCCAGAACCAGGGGACATAGTCTTCGGATAAGGGGTAGGCCATTTAGGACTGAGATGAGGAGAAACCTCTTCACTCAGAGTTGTTAATCTATGGAATTCCCTGCTGCAGAGAGTTTTTGATGCCAGTTCATTGGATATATTCAAGAGGGAGTTAGATATGACCCTTACGGCTAAAGAGATCGAGGGGTACGGAGAGAAAGCAGGAAAGGGGTACTGAGGGAATGATCAGCCATGATCTTATTGGATGACGGTGCAGGCTCGAAGGGCCGAATGTCCTTCTCCTGCATCTATTTTCTATGTTTCTATGTTTACGTGTATCTATAGGTATTCAGTCGCTATATTGAGGAATTTGAACTAAAGAATGAGAGAATACATATGTAAATATGTTACTTGCATAGAATTTTGATTTGAATCAAAGGGTTGAGTATGAGCTTGCAAGGGTACTGATATCAAGATCAATTGCAAACTCGTCAGCTTTCTTCAATTTGAATGTATTTCGATTAATAATTATGCTGCCAAGATGTCTTCCTTGCTTTCAGATCACACAATGATTTCAATATATTTTATTTCTCCTGAAATGCCCTTTCAGTTAAAGTAAATGGTAAGGGAAATTTGGTGGCCATCACACAATTCAGGTAAGCATGCAGTAAAACTGAGCAGCAGGAAATTAAGACACAAATTGGCAGTGGCAATAGGAGACAGATTTCTCTCATTCTCTTGTCGTCGCAAACAATGGGAACTTGAACATCAGCGGTCATAAAAATGAACTGTGCCTATGCTGTAAAGCGAAAACTAAATGGAAGCATTCTTAAATTCAGGATCTAGAAACTAAGAATCCATTAAAATCACTCGCTATATTTTGACTGTTCATTATCAGATTAAATTAGTTTATGTTGGTCATTGATAGGACTATAGCTTTTTCTGTAAATATAAATTTGTCAGTGACAACTTGAGGTTGAATGTCCATATTATTCAGTTTGAATGTCAGCCATCATTGAATACTTCAACTGTCATTTGATCTGTCATTGATTGGGAATATGCTGTAAAATTGTGAAACTATCTTTAGAATTCTAATGATGTATAAAATTAACACATTGGCCTAAAAATCCCAATTGAGGTCTTCCTGCGGGCAAACGACAGAAAAAAGGAAAACAAAATGTGCACTTACCTATTCCTGCTGCGCCCGCTCGAGATCCCGATCCTAAGGCCTTCACTCCCTGCGTGTCGCAGCGCGTGCACATTGGGACGTCCGTAAACTGGAGCTGGAGTCACATGGCTCTGGGCAGCCAATCAAGGTACAGTATTTTCTCATTCATAATAATGGGAACTCCGTAAGTTGGAGTTCCCATTATTATGAATGAGGAACACCCAAAACATTAATAAAAAATATCGAAAATAAACACTACATATTTAAGATTAATTTAAATTAAAGTTATTAATGTCTTATGTAAAAAAAAAAGTATCCGATTTTTAAAAATATATATATAAATGTTTTAATTGTGGTTTAAAATAAACTTACCATAGTGGACAGGGTTTTTAACAATAAAATATGTTTGGTAAATTTTATTTTAATTTTATGTTTTTGTATGTTTTAAAACTCTTACGCCTGTAAAGGTAGGCTGTATCTCTGCTTTTATCAGGCGCAAGAGTTTTCAGGACATTCGCTGGGCAAGATATGGGTAAATACTGCAATCTTGCCCATGCGAATGTCCTGGATGTGGAGATATGGAGGATCTGTCCAGCTCCAGCTTAACAGATCGGAAAAGCCGGTTTTCATCGTGTGCGCATTGCGCACTGAAAACCGGCTTTTCTGATGCCTTCCCAGGTCCGTAGACACTCAGTATGGGTACGGGAGGCCGCGATTTCTGCCCCAGTGTATCTAAGATGTAAGCGAACTGAGTTGTTCATTTTGCAGTTGAATTTGGTCTTGTAAAACAAGCCACATTTAAAGTGCATGCAAGAATTTTTAAAAAGCCAACTTTGGAACTATGAGTGAAGTTCTAGGAAGATTGAGGTTGACTCTCGGTAAGAGGTTGAGTAAGACGAAACTCGGTGTTGGTACAGTTACTGGTTGTGTAATGGTTGTCTATAGATTATAATTGGTATTGTACCCATTAAAAATTTAAAAATATGCATTCTCTATGCTTCATTTCTCAGTGGAATGATTGAAGAAAAAGGCAATCAATAATGACTCCTTACACTCGGAAACCAGGATTTTACACACAGTACATATATCTTCAAAAATAAACTCTTTGCAGTTGGACTCTGATTTTCTAATAAGTATTCTTCTTACTTTTTTGTGGGGCTTTGATGTATTCTTTTAGCTACTTTTTGATGTTCATTGCGAGTGACAAGTTTAAATTTCTTGCATGTTTTTTTGATTTACCCTTGGTTTTGAAAAAAATAGGTCAAGAAGTTTTGGCAAAGTTTTGCATAAATTCCTGAGGCAAAACAGACATTATTGCATTGTTTTTCCATCTATTTGTAGATCTTAATTCACCTTTGTTCAAAACTCAGCCTTTTGTTCTTGGTTAATGTAGTGTTGCTGAACACATATTTGCTTTTAGTAATTCTTTGTCCTTGGAACACTCATTAATATTCACAAAAATGGATGAATAACTTACAGTATTATTGAATAATGCAGTTTATTTAGGAAGTGACCAAAATTTAAATTAACCTGAAGTGGTCGGGTAAGAAAAATGCTATTTTATGTAGTGTTTTTTTTTATTGATATGACAGTAATGCAAATTGAATGGATTTTAACTCTTGCGAAAATTCTCACCACTTGATCAATTTAGCAACCTAGTTATTTTTCTTTTCTTTTTATACGTGAAATTAATTTTCTGTTTGAGTTTAGCTATTAACTTCCTACATAAATGACATTCTCTTCAGTCTATGTTTGTACTTGGGTCTAAATCTATTTATGTTAATACTCCTTTTTAAAGATCTATTTTAATAGGCAGGAGAAAAGTTGTAATTGAGTACTTAACCTCATAATTATTATTTTGTTAACGGTCTGTATAACTTGGAGCCACCTTGTGCTTGTATTTGTCGAACAAAGTTGTATTAGTGATTGAAGTGCAGGTATCTGTGTCATATTAATCCATCATGAAATAATTACATGATAAATGAGAGGTTTCTTGTGCTATCAACATTTGATGCATACTTGCAGATGTATCAGTACTTTACTTTTAAAAGCTGAGAAGTATGTGGCCTAATGAGGTACATTGCCAATCGTTGCATGACTGGGCACAAAACAAACCTGCTAAATAGCACATGAAAAGCCTCAACTTGAACACACCCTGGGAAAGCAATAATACAGGTACCAGGTCATATCGGGGTTTTCATTACCGAGCATTAGCTTGCTTGAGAGATCTGGATTAAACAGCTAATTGAAAATTTATTCAAAGTGCGTGTGTTTGTGGTTTTTGTGTGTGATAAATACAGTCGTATTTATTTATTTCCGTATATAAATCAACAATGCAGATTTTAGAAACAGCGAGGAGCGGAGGTCGGGACCAGCGAGGAGCGGAGGTCGGGACCGGCGAGGAGCGGACGGACAAGGCACGGAGGAGCGGAGAGGTCAGAGCCCAGAGGTGGAGCAGCGTGGACAAGACCAAGGGAAGGCACAGCATAGGCCAATAGCGTGACTGTGAGGTCATAAGGCTCACATTGTGTACTATGAATTCCATATAGAGAGAGGTCCTGTGGGAAGGAGGAAGGAAGGAGGACAGTAGGCGTATGTTTGAGTTTGTGTGTGTATGTATTGGCACATGCAGCGGAGCCGAGTCTTCAGTGGTCTTGGATCCCCTTGCCACTGGACCAAGACCGTGCTCCATCAAATCCATGTGGTGGCTGGTGTGTAACGGCCACCCCATGTTAAAAGAATTCATGCACAGGCATCTTCCACTGTTTAAAATGAGTTAATCAGTCACCTGAGTACTCATTTTTAGTGTGGAAGCAAGTCATCCTCGACCCCGAGGGACTGTCTATGATGATGATGATGAAATACAGTACGGTATTATTGAAGTAGCTTTAACATTAGTAATATATGTATATTTGAAGTGGTCAGATACCCTAAGAATCTTTTGGTAGCTCAAATAACAAAACAAACTTAGTTTCAACTTTTGAGCATTAAGCAGGACTAACCTTCAAAAGGTATTTAATTGATGAGCAGTTTCTGTTCAATTCTGTCTGATTCAACTTAGTCATGAAACATGTTAAAGATAGAGGGCTAGAATTTCCAGTGCTTCACCGTTCGGTTTCTCGGCGGTATTGGCTGTTTTGGGCGATAACCGGATCGGTGAAAAATTCCCCAGCTAAGTTATGCCGGCGGGTTTGAAGTACTGCTGGGGAGCGGACCGCCAGCGTGCACGGTCCACAGATCGCCATGGCGCGATTTTTGGCTCAGCGGTGACCCACAGGTAAGTAATTCTTTTTAAACGCCCATGAAAATCAGTGGAGCTGGGCAGTAGGTGAGTAGCTCTGCAAGAAAAAAATAAGTGATTGGGTTTTTACTAATTATTTTAACATTCTCTTGTAGTGATTTAAGTGAAAAGGGTCCTGAGAATGTTAAATGATTTTTTTTTATTTTATGTTTTTTGAAAAAATCATCTTTTTTTTTTCTCTTCCTTGGCCCAACCTGAAGCCTCAGTGTAAGTTTTTAGTAAATTTTATTAATTATTGCCCATTATCTTTAAGAACCGCCCAAGATTCCACTTCGCCGAGAATCGGGGTGCCATGCCCATTTTATTCGCTGGGTGGATTTTTTTTCTTTTTTGGGGGGGAATTTTTTGCCGGTGATAATCTTGGGAATCTTAGCGGTCTTTTCGGCGACAATCGGACACTGGCAGGTTGTTTGGAAATTCTAAAATTCTAGTCTTTCTCTCTAGTAGGGCTGACATGCATTTTCCTGTTAATACACACCTGATTTTATATGTAAAATTTTTGATCTTATTGGGAAGTTTGATGAGAAATAAAATTACCTTAACCAATTTTCATTATGCTGCATAGGGGAATAAACCAATTTGCTTCATTTTGGAAAAAAAGAATCCAAGCGTAGGTACGGTAAGTGTCTTTAATTAGGAATGAAATTTGGGGTTCCTTGGGTATGTAATTTCATAAGTTCTAAAAATTTAAGCATTTTCTAATCTTTAGCTTCGATCTTGATTTGTGCTCCAGAATGTCACTGACCAGATAGATATATAACCATGAATGAAATGAAGATGCTCTCTCTCTCTCTCTCTCCGACCTTCCATTTCCACTCACTCTCTCTCCCTCCCTTTACAACTGAGGTGTTGCTAATAATAAGCAGGAAAGATCATTGCTGGGATTGAATTCTTCCATTGGACCAGTGGTTTTCAGATTTTTCTTTCAAAGGAAGCCTTTGCAACTGGCAACACACAAATCTCCTGTTCCAACTCACAAAGGAGAGTCTCAACTACCCAAAGGTAAATGGTGCTGTCATTGCAAGAAAATATTTTTGATTAGAAGATATAGTAGACCTGATTTTAACTCCGGGCACAAATCAGGCGGGTGGAAGGCTGGCTCTTGGGAACCAGCCATAACACTGCCAGTCTGAGCTCCAGACTGTTTAAACTCTGGGGCCTAATTTCAGTGTAATGGACAGCCCTCCCATTTTATGCAGGCAATTTATGGTGGGCCTCCTGAGGCCGATATAAGCGGGAATGCGTCTCTTAAAGCACGGTTGTATTCTGTAAAGACAGATTGCATTCCAAGACTATCCACGCATTGCTGCTCAAACCTTTGCTCTGTCTTGCAGAGATTGATGCCCATCTTGGAGAATTGATGGAGCAAATGGAGAGAGGCTTTGAAGGAGTCACTCATCTTCTGCCACCTGCTCTCCCACAGATCAGTGGAAGCGATGAGTGATAGTGGCGCAATAGGAATGGCACGTGTTTCCGTCTGTCAGCACGTCTGCTTCTTCACCACCCCCTCAACCAACACCTGACCCGGTAGCAGCCGAGGTGCAGCAGTTTGCAGCTGGGCGTGCCTCAGGCTCGATCACGCTGTAGTCACAGGCCACTGGCATCTCCGGGGTCCCCACAAGAGCAGCAACAGTAGCCTTCTACCGGCTTTATTGAGGTTATTAGGGACTGGTAAGATGCCGCATGTATAGGGTAGTCTTTGTCCCGAGCAATGTCATCTTTCTCACATTGCTGAATATTGGGAGATGGTAGACCGTCTCTCGATAAATGCACCGTAACAGTTGCATGTATACTTTGCACAAACATGCATGGATCTGTGTTCGACATTCCCTGGACATTAATGGAGTGGTAGCCTTTTCATGAGTGCCGCTGGCTGGCGTTCTGATGCCCTGATGGTAATGTGTGTGTAGTCAATGACGTCCTGGATGTGAAGAAAGCCTGAACTGCTGCAAATCCTCAAGCTCTCATATTGACTGTTAAGGTTAATGGAGCAGATAATGAATTGGTTAGCTCCGGTGAACAGGTGTCGGCAACTTGCT
Source organism: Pristiophorus japonicus (assembly GCF_044704955.1). Classification (NCBI taxonomy): domain Eukaryota; kingdom Metazoa; phylum Chordata; class Chondrichthyes; family Pristiophoridae; genus Pristiophorus; species Pristiophorus japonicus. Next base: position 187,961,359 of record NC_091981.1, read on the forward strand.
TAATGCAGCTATGTACTGCAGACTGGGAGATGCGGCGGATGCTCCTTGTAACAGACTGGAAGGATCCAGTGGCAAAGAAGTTGAGGGCTTTGGCAAGTTTGACAGCCACTGGCAAAGCCTGATCCCATGGTCCAACAGGCAGAAGGTCTTGTTGCAGGAGGCTGCAGAGGTCTGCAACAGCCTGGCTACCTCCTGATACACTGTTCTTCAGAAAGACACAAGAAAGTGACTCTTGGCTTGTATACTTACGTGCTACTTATGGCCTGTTATGAACAGCCCTCCTCACCTGATGCTTCATCAATGACCTTCCCTCCATCATGAAGTCAGGAGTGGGGATGTTCACTGCACAGTGTTCAGTTCCATTTGCAACTGCTCAGATAATGAAGCAGTCCGTGCAGCATGCAGCAACACCTGGACAACATCCAGACCTGGGCTGATAAATAGCAAGTAACATTCGCGCCACACAAGTGCCAGGCAATGACCTTCTGCAACAAGAGAGAGTCTAACCACCACCCCATGACATTCAGTGGCATTACCATCATTGAATCCCCCACGATCAACATCCTGGGGGTCACCATTGACCAGAAATTTAACTGGAACAACCACATAAATAGTGTGGCTACAAGAGCAGGTCTGAGGCTGGATATTCTCTGGCGACTGACTGACCACCTGACTCTCCAAAACCTTTCCACCATCTACAAGGCGCAAGTCAGGAGTGTGATGGAATACGCTCCACTTGCCTGGATGAATGCAGCTCAACAACACTCAAGAAACCTTCCAGGACAAAGCAGTCTGCTTGCTTCGCACCCCATCCATTACCTTAAACATTCACTCCCTCCACCACCAGCATACCATGGCTGCAGTGTGCACATCCACAAGATGCACTGCAGCAACTTGCCAAGTCGTCTTCGGCAGCAACTCCCAAACCCGCGACCTCTCTCACCTAGAAGAACAAGGGTAACAGGCTCATGGGAACACCATCACCTCCACGTTCCCCTCCAACCATGCACCATCCTGACTTAGAAATATATCGCTATTCCTTCATCATTACTGGGTGAAAATCCTGGCACTCCCTCCCTAAGAATACTGTGAGTACTTTTGCCACATGGCCTGCAGCATTTCAGTGGCTCACCACCATCACCTCAAGGGCAATTAGGGATGGGCAATAAATGTTGGCCTTGCCAGCGACACCCACATCCCATGAATGAATAAATTTTTTTAGCCTAGGCGCAACTGCTCCTGGTGCTGGCTGCTGCTCCTCTTATTCCAACTGTTCCTCCATCCAAATGAAACTGGCAATAATACTACCTGTGAGAAGCAGATGGCTTAATAGACATAAATCTGATAATTTTGTCCACCCTCCCACCTCCCCAAGGGTCAGGGGACCACAATTTATAGACCTATGCACTGGACTTCCAGGAATGAGATGGCTTTTTCTTTTGTGTCATGGATTGGATGTGCAGTCTCCCTCTAAAATTACTGTTGGATTATTTACCAAATTACTTAATGACATTACACTTGGACCTAAAACAATTTATAGTTTGTAGCATAATTGCCAGTTTAGGGCACTTTTGACGGCTTGGATTGCATTTTTGAAAGTATTTCTGGTTGTAATTGTTCCATGGAGTTCTGTGCATTGGGGTGGACTTCAGAGGTTCTCCCAATCTCCCGCTAAAACAGCAGCGGGAACCCTGGAGAAAACGGATGTTTACGCCATGTCTCTGAGGTTTTTGCTCCAATCCCAATCTTCGAGTATTCTCTTATCGCACCACTGCAAATTTTCTGTTTCCCTCTCCAGCCATCCTTATACTGCATATAAAGAAAAGAAAGACTTGGATTTGTACAGCGTCTTTCACAACCATCGGCCGTCTCATAGAAACGGAGAAACATAGAAAATAGGTGCAGGAGTAGGCCATTCGGCCCTTCTAGCCTGCACCGCCATTCAATGAGTTCATGGCTGAACATGCAACTTCAGTACCCCATTCCTGCTTTCTCGCCATACCCCTTGATCCCCCTAGTAGTAAGGACTACATCTAACTCCTTTTGGAATATATTTAGTGAATTGGCCTCAACAACTTTCTGTGGTAGAGAATTCCACAGGTTCACCACTCTCTGGGTGAAGAAGTTTCTCCTCATCTCGGTCCTAAATGGCTTACCCCTTATCCTTAGACTGTGTCCCCTGGTTCTGGACTTCCCCAACATTGGGAACATTCTTCCTGCATCTAACCTGTTTAAACCCGTCAGAATTTTAAACGTTTCTGAGATCCCCTCTCATTCTTCTGAACGCCAGTGAATACAAGCCCAGTTGATCCAGTCTTTCTTGATATGTCAGTCCCGCCATCCCGGGAATCAGTCTGGTGAACCTTCGCTGCACTCCCTCAATAGCAAGAATGTCCTTGCTCAAGTTAGACCAAAACTGTACACAATACTCCAGGTGTGGCCTCACCAAGGCCCTGTACAACTGTAGCAATACCTCCCTGCCCCTGTACTCAAATCCCCTCGCTATGAAGGCCAACATGCCATTTGCTTTCTTAACCGCCTGCTGTACCTGCATGCCAACCTTCAATGACTGATGTACCATGATACCCAGGTCTCGTTGCACCTCCCCTTTTCCTAATCTGTCACCATTCAGATAATAGTCTGTCTCTCTGTTTTTACCACCAAAGTGGATCACCTCACATTTATCCACATTATACTTCATCTGCCATGCATTTGCCCACTCACCTAACCTATCCAAGTCACTCTGCAGCCTCATAGCATCCTCCTCGCAGCTCACACTGCCACCCAACTTCGTGTCATCCGCAAATTTGGAGATACTACATTTAATCCCCTCGTCTAAATCATTAATGTACAATGTAAACAGCTGGGGCCCCAGCACAGAACCTTGCGGTACCCCACTAGTCACTGCCTGCCATTCTGAAAAGTACCCATTTACTCCTACTCTTTGCTTCCTGTCTGCCAACCAGTTCTCAATCCACGTCAGCACACTACCCCCAATCCAATGTTCTTTAACTTTGCACATTAATCTCTTGTGTGGGACTTTGTCGAAAGCCTTCTGAAAGTCCAAATACACCACACCAACTGGTTCTCCCTTGTCCACTCTACTGGAAACATCCTCAAAAAATTCCAGAAGATTTATCAAGCATGATTTCCCTTTCACAAATCCATGCTGACTTGGACCTGTCATGTCACCTCTTTCCAAATGCGCTGCTATGACATCCTTAATAATTGATTCCATCATTTTACCCACTACCGATGTCACCCCCCTCATAGCGCTTTACAGCAAATGAAGTACTTTTGGAGTGGAGTCACTGTTGTAATGTAGGAAATATGTGAACAAAACATTTTAATCTGACACTAATTAGTAATTAAATACTGGCAGCTTGTTTCTGTGGACTCCACACACAAGGAACTGATTTGTGACTGCCCAAACTCATTTCACAGGCAGCAGTTAAATGAAGATTTGCCTTCCATCAGTCTGGTTGCAATAGAACCCATGTTCCTGAGGAGAAAGGACAATAATGTATCCTACTTTTAGTAGCATAGAAGTTGACTGCAGTCAGCATTGCCACTGTTGCTAGCAAGACTGCAATAATTGCTGACCAATTTAAATCCTCATGCATTTGTGGGGGAGAGGGGGAATCATTTAGAACAAATTTAGACACCCTTATAATGCACTAAAATTCCATCGATTTCCAAAACATGGTTCTTGCACCATACACTCGATCTTGCACAGCTGGCTGCAAGCTAAATGCAAAACCGACTTGCTAAGACTGACCAGCAGTTAGAAGACCCACTTAAAAAATATATTTTTCCAAATAAAAGCCTTGCAAAGTTGAATTTGCATGTTTGTGCTGAAGTGGAACCTTTTCCTCCAAAGAAAATGTAGTATTGCAACTCCATAAGTGTCATCTCTGGCTCAGTGGGTAGCACTCTCACCTCTGCGTCGGAAGGTTTTGGGTTCAAGTTCCACTCCAGGGACTAGGCTGACACTCCAGTGCTGAGGGAGTGCTGCACTGTCGGAGGTGCTAGCTTTCGGATGCAGCGTTAAACCAAGGCCCCATCTGCTCTCTCAGGTGGAGATCCCATGGCACTATTTAGAAGAGGAGCAGAGGAGTTATCCCCGGTGTCCTGGCCAATATTTATGCCTTAATCAATATTACAAAAAAAAAATTATCTGGTCATTATCACATTGCTGTTTGTGGGAGCTTGCTGTGCACAAATTGGCTGCCACGTTTCCACATTACAACGGTGACTACACTTCAAAAGGTACCTCGTGCTGTAAAGCGCTTTGAGACGTCTGGTGATCGTGAAAGGCGCTATATAAATGCAAGTCTCTTTACTTATAAGCAAGTGAAATGACATCTTTGATGGGTCCTGGAGGTGTTGCGTGAAATAGAATGACTGCAAAAAGGGATCCATTTAAAGATTTCAAGAGTGAGAAAACTATTTTAGTTTTAGGAGTTGTAAACTAGTTAGAAGGAAATGCTGATGGGGTTAGATGAAGTAGGGTGGGAGAAGGCACTAACATAGACCAGTTGGATCGAAAGGCCTGTATCTGTGCTGTAAATTAATTCCATGTCATTCTGCTTTGTTGGTATTGTATTCTGAATCAGTTTCTACTGCAGAAGTTGACATCCCAATGAAATACTACTTCGTACAGCTTGTTCTTTACCCACTACAATGTTCAGAGTGTGAAAGTTCAGTAACAAGGCTTATCAATCTTATGCTTGGTCTTACCCACACAATATATTAAATACCACATTCCACAGGTGACCTTGGCTACAAAGCACTCAGTCGGTTAAGCTCCTGCACTTTTTAAAGACTGCTCAGTGGCAAAATAGAAGCACGTAGTTCACCATAGATTTTTTTTTTGCTTTGTATGTGGAAAAGATTAGGTTTTGCATGTCAAGACTGAACGAATGACCACGTCTACTGCTTTTCCTGACAACACTGTTATTTATATGTTTCTTGTTTGCCCACCTATCCAAAGAGGGAGCCTCTGGTATCTGAAAAATTGAGGGAGGAAGTTTAGTAACTGAAACAGCCAACAGAGGGGGCTGTGGGTAATGGGCAGAAGTTCCTTGTGTGAGTCGGCAGCAGGAGCTGCTTTAGGCTAAGCAAGGCTTTGATAGTGTGGTTGTGATTTAGCGATTTGTACTACACTGCTGCTCAAAGGTTGCACCTTTCATTGCTCAGGATGCTCAGCAATTCCAGAATCTGAAGCAAGCTGCCATTTGGGGTGCTTTTGAACAAAACGCTGAATGGTTAATGGTCTTGGTTGTTTCCTATCTTTTACCTGCCAAAGAAACGAGCAGGGCATTCATTGTTAGAACCCAGCACCAAAGGTAAGTTGCATCACGACTGCATTTCACCTTCCAAAAAATCATTGTGAGCAAAGTATGTTTAAGATCTGTTACTGATCAGCTCAAATCTGGTGCTTTCGATTGAATGATCTCTGATTTTGTGTTTAGACACCCACACTGTACTAAAATATTTGAGTCATCATATTCTGACTTGAAATCTCTCTACTTTGTAAGTTCTTGCACATGCCGTGATCTTGAGTTGACCTTATTTACTAAATTATGGCAGTCTTCTGTGCAACAAAGTAAATCATGTTGTAGTTGAGCTGTAAACCATTTACTTGTGGGGTTTATTCTGAACAAAGCATTATCAATCACTGCATGTTTATGTCCGTCAGGAGCAGGTATTTTTCATAGCCCGAAGGCCAGGTTTAGTGAGCTTTTGTTAATGAGAAATAAGCTGTCCCCTGGCGTAGAGGCTGACTGGCTGTGCTTCCTTGAGTCTGATTTTTATCTGTTTGCCCTCAGTTCAGTGTTCAGTGATAACACAAATGTGCTTTTGAATTGTTAGGTTTAAAGCCCTGCGTTGCTTAAGTGACTGATTCAATCTGATGATGTGGCATACAGGTGTGAGCAACCTGTTTGCAACACTGTGTATTTGTATCAAGCTTCTTTTAATGGAGAAATAGAATAGTGAAAAGAAAAAGGGAAATAAACCAAGTGAACAGGTTACTACAGGTCTGTTAAACATGTGTGTTCAATTATATGTGATAGGCGAAAAACCTAATCCATTTTGGAATGCATTCCTCTGAAACCGTGGGGAGGAGGAAGATAATGAGGTATTGTTTATAGAGCAGAGGTTTGGGACTGATCTCATATTCCCATGTGTACTTATTTTTTTCTAGGTCATATCTTACAGTTAAGCGCTGCATTGCCCTGAAATGCAATATTACTGTATGCGCTCGATGAGCAAAGAACAGGTAATTTATTTTGAAAATAACACTTTTTTAAAAAACCTTTTGAATAAATCATTGACTACTCATTCACTCCTTAAGTATGAATGGTTTGTTCTTCATTTTGTAAAACCTTGAAGCTGGGCTCCACATGTCCTTTATAGTGCTGCTGTTGGAATGCTACAAACTGAAACTACATGTTTCATCTTGCACTAGACTACAAAGCATTCAGCTGTGTGTATTCCTAACTTGTTTTCCCACCAACTGTCTCGCAGGAAAAGCCCATATCCACTTTAATTAGTAACAGTAAAAAAACTGATACAAGCTTGTGTCTCCTGTGAGCAGACAAAAGACAGTGAAAATGTGTTTTATAATTCAACGCATAAATTAAGTTTCGAGAGTAACATTCAGGAGAAATAACACAGTTTATTTAAGAGTAAATTCCTTAATACAAAGACTGAATGTAGTTTTTTTTAAAAGAGCATTCTCTTTCCTACTCTTTTAGTGTTTAGCCTAGATGAAATATCACTGGCTAACAAAGTTTAGTCAGCCAATCTGTTGCACAGCTGATTGTGTGTGTGTGATCTTCAACTCAACCGTCTGTAGTAATTATCTGATGTGTGTTGTACTGCTTTCATAATCGAGTGAATGTACAGATTGTATAATTTTCCTATTGATTGCTCAATTATTATCTCTATCAAGTAATTGCATTGACTGTAAGTGGTGATCTGAAGAACCTGTGTGCAGTATATTTACTTTTTGTTTCAGGGTGACTGGTATCACACAGTCTGTAGTTTCATCATTCAACAACTCCTGAGCACAGACTGTAGTGATGGCTTATTTTCCAGAAGACTCTGTTTTGTTGCAGCTCTATATAATTTGAAACAATTACAAATGCTATTGTAATTTGCTTTTGTTGAGCTTGACCACTGATGTAATTTCTGTATTGATATTTCCATGAAGCAGTTCTCTGTGTAATCCTCCTCCTAAACTCCTCTGCCTCGCCACCTCTTTCTTTAAAAACTGCCTCAAAACTCATCTCTTCGAGCAAGCTGTTGCCACAGACCCTAATTTTTTCTTTTCTGGCTTAGCCTCCATTTCCCATGTGCCTCGCTGTGTGTAGATCTTTCAGACCTTTTTTACATTTCAAGACATTGTTTGTTGTGTGACTTAGTTTGTTGTGTGACCTCAAGCTTGGGATTAAAAACACCAGCGAGGAAAACAAATCTCTGTGAAAGCTTCTAAAATAGCTGTTGGAACAGTGACCAATTTATTTCTGGTTGGTTGACGAGACATTTATGAATCAAAGAACGCTGATCCAAACTCCAAAGGAGAGAAGAAAGTAATGGAACAATGCTATATGATGTTGCAGTCAAAATTTAGATTATACCAGGTTGTTTCAGTTTTACTTGTTCATGTGACCGCTATAACATTGGCACATTTAAACTCTGCGACTCTGCAGTGTAACATGTTCCTTTCAGTCTTCACTAAAATACCGTCCTACTGCTCAACCAGTGCTTTTAAAAAAAAACATTTGATCATTTGTGGAAACTGTCTATTCCTTGTATCACCTGAGGTGCAGCATTCCTTTCTGGTGTCCTGTGTGGTCTAGCATTGCTGTGGGCACTGCTGATGAGTGACAGTCTAGGGGTGTTCCATTTATTTGCTCTGCAATCTTTTTGAAACAAAACATGTACTTTTTTTTTTAAGTACAATGACCAAATTTTGGAACAAACCAAATGTCTTCTTTACTTAGCTGTTCAGAGATTGCACATTAGAACGGGCTTCTGCTGAAGTTGCTGTCTTTTTTGAAAAAGAAAACTTATTTATAAGCTTTCAAAAAGGGACAGGCTTTTTGGGCATAATGATTCATTCTTGTTTACCCAAAAATTCTTGTGTACATGAATAGAAAATGTAACAATACACAAATATATTTAACTATACAGATTATGCATTTATCTTCGATTTAGTATCAATGGCAAACAAATTATACATTCCACCCATTGCGCAATATTCACTGGAATCTGATCATGTGTCGGAAAACTCATTCACAGTACTTCAAAGAATATATGATACCTGCACAAATACTTGTTCTACGACCCCATGCAATCAGTGCTTTGGATATAACAAATAACAGTAGAAATCAAAGATAACTGCTTACTGTACAGTTGTACAACAGCACATCGAAATGGTATCATAGAAACATAGCAAATAGGAGCAGTAGTAGGCCATTCGGCCATTCGAGTCTGCACTGCCATTCAACATGATCATGGCTGATCCTCTATCTCAACACCATATTCCCACTTTTTCCCCATACCCCTTGATGCCTTTTGTTTCTAGAAATCTATCTATCTCCCTCTTAAATATATTCAGTGACTTGGCCTCCACAGCCTTCTGTGGTAGAGAATTCCACAGGTTCACCAACCTCATGGGTTATGGTGTTCTAATGTATGATTCACTCCTGTTGATACTACACCACAAATGATTCATGTTGGCCCTTTTATACCCAGTTACACCTCTCTTTAAGGAGATGGTTTTTTGTATTGCTATTCTAGTTGCAGCATAACTGCAGCCACTACAATGCTTCCTTTAAAAAAAAACTTTCATTATGTCCGTAGTCTCCAGTGTTGTCACACAATTTTGTAATATCATGTAAACTTTTTTCATTTTGTTCTTGAACCTTTTCTTCGAATTCTAAAGCTGCTGGCTCTTGAGAACAGGCGTAGACCATTCAGCCCCTCAAGCCTGTTGTGCCATTTTATTGGATCAACTTTGATCAACACTTTGACTTCGATCACCTGCTTTTTCTTTCCCGCACCCTTGATAACCGTATCTTATCAAAAATCAATCAATCTCAGTCTTAAATACCAATTAATCCATCATCCACAGGCTTTTTGGGAGCAGGAGTTCTTGATTTCCACTACGTTTGTGTGAAAAATGTTTCCTGATTGCACCCCTAACTGACCTAATTCTTCTTCTGGATTTCCCCAGCAGAGGAATGAGTTTCTCAGTATCTGCCCAATCAAAGCCCTTTATCATTTTAAACACTCTATTAGATCAGTCCTCAACCTTCTAAACTCAAGGGAATACAAGCCAAAGTTATACAACATACCCTCCATAATTTAACACACAAGCATTGATATTTTCCTGGTGAATCTGCATTGGCCAATATATCTTTCCTGAGGAGCAGTGCCCCAAACTAACACAATACTCAAGATGGGATCTGACCAAGGCTCTATACAACTGAAGCATCACTTCCTCATGTTCCTATCCCAACCCCTTTTAAGTTGAAGACCAATAATCCGTTCACTTTTTGATTGCCTTTTGCACCTTTGCACGACCTTTTAATGATTTGTGTACATGGACACCTAAATCCATTTGCTTCTCCACAGCTCCTCATCTTCCACCATTACGAACATTTTCTGATTTATCTTTTGAGTTCCAAAGTGGATGACCTCACAATTCCCAACTTTGAAATCCATCTGCCATAGTTTTGTCCACTCACTTAATCTGTCCAAGTATCTTTGTAACTTATACAAAAGCAAAATACTGCGGATGCTGGAATCTGAAATAAAAACACAAAATGCTGGAAATCCCAGCAGGTCAGGCAGCATCTGTGGAGAGGAAGCAGAGTTAATGTTTCGGGTCGATGACCCTTCGTTGGAACTGGAGAGTGTTCAGAAAGAACAGATTCTTAACAAGCACTGAAAGGGGGAGGGGAAGAAAGATCAAAAGGGAAGGTCTGTGATAGGGTGGAAGACAGGAGAGATTAGAGAGACAAAAGGGATGATGGCCCAAATTCAAATGGTAATGCCAAGAGTTAGAAAAACATTAGTTGAGATAGGGTGTGAATGGTAGGATTATGACCAACTGCCATTCGAGACCAGGAGAAAAAAAGAAAGAAACTGGCTCTTTATGGGCAGGGGCCGGGAGGGGGTGGGGGTGGGGGTGGGGGCGGGGGGGCGAGAGCGCTTTGAAATTGTTGAACTTGATGTTGAGTCCAGAAGGCTGTAAAATGCCTAAACAAAAGATGAGCTACTGTCCCTCAAGCTTGCATTGAGCTTCGTTGGAACAGTGTAGGAGGTCGAGGATGGAGGGGTCAGAGTGGGAGTGGAGTGGAGAATTAAAGTGACAGGCGACCGGATGCTCAGGGACACACTTGCGGACTGAACGGGTGAGCTCCGCAAAGCAGTCATCCAATCTATGCTTGGTCTCCCCAATGTGGAGGGGACCACATTGTGAGCAGCGAATACAGTATACTAAATAGAAAGAAGTACAAGTAAATCGCTGTTTCATCTGGAAGGAGTATTTGGGGTCCTGGATAGTGGGAAAGGCAGGAGGTAAAAGGGCAGGTGTTGCATCTCAAAGGGGAGGGGGTGCTGGAGGTGACTGCGGAATGGACCGGGGTTTCGCGGAGGGAGTGGTCCCTTCGGAATGCTGAGAGGGGAGGGGAAGATGTGATTGATGGTGGGATCATGCTGGAGGTGGCGGAAATGGCGGAGGATGATCCGTTGAACATGGAGGCTGGTGGGGTGAAAGGTGAGAACAAGGGGAACTTTGTCATGGTTCTGAGAGGGATGGGAAGGGGTGAGAGCAGAAGTGCGGGAAATAGAACAGACACGATCGAGGGCCATGTTAACCACGGCGGAGGGGAATCCTCTTTTGAGGAAAAAGGAAGACATGCCAGAGGCACTAGTGTGAAAGATGGCGTTGTCAGAGCAGATGCAACGGAGATGGAGAAACTAGGAGAATGGAATGGAGTCCTTACAGGATGCGGGATGGGAGGAAGTGTAGTCCAGGTAGCTGTGGGAGTCAGTCGGCCTATAGTGGATACTGGTTGAAAGCCTATCCCCAGAGATGGAGACGGAGAAGTTGAGGAAGGGAAGGGAAGAGTCGGAGATGGACCATGTGAAGGTGAGGGAAGGGTGGAAATTGGACGCAAAATGAATGAAATTTTCAAGTTCAAGGCAAGAGCAGGAAACGGCACCGATAGTCATCAATATAACGGAAAAACAGGTGAGGGAAGGGACCCGAGTAGGACTGGAACAAAGAATGTTTCACATATCCCACAAAAAGACAGGCATAGCTAGGACCCATGTGTGTTCCCATAGCAACATCTTTTAATTTGGAGGAAGTGAGTGAAGTTATTCAATGTGAGAACAAGTGCAGTCAGGCTTCCATCTACGCAACTTATTGTGCTTTCTAACTTCATATTATCTGCATACTTGGATATACAACACTCTGTTTCTTTATCCAAGTCATAAATATATATGATAACCTGAGGTCCCAGTACAGATCCCCGAGGAACTCCACTTGTCACCTCCAATCACAGAACATCCCTTTATTCCTACTCCCTGTCTCTTGACTCCCAACCAATTACCAACCATGTCACAAGGTTACCTCCAGTTCTGTGCTCTTTCATTTTTGATGATCTCTGGTGTGGAATCTTATCAAATGCCTTCTGAAAATATATCAGGTTAGGATATGGGTGTCCGTTATTCTCTGAAACCATGTATATCTGTAGAAAATGTATATCTGTAGAAAATGAAAGTCAGCAGGCAATTTAACCACGGGACACCACAGTCAACCCTAATCATGCAGTCGTCACCTGATGTCCCCATGTGCACTTTCTAACCTGGGTCAGAAGAGAGTAATCAGGAGTGGGAATCCTCACTGATTTTTTTCCCCTTTCTATTTTATAGATGTTGAGATCCAATGTAGGGTTTGGGTTCATTGGGTTTGTATTTCAGAATATGGTTTCTTTGGGGTTATTGATTGTGTGTTCTAGTCTTCCCATGTCAAGTTGTGAAATTGAATTCAATAATTAGGTCATTGTTGCCATGAAAGCAAAGCTGCTAGTTTGTTGCAAATAAGAACATCCAATTGGTTCACTAATCTCTTTTAGGGAAGGGAATTTGTCACCTCCTACCAGGTCTAGCCTGCATTTGATTCCAGCCCACACTATGTGGTTGACTCTGAATGTCTTCTGAAGTGATCGAGCAAGCTGTTTTATTTCAGTTGGGACATAATTGATTGTCGAAAATCCCTTCAAAACTCAGCCAGGCTTCCTGCCTCTGATCATTACTCAGTGTCTATTGGGAGACACCCGTGTGTACATGTCAGTCAAGGACCAGACCATTGTTGACTAAGTGTTCCATTTAGTTGAATAACCTGCTGACACTGCCTAAGATCACACTGAAAATGGCATTTTAGAGAGCTGCCACTAACAATAAGTCATATCCTAACATGAGTCAGCACTCTTTTTAGGAACAGGGAGGAGAGAAGAAAAACCTTGTGATAGTGAGAGCAACCCACTGTAATGGCAGAAGACTTGTGATACAAACTAAGGATTTTATTTGTAAATTTAAGTTGCATGGTTATACACTTGATGGCGAGTATATCATCCTATGTAAGTAAAGATCTTGATAAATGCAAGTTACTTGCTTTTACCTTTTTTTAAACACAACAATTATGGGAGCAGAACAAAATGTATCTGAGACCTTAACAACTTATCTATAAAGAACAAACACGGGAATCCAGAACCAGGAGTCACAATCTCAGAATAAGGGGCTGGCTATTTAGGACTGAGATGAGGAGAAATTTCTTCACTGAGGGTGACGAATCTTTGGAATTCTCTACCCCAGACGGCTGGAGGCTCAATCATTGAGTATATTCAAGACAGCGATTGATAGATTTTTGAATATTAAGAGATATGGGGATTGTGCAGGAAAGTGGAGTTGAGGTTGAAGACCTTCCTGAATTTTGCTCGAGGGGCCAAAAGGCCTTCTCCTGCTTCGACATCTTATGTTCTTAAATATTCAGCCCAAAGCACCATTATTAGTGGTTTGTGCAATATTGAGATTATTGGTGCAATAGTTTTTCAATTTATTTACTGTAACATGGAAAAGTAGAATCTTGATATTTCTGTTGCTATCTTTAAATTTTCTCTCTGGAATTTTTCACCCTTTTTTTCCTTCACTTTTTGTCAGCCAAGGGGGCTAGTGATATTTTGTGATTGCTTAGAGAAGAGGCAGGTTTCTACAGGACTCAATCAACCACTTCTTCCTACCTTTCACTCCCCTACCTCCCCTTCCAAGATTGAGTGCTCCAGCGTTGCATGGAGCTCCATCCAAAGGCCCAGCGCACAATGAGGGAACTGTTCGCAGTGTGGATAGGCAGAATTTGTACTTTTGACTTGTCCATATGCTTCACTTGTTTTTCATGTATTTCCTGAATTACTGCCACATAGTAATTAGTTAAATGCCACACCACTCTGGATACTTGGTGATAGACCATTGTTTTGAATCTTCGTTGAAGTCCAGTCAGTTGATGAACTTTCCCTATGGAACATAGAATTCTTTACCACAAATGGCTATTGTGTCAAAGACTACATTATTTAAGAAGGCGTTGGATATATTTAATGAAAAATATAAAAGGATATTGGGAAGGGATAAGGAAATGGGTTTGAGTAGATGGCCCAGTTGAAGAGCTAGCACCCAAGCAGTGTGATGTGCTGAATGATCTCCTTTTCCCCCAATAAAGGGTTTTACACTCAGTTTTCTATTTGATCTTTGTATTATACAAGTACAGTGTTCAAATTCCCTATGTCTCAAAGAATGCAATACAGTAAATGTCTTACCATACCTAGAACAGCTTTCGAGACCCCTGAAACAATCAAATAGTTTCTTGTTTTTGGTGCAGTTCATGTCAGCGTAAAGTGTATCAGTTATAGGCCCCTCAATTATGGCAAGTAGCATATTTGTGGAGACATATAGGAGCCGCATAATAGTATCCCTTTGTTTTAATAGTTTAAACTTGAAAGGCATGGTTACCTGCTAAAGAAAACTAGGTGCAGAAAATATTTGAACAAGATTAAACATCACTTCACCTTTGGCATTTTTAAGGCTCTGTTATCCTTGGGAGACCAGTCAGACTAATTGTCCAAATTGAGAACAGTAAATGTTCAAGAAATACACTGGAAAGAAACCCACGAACATATGACTTTGATGATCAACCTACATTAATTGCTGTTGCGTTTGCAGAGGACTGAGCAAAAGGTTTTGCCATGTATAGTAAAGCTGCTTGAAATTGCTTTGGCTGTAATCAGATTTAATCTTGTGATTCTCTTTTAACGGAGAGGTGATCTTTACATTCAAACAGCTTGCAGGTTCCAAATGAGGAAAAAATGGAACAGTTTCTGCATTACTAGAAAAGGTCAACTCCACCTCAGTAGAGTTTTTGCTAGCTACTTCATTATTCATAGCCTCAAACCCTTAAAGTTTATCCAAGTTAAAATATTTTCAGTACTTTGTCTCTGAAAAATATATTGGCCTGTAATTTGCGGTCAGCAGCGAAGCAAAGGCGTTTGCAGCTGGCCCTGAAGTAAGCTTCCCACAAAGATCTTTTTTGTGGCGAGAAGTTCGGCTTTTCCGATGGGCAGCTGAAATCAGTGTCGTTTAGTGGGAATCCCATAGTGCGAGCTGTTGTAATGTCCACAGGCTGTCTAAGCAGCCAATCGGAATGCAGAATTCTTATAGACCGAGAACCAGGAAATGGAAAGCACTAATAATCACTTTAAAAAAAAAAAAAATTGCACAGCAAAATAGATTTTTTTTTTACATACATTGGGTTATGGTGGCAGTTGAAATACGAACAAATTTCTGAAACAATTTTTTATTCATTTTAAAATCTAATTATTTTGAACTTAATGAAATTTGACATTCTACCAATATAAAATTAGTTCTTCAGTGTCAGACCAGTTATTTATCAGTAGTTATTACTCAGATCACTGTTAAAAACCTAGTTACACCTCATTTGAAGGGTCTAGCTTTTTATGGGGTTTCCAACAGTGATATTTTTTCAGAAAAGGAAAAGTTTTCACCAGATCAGTATTGCTGGCTCTGGCCAGGGTATGGGGTTGGGCACAGTGCAGCCTGTGTTGGGCGGTGAATGACAGACTGCAACCAGGATTTCCACGTTGGGTTGCTCCTGAAGTTGTGGTTAGTTTCAGAGGCAAAGTGATTGCGAACGCTGCCAGTTTGCCACAAATTCCGGGTCATAGTATCATACTTTAGTGCACACATTAAAGAAATTTGCTCCATCTGCTCCTCCAGCATTTTTTGATGCTTTCATTGAATCTTCCTCTGCTTCAAATATATATTTTTTTACTTATCTGAAAATTTTCCTCAAAGCTCTTTTCATTAGTGGTATTCAAGAGTTGGAGGTGAAACCTATGGCCTAGCGCATTGCAGCTTCTGTGCACTGTAATGGGACATGGATTGGTTGTCACATTTCCACAAATTGTAACTGATCTCAGCCATGCGGTCATGGTTGTTTTGGGTGTTTGGGGACAGATAGAAACCAGCTGTCTTTCCACAGAGAAAAGGGAACGCCTCTTGGCTATTGTGTGTCTGCTGGTGACCAGTTACATGGTAACATAAATAGAGAGCAGGTTGCCTGTCTGTCCTTTTACTCATACTTTGTGGGAACAAGGCGATTGTAATGGTGCGGAAATATTTTTTTAAATGTTCCCAGATTTCATTTAGCCTTGTTGATTAAGTAATTTATCATGTGTGGTGGAGAGTGCTATTCCCCAGTGAGGTATATGCAGAGTAATATTCTTGCTTGCATTTTTGTTTTTTGAAATAGTGGTTAGAAAACCGGATTGGAACTCATAGCTGAATTACTTGGCCGCGGCAGCAGATTGTGTTCTTGGGATTTGGTGACATTGTAATTTCATGACAATTGCATTTTTGTGTCCCTCCTTTAGTTTCCCCCATTTTCTTGGTTTCCATTACTGAGAACTTCGTTTATGTAGGATCATTGTAGCCAGCATATGTTTTTATCACAAGCAAAAGCAGAAACTGCTGCAAGTGCATAGCAAATCCATCAGTATCTGTGAAGAGAACAAACAGGTTAAAGTTTCATCCCATTGATCAGAACCAGGTTTGACCTTGGGTTACACAAGTGATGAATGCGTGCTCAACCAATTCCTCCAGCTGTGCTGATGATGAGGTAGAGTTAATTGGGTACCCCTCTAGAACCACTTGGAGCAGTCCAACAAACTGAATATTGTGTTTGCATCACTGCATTGTTCATCAGGTTATCTTTGTGGAAGCAAGAACGGGTTCCTTTCGCAAAGTGTATTGTTTAAAGTTGCTTGAGTTTGGCTGGGACTTAAATGACCGCTGAGTGAACATTTTGCTTACTAACAGGTCGTTAGTGGTACAACAGTCAATTTCTCATTTAATTTTGTTCCTGGGTATGTGGTGAGGACTGGGACTATTTATTACCTGCCCTGCAGACTATTTGACTTTGCAGTCAACTTGTGGAGGAAATCCCTACTTCCTATCTTGGAATAATGGGGAAATTGCCAAATAATTTAAACATTATAAGGAAATCTAATGATGTTTAGAGTGCTCTTGGTTTGGAATTTTGAGTAAAACTATGTTGAGAGAAGTCACGTTTATATTTAAACCACTTGAGACCAAGTTTCATAGCATTAATGATTAGGACACCAAGGCTGAGCAGAATGATTTGAGGGATTCAGCCTGGTAATGCCATCATTCAGTGAATCATCCTATTCTCAACTTCCCAAGAGAATATTTTTGTTTAAATACTTTTAAGGAGAGTCTATCTTTCTTAAATATGTTGTTTGAAGATACTCTATTGCATCTCCTAAATCCTAAATGTCTGTGTATAATAAGCATTGGTTACCACTTGCATTTCAGTAAAACGTAATATGAACTGTAATATCCAGCCACCAGTAAAGTTACATATTTTGTGCTTTCAAACTTGTATTGTATATAGAGAGCAGTACAGCGATAGTGCACTCTGATGAAGTGCTGATGGTGGTAAAGTGGAAGTGACTTAGTTATGAGTTAGAATATTTTGGAAGAAGTATATCGTACATCAAAAACATATTGATATATATATTTCCCCCCCCACCCACAAAGCATGTTGGTACCAGTATGCTAAATGAGACTTGTGACAATATTGTTGGTGTGGTAAACCTCCAGCCACTATGAAACTACTTGTCTACGATGTACAATACTTTATAGTGTTTCCAGATTCAGAAAGCAAAAGTGCGTGTGATTCATGTTCCAAAGCTTTGTGTTAAGGCGAGAGCTGAATGAAGTACTTAAACTGATAGAGTATTCCAGAAGCTCCCTGTTTGTCGTGAATTAGCATTGATGTTAAAACTTACAATTTTTGTAATTTGAACCTGTAAAGCTGAATGTTCTTTGTCAAAACACCATTGTAACAAAATATTTAGTACCACTGGAGAAAGTGTGCAAGATAATAACTAGGAAATAAAGGAAGATCTAAATCATTGATGGTGTGGTGCCTTCTGGGCATGTTTTTAAATAATCAGGTTTGATGGTTGCCTCTGTTTAGCTTCAATGTGCTGTAAGAACTGAAGTATTACTGGAGGGAGAACAGTTTTATCCTAAGTAGGTTGTTGTCTGATTCTTTCACCTCTGTAGGTCTGCCTGTTGCAGCTTGTAACTTGGCTCATTGTTCCTCCCATCCATAAGAAAACTCAAAGCCTACATTGAGATCAGTAATTGCATGAAATGTTCCTTCATGCCTACTGGAAACAATTACTATTAGCTTGAGCATACGTGTCATCCCTTGAGAAGACATTCTATGAAGTAATTGGTAAAAATACCATTCATAAAGGCTTGGATTTGATCCTTGTTTCCCTGATCTTAAGGTACACTGTGTCCGAAAGACCATACACATCATTAGAAGATTGGCGTTAATGCTTTAAGATTCACTGCCCATCCCAGTCAGATGTACTTTGGATGCGGGCTGTGCAATCAGGCGATCCAAATCGAAAGGGTACAGATTTGTTGCTATGGGCCCAAATTTGGTCCACCCATTTTTTCGGCGCATTCACATGAGATGCGCCAACTTCCTACGATCCAAACGCCGCCAAAAAGATGTCCCCGGATTCTGCCCCCTCTACCGACTCTCCCGGGGCTTTGCGCGGCGGAACGAGCCCATTGGGGGGGCGGAGCTAGGGCCCTGCGCCGAAAAGAGTGTCGGCAGCTGTCCGCATGCGCAGTGGAGCATTCGCGCATGCACAGTAGCTCCTCCCATGATTGTGATGCGTGCCTGTAGCATGGGACCCAACGTGTCATAAGAATTAGGAACAGGAGTAGGCCATCTAGCCCCTCGAGCCTGCTCCGCCATTCAACAAGATCATGGCTGATCTGGCCGTGGACTCAGCTCCACTTACCCGCCCGCTCCCCATAACCCTTAATTCCCTTATTGGTTAAAAATCTATCTATCTGTGATTTTGAATACATTCAATGAGCTAGCCTCAACTGCTTCCTTGGGCAGAGAATTCCACAGATTCACAACCCTCAGAGAAGAAATTCCTTCTCAACTCGGTTTTAAATTGGCTCCCCCATATTTTGAGACCAGTGGAAACATCCTCTCTGCCTCTATCTTGTCTATCCCTTTCATTATTTTAAATGTTTCTATAAGATCACCCCTCATCCTTCTGAACTCCAACGAGTAAAGACCCAATCTACTCAATCTATCATCATAAGGTAACCTCTTCATCTCCGGAATCAGCCTAGTGAATCGTCTCTGTATCCCCTCCAAAGCTAGTACATCCTTCCTTAAGTAAGGTGACCAAAACTGCACGCAGTACTCCAGGTGCGGCCTCACCAATACCCTGTACAGTTGCAGCAGGACCTCCCTGCTTTTGTACTCCATCCCTCTCGCAATGAAGGCCAACATTCCATTCACCTTCCTGATTACCTGCTGCACCTGCAAACTAACTTTTTGGGATTCATGCACAAGGACCCCCAGGTCCCTCTGCACCGCAGCATGTTGTAATTTCTCCCCATTCAAATAATATTCCCTTTTACTGTTTTTTTTCCCAAGGTGGATGACCTCACATTTTACGACATTGTATTCCCACTGCCAAACCTCAGCCCATTCGCTTAACCTATCTAAATCTCTTTGCAGCCTCTCTCTGTCCTCTACACAACCCACTTTCCCACTACTCTTTGTGTCATCTGCAAATTTTGTTACACTACACTCTGTCCCCTCTTCCAGGTCATCTATGTATATTGTAAACAGTTGTGGTCCCAGCACCGCTCCCTGTGGCACACCACTAATCACTGATTTCCAACCCGAAAAGGACCCATTGATCCCGACTCTCTGCTTTCTGTTAGCCAGCCAATTCTCGATCCATGCTAATACATTTCCTCTGACTCCGCGTACCTTTATCTTCTGCAGTAACTTTTTGTGTGGCACCTTATCGAATGCCTTTTGGAAATCTAAATACACCACATCCATTGGTACACCTCTATCCACCATGCTCGTTATATCCTCAAAGAATTCCAGTAAATTAGTTAAACATGATTTCCCCTTCATGAATCCATGTTGCGTCTGCTTGATTACACTATTCCTATCTAGATGTCCCGCTATTTTTTCCTTAATGATAGCTTCAAGCATTTTTCCCACTACAGATGTTAAACTAACCGGCCCCTATCCCGGGCCAAGTGGCCTGCCGTATAGGCCGGCCATTGACATGCCGTGCTGAGGGTTACAAAAAACAGGTTGGTGCGGGGAGACTTTTGATCCTGGCGGGGGTGGGGGTGGTGAAGGAGGAGAGTTTTGATCCGGGGAGGGGGGGGTGGTGGGGGGGGAAGGAGGAGGAGAGTTTTGATTGGGGTGGGGGGGGTGGTGATAACTGTGTAGCCAGTAATTTTAATGAGCTTACTCTGTTGATGAAAATACTCTCCTACGAGTAGGAGGTATTTCTATTTTTATTTGGATATTTTGAAAAAATTATGTAAATATGTTTTGTCTCGTTACTCTTATTTTTGTAGTTTAAGCTTCCATGAATGCTTCTGTTGTATAGTAAATTAACTTTGCGAAGTTTGTTAGTCTTGTGTAGCTGTTTGATTCTATTCACATTCTTTAGTCAAGTCATTAAGTACCAACCTGTGCTGATTTCTTAACTCTCCGCATGGGTTTTCTGTGCGGCCACAAGTGGCCACATACGCTGGCCGAAGTTAGTTTCGAGTAACTATTAGCTGTCCAAACTGGCTTAAATGGCCAAATGAGACTGTGGAGGGACGTGATCGGGGCCTGGGAGAGGTGTGAGTTTGGGGCCAGGGGCCCAGGGACAGCACGGGTTAGCCCACACTGCGATATGTGTGCGCACTAGGTCTGTGCAGCAGAGCAGGTCCTAGTCGTCTTGGGTAATCCTTGCCACTGGACCAAGACCTAGCTCTGTCAAGCCCGTGTGGTGGCTGGTGTGCAACGGTCACCACACGTTAAAACAATCCAAGCACAGGCATCTTCCACCCTTCAGGATGTAGTTCAGGACCTGGAATTTTAGGTCCTTCATTGAAACAGCTGTGAACTTATCCTTTTTTTGGCGTGGAAGCAAGTCATTCTCGTTTCGAGGGACTGCTTCTGATGATGAAATGGCAAAAACGGGCGAAGGTGGCTGGTAATGCCCCCTTTTGAACAAAGCGAAATGAAACTAAAAAAAATCCTAACGAACTCACTTACACTGGCGCAAATTGAATGTGCAAAATGGGGATTTTTAAGATACTCCAGAAAAATCAAGTTGCTCCAAAAAAATCTGAGCAACTTCTGGGCAATTTTGGGCCCTATATGTGGGACAGAAAATTATGCAGTCAAGCCTGAATGGATGTAATCTCATTATGTGCCATGTCAGTGCACAGAAATAAAATGCAGTCTGGGTTTGTCTTTAAACTGCTTCGCAGGCTACTCTGCACAAGAGGGGAGGAAAACAAAACGATTTCGTTCTCATGCCAAGATTTTGATACCTGCTAAGTCAGGTTCAATAATAGCACAAGTACTTCAGAAAGTAATTGAAATTGGTTAGTCACAGTGCAAGACCACAGGACTCAATCCGACAACTAGCAAATTCCAGCCGAGCAGAGTGCGCTATCAGTCAAAAACAAATTGAATGGCTCAGTGTGTCAAGTCGAAGCTAATTGATAATACCAGTAGCAAAACAAATAGCAGTACTGTCGGTTTTCGCTCTGGATTTGAGCGCTGCTATTTAATGCATGGAGTGGAATAGAATGTTCCTGTCCAAGGCAAGGAATGGAATTCTTATCGAGGAGCAATTTCAGGTGTGTGAGAGACTGAAGGCATGTTCAAGATGCTCTTGAAGGCATGGAGGGACACAGGGAAAAGTGGTTTGGAAGAGAATTCCAAAGGGCAGGGCTGTCGTGAATGGCTGACCAGTTTTCAATGGTGCAGCAAAGGGAGGAGGGATAAAGCACTAATCTGGAATTGGAGGAGCAGAGGTTTTGGACGGAGGTTTCTGGCTGGGAAGATTGCACAGATATGATATTCTTGCAACATATCGTGCCTTTAATGTAGAAAAATGTCCCAAGATGTTTCAGAGGCATAACCCAATAAATGAACACTGAGCCAAAGAAGGAAATATTAGAACAGGTGACAAAATGCTACTTGGAAAACGTGGGTTTTAAGATGGCCTTAAAGTAGAAAAGGGAGATGGAGGTGCAGAGGGATTTAGGGAGGGAAATCCGGAGCATGGGGCCCAAAATGCACAATCGCTGATGGTGGGACAAAGGGAGGGGTGATGCACAAGAGGAAGAGGCCAGAGTCAGACAGATGGAGGGTTTAGTGGGGCGGGTTGTTTGTCTGAGGGAGGTTACAGAGACAGCGATGGATGAAGCCATGAAGGGGTCTAAACTCCACGATGTAAACATCAAATTTGACGCAATAGAGCACTGGGCGCCAATGTAGATCAGTGCGCACAGGCAGTAGGTGAGCTGGACTTGGTGTCGGATTGGATATGGGCAGCAGAGCTTTGGATGAGCTGAAGTTTGCAGAGGGTGGAGGACGGGAGGCCAACCAGGAGATTATTTGGATAGTCGAGTCTTGAGGTGACAAATGCATAGATGAAGGTTTCAACATCAGATGGATTGAGAATAGGGCACAGGTGATGTTATGGAGGTGGAAATACGCGGTTCCAGTGATGGTGAGGATATTGGGTCAGGTGATTAGTTGCCGGTTGAACAGGACGCCCAGGTCACAGACAGACTTGTTCACTTTAGACGGTGGCCAGGGAGGGGAATGGAATAAACGTCAAGAATACAGAGATTGTGTCAGAGGCTAAAGACAATGCCTTTGATCTTCCCAATATCTACCTGGAAGAAATTGAGCAGCCTACTCAGTACTTCTCTGAATCTATCAAAACTCCTGAATTGGTTACTGCCACATGTGTGTGAAAGAGTGAGAGAAAGAAAGAGAAAGACAGACAAGATGCATGTTCAAAAACCAGTCAAAATGCCAAATTTAATGTCTGCCGTTTTCTCTTTTTAAAAAGTTCCAAATCTTGCTGCCAGACCTGCGATATTCTCCCCATTCCAGCTCATGCTCTCCCAAGGATGCCAAGGCTTGCAAGCCACCAGATTCAGCCTGCGACGTCAGCCAGGAACGTTGATAGAGTTGGCGTCAAAGGCACAAAGGTGTTTGCAGGTGCCATAAGAGATTATTTTGCTTTTGTCCGCATTCAGCCACAAAAAATGTTGACTCATCCAAGACTGCAGTCAAACAGACAGTCAGAAAATATAACCGTAGCTTTGGAATCGGTGGTAAATCGTGGAGCGATAGAATTGGGTATTGTCAGTGTACATGTGGAAGATGATGCTGTACTTCTGAGAAGATGTTGCAGAAAGTTGGCATGTAAATGATGAAAAGGAGGGGTCCAAGGATGGAATCCTGAGCATACCAGAGATGATCATGGGGGCCTGGGAGGTGCGGCAGAGGCAGACCAGAAAGAAAGGCCGGGAAGAGAGTTGAATGCTCAAACAAGTGTTATTGGCTTCAATGTGTATATTCTAAACTTGGCTTGCTGATGTGTATGGAAACCATTTCAAGACCCAGAACATTATATGCTGTAGCTATGGAATGATCCCTCCTAGGTTAATACTATGAACTATCTGCTCTTACTCACTTCATATTTGCTGCAAATTGAATATTGAATTGCGGTGATGGCTGAGGCCGTTGAAGTGAACTTGCCAGGACTTGCTTAAGGCATTGCTGATCTGGCACTGTTTCCAAATTAATAACACAATGTAAATGCTTCACAAATAAAGATGGTTTTGTTTTAAACAATGAAAAACACTTTGATGTATTCCATTACCTAGAATCATAGGCCTTGAATTCTTGCAGCAGTTGTTCCAATCTCCCACTTTGGTAGGTGGTCACTGGAGCCCCCGGATAAACCAATTAAAATTGGCTGAAAACGCTGTTTCTTCTGGAGTTTCGACAAAGTTATGGCGGAAGTTCAAGAGAACCCCTGCGGAAATTCAGCCCCAGGATGTTCTAAAACACGGCACCCTCATTTTTCCTGTAGTAGTTATTAAACGTTCCAGCCTCTGATAGTCTATTGGGCGGGCCACATCGTCCGCATGCCTGACACGAGACACTCAAAGTAAGCGTTCTACGCGGAGCTTCAGCATGGCAAGCGAGCCCCAGGTGGGCAGAGGAAACGCTTCAAGGACACCCTCAAAGCCTCCTTGATAAAGTGCAACATCCCCACCGACACCTGGGAATCCCTGGTCCACAACCGCCCAAAGTGGAGGAAGAGCATCCGGGAGGGGACTGAGCACCTCGAGTCCTATCTCTGAGAACAAGCAGAAACCAAACGTAGATAGCGGAAGGAGCGTGCAGCAACCCAGGCTCCTCACCCACCCTTTCCTTCAACCATTGTCTGCCCAACCCTGTGACAGAGACTGCAGGTCCCGCATTGGACTCCTTAGTCACCTGAGAACTCGCTTTTAGAGTGGAAACAAGTCATCCTCGACTCTGAGGGACTGCATATGATGATGATGGAAATGAGAGCTGAAAAGATTGCTGAGCCATGCGGAAAGTTAAGAGCCCGTTGCTGGAGGCCAATAACTGAAGTATGGTTCTGAGGCAGCAGCTCTGCAGTCTATATTCCTAGCACATGGGTGGAGAGAATGCTTCATCCAGGGTTGATGAGACTAGAGAAATCTGATGTACAACCACACATTACATAACTAGGTTGCAGATTAAAGGTTGACACCCAAGCTCGGAATAGTAGTGAAGCATATTTCGTGTTCTGTGTCCAATGCGAAATAGAAGCTGTGTTAATAATTTGATGGTTTTGGATTTTTGTTGGTACAGGTTGAACCTCCTTTATCTGTGACTCATATCTGACACCACTCCTCGCTCGGATCCATTCCCGGCCACCATGTGGCGCATGCGCAGAACTCCAACATGAACAAATTGAAGTCCTTCTTAGCTGTCGACTCCCGCAATTGCTGACTTGACCCTGCGATCCACCGTCCTTCCCCCCCGCACCCACCCCCCCCCCGCCTCCCACGATCTCTCTGTCGCACTCCCAGCCCTAAGCCAGCCAGCCCCGATATCTCCTTGCTCAGTATCTGTACCATCCAATTTAACGTGACCTCCCCTCGTCCGGAAAAATCCCTGATCCGGCACAGGTCACGTCCCGAGGGTGCCGGATAAGAGAGGTTCAACCTGCACTAATTGAGTACGTATATATGACATATATGTTACTATTAAAAATAAGGGCATGGAATTGCTTCATGGTGGATCTTTGAGAGCAATTCTTGAGACTGTATTCCAAAAAAAACAACAAACGTTAGGTTCAAGTTAGTGAGCATGTCTCTCTCACCCTATCCAGGAGTGCTGATGTTTAATATATGGGCTGGTGTATTGAAACAACATGCCATAAAAGGAAATACACTCTCTGATGTATTTCCCTTTATTTGCACCATTTGAATGCTGGGCACAAGGGCTTCTTAAGCCCAGGCATATTCAAGGGTTAAGCGAGAGGATTTAATATTTTTTTTTCTACCAGTGCCTGGCAAGCCACTCAAAGGGCATTGCCTTGCACAGGCTGAAGAGGAGACTACAACAAAACGCCACCTACAATCTGACAAGACTCTCTTCTGAGGACTGGGAGCCCACCTCCAAAATGTAAGTGACTCCAGTCCTGGAATATCAGCTGCAGTCAGGGCTCTGTGGCTGGCAAAAAGGCCTATAATCTACAGAACAAATGGGAAATTGTTCAACCTCCATCACCTCCAGTCCAGATCCAAGGTCGTCCCATCCTCTGTCATTGAATTACAGTATGCAGACGACGCTTGCGTTTGCACACACTTGGAGGTCGAACTCCAAATCTTCGTCTTCACCTTCACTGAAGCGTACGAGAGTATGGGCCTTACATTAAACATCCGTACGACAAAGGTTCTCTACCAACCTGCCCCCTGCCCCCGCCATACAGTATTGCCCCCCGATTATCAAGATCCATGAAGAAGCCTTGGACAACGTGGACCATTTTCATACCTTGGGAGCATACTGTCAACAAGAGCAGAAATCACTGCCTTCAGTGTGCCAGTGCAGCCTTCGATCGCCTGAGGAAGAGAATGTTTGAAGACTAGGATCTCAAACCCAATGCTGAGCTCATGGTCTACAGAGCAGTAGTGATACCGCCCACCTATATGCTTCAGAGACATGGACTATGTACAGCAGGCACCTCAAAGCACTGGAGAAGTATCACCAACGCTGCTTCCGCAAGATCCTGCAAATCCATTGGCAGGATGGGCGCATCAACATCAGTGTTCTCGCTCAGGCCAACATCCCCAGCATCGACCACACTCTCTATCGGCTCTGAAACGCTTCAAGGACACCCTCAAAGCCTCCTTGAAAAAGTGCAACATCCCCACCGACACCTGGGAATCCCTGGCCCAAGACCGCTCAAAGTGGAGGAGAAGCATCCGGGAAAGCGCCGAACAACTCTCGTCTCTTCGCCGGGAGCACACGGTAGCCAAGCGCAAACAATGGAAAGAGCATACGACAACCCAAGCACCCTACTCGCCCGTCCCTTCAACCATCACTTGCCTCATCTGTGACAGAGACTGTAGATCCTACATTGGTCTCATCAGTCACCTGAGAACTCATTAGTGTGGAAATGAGTCATCCTTGACTCCGAGG
This sequence comes from Pristiophorus japonicus, assembly GCF_044704955.1. Taxonomy (NCBI): domain Eukaryota; kingdom Metazoa; phylum Chordata; class Chondrichthyes; family Pristiophoridae; genus Pristiophorus; species Pristiophorus japonicus. Next base: position 187,987,640 of record NC_091981.1, read on the forward strand.
GACTGCCTCAGAAGAAGGATTCCTGGAGTTGTGCTCCAGTCACAGGAGGGCAGAAGCTCCTGCCTCATATGCTTAGCATTATAGCACACTAATTTTTTCCTGTAATCTTGCAGATTAACGTAAACACGGCCCCTGTGCATCACTACATAACGTCAACTGTTTAACAGTTTAGTGCAATGTTATTGCATTCAAAAGTCTCATTGATTAAAGCACTTTTTTTCTAATTGTGAGTTTGTAACCAAAGTTAAGGAGCTTGTAGGATTTTGGGGAAGGATAATGGGGTATAATGTACAATGTAGTTTTTCAGTACATGTATGAATATGACATGCTCTTCATTTTAACAAGCAAACCTTTGAGGTACTGGCAACAAAGTGAAGCTTTTAGTCTTGATCAGGCTTTCAGATATTGTTTTGCTGAGTTGCGAACACCTGCTATTTCACTGAAATCCCCATTTCCACGGGATATAGAAACAGACCAGCTGTAATTGTTGACCTCTGAAGCTGAGAAAGTATAATTGAGTGAGAGTTATAATTACTGCAGCTTTGTTCAGTGCTGCTTGAACAAACCCAATCTGAGACACAACATCTGTATCGTATTGTAAAGCCCATGGTCTCAGTGTGAAGGAATTTTTCTGGTGACATGAAACTTGTAGTATGAATGCAAACATTTTAAGCCACCTAAGAGCTTTGAAGTCTTACTCTGTGATGCAGGATTTGAAAACAGTATGCCCACCAGAATGGTTTGGGCCAAGTATGTGTGGGAGGAAAGAGATGTCATGTTTGCCGACAGCTCAGCGGGCATAGCGGAGCAGACTCGAGGGGCCAAATGGTCTACTCCTGTTCCTCCATACAGCCCCTCGAGCCTGCTCCGACATTCAATAAGATCATGGCTGATCTGTTCATGGACTCAGCTCCACTTCCCTGCCCGTTCTCCATAACGCTTTACTCCCTTATCGTTTAAGAAATTGTCTCTTTTTGTCTTAAATTTATTCAATATCCCAGCTTCCACAGCTCTCTGGGGCAAAGAATTCCACAGATTTACAACCCTTTGAGAGAAGAAATTCCTCCTCATCTCAGTTTTAAATGGGTGTCCCCTTAATCTAAGACTATGTCCCCTAGTTTTAGTTTCCCCTATGAGTAGAAATATCCTTCTCTCCACCTTGTTGAGCCCCCTCATTATCTTATGTTTCAATAAGATCACCTCTCATTCTTCTGAATTCCAATGTGTATGGGACCAACCTACTCAACCTCTCATAAGTCACTCCCCTCATCTCCTGAATCAACCGAGTGAACCTTCTTTGAACAGCCTCCAATGCAAGTATATCCTTTCTTAAATACGGAGAACAAAACTGTATGCAGTGTTCCAGGTGTGGCCTCACCAATACACTGTACAGTTGTAGCAGGACTTCTCTGATTCCCCCTTGCAATAAAGGCCAACATTCCATTTGCCTCCCTGATTACTTGCTGTACCTGCATACTCAATTTTTGTGTTGCACAAGGACCCCCAGGTCTCTCTGTACTGCAGCACTTCACAATTATTCTCCATTTAAATAATAATTTGCTTTTCTATTATTTTTGCCAAAGTGGATAACCTCACATTTTCCCACATTATACTCCATCGGCCAAATTTTTGCCCACTCACTTAGCTTGCCTTCTATACCGTTACAGGTTTTTTTGTGTCCTCCTCACAACTTGCTTTCCCACCCATCTTTGTATCATCAGCAAACTTGGGCTACATTACACCCGGTCCCTTCATCCAAGTCATTAATATAGATTGTAAATAGTTGAGGACCCAGCACCGCTGCTGCACCTCACTAGTCACTGTTTGCCAACCTGAAAATTACCCATTTATCCCGACTCTCTGCTTTCTGTTAGTTAGCCAATCCTCTATCCACGCTAATATATTACCCCCAACCCTGTGAGCTTTTACCTTGTGCAGTAATCTCTTATGTGGCACCTTATCAAATACTTTTTGGAAATCCAAATATACCACATCCACTGGTTCCCCTTTATCCACCCTGCTTGTTACATCCTCAAAAAACTCTAGCAAATTTGTTAAACCTGATTTCCCTTTCATAAAACCATGCTGACTCTGCTTGATTGAATTGTGCTTTTCCAAATGACCTGCTACTGCTTCCTTAATAATGGATTCCAGCATTTTCTCAATGACAGATGTTAGGTTAACTGGTCTATAGTTTCCTGCTTTTTGTCTGCCTCCTCTTTAAGCTTAATATAGCTGGATAAAATTGGACTGTTCTATTGCTAACTTTTTCAGGACACACGCCCACCCCAGCTTCCCATATATTGAGTTTGAAAGCACATTTCCTGGTCATTGCTGAGTTATCTGATCTCAAACAGGGCAAGAGCACTACAATTGTCCAAAGTTTCTTTGGGCTCGGAAAGGTCAAAATGAATCTGGGTTACTGTCCTTTTCAGCAATTTTTAATGTTCGTTGTAGAGGTTTGACAATCACATACTATTTTATTATATTTTAGTTCTCAATTGTTTGAAGTTGTGATATGCTTAAAATGGAAAGCTAGGAGGTGTCAGTGCCACTATGCTGGGAAATTTGTTCGGAGAAAATATTGGTACAGGTATAAATTGATAATGGACGGGGACTGAGGCACAGTGAATGCAAGTGGGGCTGAATACTGAAGCAATATAATGGAATTAAGTATTGGAATTCCCTCTCCAAACCTCTTCAATTCTCCACCTCACCTTTTAAGACTGCTTAATATCTAGCTCTTTGACAAAGCATTTGGTCACCTGTTGGTCTGTTAAAGCTGCAATACACATGCAAGTTGTTGCAGGAAATGAAAACGATTCACAAAAACTAGAGGCCAGGGAGAAATGGAAGCTGTGAGAAGTCAGATTTGAGGAGAGATTTTGTGCATCCAACTAGTCTTGCGTTATAAGCTTTAGTGACATAAATACTTTTAACGCTGTAATATTAAGAAACACGGCAATGTCAATTATTTGCAAGTGTGTGGTTCTGATTACTTGTTTAGACTGTGACCTCTAACTGAATGGGATTTGAATCCCAACACTTATTTGGATGTTGCAGTTCACCTGTGGCATTTGAATTTTATCTCAATTATTTTTATTCAATTCATGCTTGCATAAGATATATATGGACTTAAGGCAGTAACCTATAAATTACTTAGCTGTGGTTTGAGATCAGTAGAAGCACAGGTCCTGATTCACATCCTTGAAGGTTTTGTTCACCTCATGACTGGGACCACAATGACCTATGCAAATTATATTGTATATGGCAATTGCCAGAGCAGCCAATGTTGCATTTCAGGTATATACAAACGTGTAGAAAATTAATCATGGCCAGTTCCGATGTGTGAATAACATTGAATACTTGGAATAAGATTAAACATTTTTTCTTAGGTGAGATAACAGCCAGGTTTATTAATAGTGTAAACAAGCACTTTGTTGAAATGGAGAACAAAGTCTAATTATTTCATTCTTTAAGGGCTGCAATATATTTTTGGGCAATAAAATGAAAAAAAATAGCAGGATTAAAAAGGAATCCAGAAAGGCATTTTCCCCCCCCATCTCCTTTCCCCCCCCCCCATCTCCTTCCCCCCCCCCATCTCCTTTCCCCCCCCCCATCTCCTTTCCCCCCCCCATCTCCTTTCCCCCCCCCATCTCCTTTCCCCCCCCCATCTCCTTTCCCCCCCCCATCTCCTTTCCCCCCCCATCTCCTTTCCCCCCCCCATCTCCTTTCCCCCCCCATCTCCTTTCCCCCCCCATCTCCTTTCCCCCCCCATCTCCTTTTCCCCCCCCATCTCCTTTCCCCCCCCATCTCCTTTCCCCCCCCCATCTCCTTTCCCCCCCCCATCTCCTTTCCCCCCCATCTCCTTTCCCCCCCATCTCCTTTCCCCCCCATCTCCTTTCCCCCCCCATCTCCTTTCCCCCCCCATCTCCTTTCCCCCCCTATCTCCTTTCCCCCCCATCTCAATTTCCCCCCCATCTCAATTTTCCCCCCCATCTCAATTTTCCCCCCCATCTCAATTTTCCCCCCCATCTCCTTTCCCCCCCATCTCCTTTCCCCCCCATCTCCTTTCCCCCCCATCTCCTTTCCCCCCCATCTCCTTTCCCCCCCATCTCCTTTCCCCCCCATCTCCTTTCCCCCATCTCCCTCCCCCCCATCTCCTTTCTCCCCCCCATCTCCTTTCCCCCCCCATCTCCTTTCCCCCCCCATCTCCTTTCCCCCCCCATCTCCTTTCCCCCCCCATCTCCTTTCCCCCCCCATCTCCTTTCCCCCCCCATCTCCTTTCCCCCCCCATCTCCTTTCCCCCCCCATCTCCTTTCCCCCCATCTCCTTTCCCCCCCATCTCCTTTCCCCCCCCATCTCCTTTCCCCCCCCATCTCCTTTCCCCCCCCATCTCCTTTCCCCCCCCATCTCCTTCCCCCCCCATCTCCTTCCCCCCCCCCATCTCCTTCCCCCCCCATCTCCTTCCCCCCCCCCATCTCCTTCCCCCCCCCATCTCCTTCCCCCCATTTCCTTTCCCCCCCTCATCTCCTTTCCCCCCCCATTTCCTTTCCCCCCCATTTCCTTTCCCCCCCATCTCCTTTCCCCCTCCATCTCCATCTCCTTTCCCCCACCATCTCCATCTCCTTTCCCCCACCATCTCCATCTCCTTTCCCCCACCATCTCCATCTCCTTTCCCCCACCATCTCCATCTCCTTTCCCCCACCATCTCCATCTCCTTTCCCCCACCATCTCCATCTCCTTTCCCCCACCATCTCCATCTCCTTTCCCCCACCATCTCCATCTCCTTTCCCCCACCATCTCCATCTCCTTTCCCCCACCATCTCCATCTCCTTTCCCCCACCATCTCCACCTCCTTTCCCCCACCATCTCCACCTCCTTTCCCCCCCCATCTCCTTTCCCCCCCCATCTCCTTTCCCCCCCCATCTCCTTTCCCCCCCCATCTCCTTTCCCCCCACATCTCCTTTCCCCCCCATCTCCTTTTCCACCCCCCATCTCCTTTCCCCCCATCTCCCCTTTATCCCCTTCTCCCCCATCCCTCCCCCTTCTCCCCCATCCCTCCCCCCACCTCCTTCCCCTCCCCTCGCTGTCAGAAACACAGACACTGACAGAGAATGAGAGACACACACCGACAGACAGAGAGATAGAGACACACACAGACAGACAGAGAGATAGACACACTGGGGGGGCATCCCAGCACGCTGTTGGAGGGCTCCCGGTGCTGCAGTCGGTAAGTAGAAAATGTTTTATTTATTGATTTAAAAAAAAATTATTTCTTATTAATTTTTTTTGATTGATTTATTGGTTGATTTATTGATGTATTTATCATTTATTATTGATGGCTCTTTATTTGTAAAACTGAAGTGTTTAATGTTTGTAAACTTCCCTTTAAACCACCCCCCCCACCACCATTCCCTACGCCTGATTTGTAACCTACGCCTGATTTTCTAAAGTGTAGACAAGGTTTTTTCGAGCGTACAAAAATCTTCACTTACTCCATTCTAAGTTAGTTTGGAGTAAGTTTTCATTGACGAAACTTTGAAAACAGGCGTAAGTGGCCGGACACGCCCCCTTTTGAAAAAAAATTCTGTTCCAAAGTGAAACTGTTCAAACTGACTAGAACTGGAGCAAACTAAATGACGAGAATTCCGATTTCTAAGATACTCCGTTCTACACCAGTTGCTCCTAAAAAATCAGGAGCAAATCATGTGGAAACTTGGGGCCAAAAGGAGGGGAAATTCACAAGAGGCTAGAGTCGGAGGAATGGAGAGTATAGTGGTCGAGGGATGAGGATGTTGGAAGGATGGAGGAGGTTACAGAGTTAGATGGAGTGAGTTCAAGGAAGGATTCTAACAGAATGATAATTTTAAGTTTAAGGCTTCAGGAGACCGGGAGCGAATACAAACCAGTGAGTGCAGGGGTGATGGGCAAGCAGGATTTGGCCAGGAAAGCATTGGAGTAATCGTGTCTGGAGGTGACTGACTTAGGGTTTCAGCGGCAGAAGGGCTGAGATGGGGCAGAAGTGGATGATGATTATAGAGGTGGAACGCGGCAGTCTTTTTGATGTAAAGGATATGATGGAAACTTTGCTTACGGTTGAACAGGATCCTGAGGTTGCAGTCAGTCTTGTTCAGCCTGAAACAGTGGCTGGAAAAGGATATGGAGTCTTTGGAGACGGTATGGAGCTTGTGCCAGAGGCCAGAGATGATCATTTCAGTCTTCCCAATGTTTAGCTGAAGGTTATTAAAACCCATCCAAAATTGGCTATCGTACCAGTCATCTAACAGCACAGAGGCAGTGGAGGGGTCAAAGATTAGACCTGGGTATCATCAACATACATCAGATAATTAAAATCACTGGCAGAAGTCTAATAGTTTGTGAATACTTATTGGTGAGTTATTGATTTCTGAGGATACAGCTCTTGTAATTGTAAGCTCCAGTCCGAAAGAATTACAGGCTTTTTACATTTTTATAACAAATAAACTTAAATCTGCATAAGATTTAAATCACAATATGTCACCATTGTCTATGGTGCATTTCAATGTTTTTTATTGTATTCAATCTTTTGTGCTTATTCCACACTTTATTTTTCATTACTTTTAAGTTTCTGTTAATATTTTGCAGCAGGTGTTGTGTAGATTGCTTAGAGTTACATAGATATTGGAACATAGAAATATGCCATTTGACCCAAATAATCTGTGTTGGTGTTTATCCTCCACGTGAGCAGTGGGCCCAATTTTGGTCATGACTTGCATCAATTATTTTGGAGTAAGTTATTTTTTCTGGCATAAGTTTTTAAAAAATGCCATTTTCCCCCCAAAATTTGCTCCAGAGTAAGTCAGTTAGGTACAATTTTTTTTAGTTCAATTTTTTATTTCAAAAGGGGGTGTTCCCAAACACTTACGCTAGTTTTGACCATTTATGCCACTTTGGCCAGCTAATACTTACTCCAAATCGACTTAGGCCAGCGTATGTGGCCAGCTCTGAAAAACCTTGTGGACAGTTAAGAAATCGGCGCAGGTTAGTACATTTAAAGCACCAAGACTTACAAAGCACTAAACAAAGCACAAAAAGTAATAAGCAATCAATCAATAATAAATAAAAAAAATAGAAGTCCTACTTTTATGCCAGAATCAAGTTTTTATTTTTAAAGTCCCCTCCCCGCCCCCTCCCCCTTCCCCACCACCAAAACTTTCTTCCTCCTCTCCCCTGCCCCCCCCCCAATCAAAACTCTCAAGCACAACCAATAAATAAAAAATAAAACTGAAGTCCGACCTCGACCCGGATACTCAGCAGGCCGGCCAGCTGGTGCGGGAGACCACTCGGCCGGGGATAGGGTGCAGCAAGATCGGGTGTCCCTTCGCCCGGGGATAGGGGCTGCGAGGATAGGGGCTGCGAGCATCGGGTCCTGCTCACAGCCCGCAGGACACGCTGGGAGGGCAGGCGCATACGCGCAGACTTCACTGCGCAGGTGCCAGCATTGCTTTTGCCGCCGGCCTGTTGCTCCGCACCCCGCTTCAGACTGCACATCACGTTGGGACTCGGAAGAGCGGCCAGGATGGGGCGACTTTTTTCCGGCGCTGTTTCCAGCACACGAAGTTGCCGCACTTAAGGTAAGTGCACCGAGAAAAGGGGTTGGGCAAAATTGAGCCCATAGATATTGGAACATAGAAATATGCCATTTGACCCAAATAATCTGTGTTGGTGTTTATCCTCCACGTGAGCAATTGTTTTATTCCCAAATACCTTTATCTCTTTCTCTCCTTCAGCCATCTATCTAACCTATTCTTAAATGTTTAATGGTCTACTTCAATCATGATCTCTGGTGGTTCATTTCACTGCTTCATAATCCTCTTGTGTAAACAAGTTTCTCTGCTCTCTGTCCTAAATCTCTTGTATTTAATCTCGTATCTCTGTATAATAGGTAAATATTCAGAGAAAGAGACTGGTAAAGGGGAATATGGCTCGTTAAAGACTGGATGCAGCCAAGACTAGAATGGATAATAAGGAAGTGGCAGACTTGTTAAATGAGTACCTTGTGTCTGTTTTCACAGTGGAGAAAGAGGACAAAATACCAGGGGTGCAAGGGAACCTAAAAATAGATAAAGGGAAGTGGATTCAATACAAGTAAAAGAATGGTAATGGAGAAAATAATGTAACTTAAGATTACATTAAAGGTTACTGCACAAGATAAAAGTTCATGGGGTTGGGGGTAATATATTAGCCTGGATAGAGGATTGGCTAACTAGCAGAAAACAGTGAGTTGGGATGAATGGTTCATTCTCTGTTTGGCAACCAGTAACTAGTGGGGTGCCGCAGGGATCAGTGCTGGGACCCCAACTATTTACAATCTATATTAACGACTTGGAAGAAGGGACTGAGCGTAACATAGCCAAGTTTGCTGACAATACAAAGATGGGAGAAAAAGCAATGTGTGAGGAGGACACAAAAAATCTGCAAAAGGACATAGTCAGGCTAAGTGAGTGGGCAAAAATTTGGCAGATGGAGTATAATAATTTTGGAAAGTGTGAGGTCATGCACTTTGGCAGAAAACATCAAAGAACAAGTTATTATTTAAATGAAGAAAGATTGCAAAGTGCTGCAGTACAGCAGGACCTGGGGGTACTTGTGCATGAAATACAAAAGGATAGTATGCAGGTACAGCAAGTGATCAGGAAGGCCAATGGTATCTTGGCCTTTATTGCCAAGGGGATGGAGTATAAAAGCAGGGGCATCTTTCTACAGCTAGATAAGGTATTGTGAGGCCACACCTGGAATACTGCGTGCAGTTTTGGTTTCCATATTTACGAAAGGATATACTTTCTTTGGAGGCAGTTCAGAGAAGGTTCACTAGGTTGATTCCAGAGATGAGGGGTTTGACTTATGAGGAAAGGTTGAGTAGGTTGGGCCTCTACTCATTGGAATTCAGAAGAATGAGAGGTGATCTTATTGAAATGTATAAGATTATGAGGGGGCTTGACAAGGTGGATGCAGAGAGGATGTTTCCACTGGTGGGGGAGACTAGAACTAGAGGGCATGATCTTAGAATAAGGGGCCGCCCATTTAAAACTGAGATGAGGAGAAATTTCTTCTGAGGGTTGTAAATCTGTAGAATTTGCTGCCTCAGAGAGCTGTGGAAGCTGGGACATTGAATAAATTTAAGACAGAAAGATAAAAGGATAAGGGGTTATGGGGAGCGGACGGGGAAGTGGAGCTGAGTCCATGATATTGAATGGCGGAGCAGGCTCGAGGGGCTGTATGGCCTACTCCTGTTCCTATTTCTTATGTTCTTATGTAAGATGGACCTGATGTTTTCCACCCCAGGGTGGAATAATAAATGTGAGGAAAATTCAGATGTGTTAAATCAGAATTTTCCAAAGCTCTTTCTCATCAGAAATTGTGCCTTTGGATTGGAAAATTACAAATGTCACTCCATTATTTAAGAAGGGAAAGAGGAAGAAACCAGTTAACTTCAGATCTATCAGTTTAGCAACAATTGTTACTGGAAGCTCTCATCAGAGGCAGAATGACTGAGCACTTTGACAAGTATCAGCTGATCACTTCCTTCGTTGGCGTAGCCCGTGGAGAACCCTTTGAAGAACACAAAGAAGCAGAATAACTCAATGTATGTGTGGCAAAAATAATGCTGAAACTGCTTCAAATTCTAGTGAATTTTTTCAAAACTTGCTTATCTGAAATATGTTTTTCCATAAATTTTTCATTTTACCCCCCCACCCCCCGCCCCACCCCAAATTCACAGGATGAAGCAGCTTTGTTGAGTGATTAATAGTTATAAAGCCACGTTCTAATTCCAAATATTGCCTTTTTGATACGATCAAGGTTCCAGAAATGTATCTGTATTCTGCAGAAAAGTAGTGATACTTAACTTGCACAGCTGGTTAGCTTCAATTTCCTGTAAGATACATGAACTTTGTGTTTATTTGAGAGTTCATGGCCCGAGCGAACTACAAAGTGTGCAGACAGGAAGGTCAGCCTTGATATTCATATTTATGCTATGGAACATAAACTGCTATATGAAATGCATGATTGCTCACAGAAGCAATTTTCGGAATGCTTTTTGCAAAACAAAAACCAATCAATGTTGCAACAGACTTTGAAAGGTAAAGTTATTTATGGAACATTGAACTCTGCCACGTAACTAGTAAACAGCTGAGCAACTGGAGCAAATTAATCAACATGTAGATTTTTATTTTATGGATGATATAAAAATCTAATGCGTAGCCAAGATAATTTTCTGAATTGTGTGCAGATGCATTCCATCATCCATTGATGTGCTCAACCAACTTCTTATTTTCGTTGTATTTTTTTTACAAAGGGCATATATGTGAAAATTGTGTGAATGAGGTAATTTGGCTGCATTTGCTAACATTTTCTAGTTGTGGCTATTGGATCAAATTAGAGGTAAAAGATTATTTTGTTTAAAAAAAATGGATTTTTTTGCCCAAAGGGAGGGGAAGAGAGAGCGAGAGTGTGTGTGTCTTCAGCTTATGTCTGTTCAATTTTCAACAATAAAACTCCGGTTGAACTTTGAAGCCTGCATATCTCACCTGTGTTTTATTGTTATGAATGGTAAATGCTGTTGACATCTGACAAGAGACTTGAATTGTTGAACTGTGTGAGAGAAAGAAGCAGACAGACAATTCCCCATTCTAATTTGATTTATCTTTTTTAAAAAAGAAATTGAAGTTGACTTTCAAAAGCAACCAAAGCCTCTGAAGGGCAACGGGGACGTAATAGAGGAGAGGGGAGGAAAGAAGGGAACAGATTGAGGAGCGCCTCTCACCACCCATCCTGGTGGGGGGGGGGGGGCCTGAATAACTAGTGAGCTGAGTGGCAGCAGGAATAAGGGGAGGATTCAGAAGCTGAGTGGGTAGTTCAAAATAGAAACATAGAAACATAGAAAATAGGTGCAGGAGTAGGCCATTCAGCCATTCAGCCTGCACCGCCATTCAATGAGTTCATGGCTGAACATTCAACTTCAGTACCCCATTCCTGCTTTCTCGCCATACCCCTTGATCCCCCGAGTAGTAAGGACTTCATCTAACTCCCTTTTGAATATATTTAGTGAATTGGCCTCAACTACTTTCTGTGGTAGAGAATTCCACAGGTTCACCACTCTCTGGGTGAAGAAGTTTCTCCTCATCTCGGTCCTAAATGGCTTACCCCTTATCCTCAGACTGTGACCCCTGGTTCTGGACTTCCCCAACATTGGGAACATTCTTCCTGCATCTAACCTGTCTAAACCCGTCAGAATTTTAAACGTTTCTATGAGGTCCCCTCTCATTCTTCTGAACTCCAGTGAATACAAGCCCAGTTGATCCAGTCTTTCTTGATAGGTCAGTCCTACCATCCCAGGAATCAGTCTGGTGAATCTTTGCTGCACTCCCTCAATAGCAAGAATGTCCTTCCTCAAGTTAGGAGACCAAAACTGTACACAATACTCCAGGTGTGGCCTCACCAAGGCCCTGTACAACTGAAGCAACACCTCCCTGCCCCTGTACTCAAATCCCCTCGCTATGAAGGCCAACATGCCATTTGCTTTCTTAACCGCCTGCTGTACCTACATGCAAACCTTCAATGACTGATGTACCATGACACCCAGGTCTCGTTGCACCTCCCCTTTTCCTAATCTGTCACCATTCAGATAATAGTCTGTCTCTCTGTTTTTACCACCAAAGTGGATAACCTCACATTTATCCACATTATACTTCATCTGCCATGCATTTGCCCACTCACCTAACCTATCCAAGTCACTCTGCAGCCTCATAGCATCCTCCTCGCAGCTCACACTGCCACCCAACTTAGTGTCATCCGCAAATTTGGAGATACTACATTTAATCCCCTCGTCTAAATCATTAATGTACAATGTAAACAGCTGGGGCCCCAGCACAGAAACTTGCGGTACCCCACTAGTCAATGCCTGCCATTCTGAAAAGTACCCATTTACTCCTACTCTTTGCTTCCTGTCTGCCAACCAATTCTCAATCCACGTCAGCACACTACCCCCAATCCCATGTGCTTTAACTTTGCACATTAATCTCTTGTGTGGGACCTTGTCGAAAGCCTTCTGAAAGTCCAAATATACCACATCAACTGGTTCTCCCTTGTCCACTTTACTGGAAACATCCTCAAAAAATTCCAGAAGATTTGTCAAGCATGATTTCCCTTTCACAAATCCATGCTGACTTGGACCTATCATGTCACCATTTTCCAAATGCGCTGCTATGACATCCTTAATAATTGATTCCATCATTTTACCCACTACTGAGGTCAGGCTGACTGGTCTATAATTCCCTGTTTGCTCTCTCCCTCCTTTTTTTAAAAAGTGGGGTTACATTGGCTACCCTCCACTCCATAGGAACTGATCCAGAGTCAATGGAATGTTGGAAAATGACTGTCAATGCATCCGCTATTTCCAAGGCCACCTCCTTAAGTACTCTGGGATGCAGTCCATCAGGCCCTGTGGATTTATCGGCCTTCAATCCCATCAATTTCCCCAACACAATTTCCCGACTAATAAAGATTTCCCTCAGTTCCTCCTCCTTACTAGACCCTCTGACCCCTTTTATATCTGGAAGGTTGTTGGTGTCCTTAGTGAATACCGAACCAAAGTACTTGTTCAATTGGTCTGCCATTTCTTTGTTCCCCGTTATGACTTCCCCTGATTCTGACTGCAGGGGACCTACGTTTGTCTTTACTAACCTTTTTCTCTTTACATACCTATAGAAACTTTTGCAATCCGCCTTAATGTTCCCTGCAAGCTTCTTCTCGTACTCCATTTTCCCTGCCCTAATCAAACCCTTTGTCCTCCTCTGCTGAGTTCTAAATTTCTCCCAGTCCCCGGGTTCGCTGCTAGGGATGGGAGTGAGGAGGCGGGAAGGATATAATGGGAAGTTGTAGTCGTAAAGGATGCAGTGAGAGCAAGGGTCTGGGAGGAAGTGTGTAATTGGGGAAGGTGATGGGAAGAGAACAATGGAGGTCTCCATTTTCCCTGTAACACCAAACGTAGCCTGCAGCTGTTTGTTGCTTCACACTATGCCATGCCACCTATCATCTCTAACATGAAATAAGCAAAGGCCAGAGAAAAGAGAATAGAAAGACGATAAAAGACTTGGGAAGTGAAAGAGAATTGTGGAAGAAGAGACAGATGGCAAGAGAAACAGCAACTTGAAAAGATATGAGACATATATGAGAGAGATTGTCTTCTCCCATTAACATGGAGCCCTGCACTCCTTTGTCAGCCTTTGCTTGCACTGGGCAGGGTGGAGAAATTGAGGTCAGGGCAATGAGCAGTGGTAGGTCTCACCACCCAATTTCACCCCCTTTTCTGCAGCTGTGTCACAAGATAACCAAATAAAACCCACTGTCAGCAGGTCATTCAACCATTGGTGATTTCACAGTGCCACCAATCCTGCTTTGACAAGCATTTAAACATACACGATTTCCAAAGTAGTTACTGGATGGTGATCAGTAGTGGGAATTTTAGCTGATTGATTTTTCCTGGTTCAGTCCAGAAACACTGACATTATTTGTAATCCCCAATTACTGTCCTGGCTGAGCTGTACTAACTGGGCACAGAATACATTTTGACCTGGGAATCTCTAATCTGTATGGCACAGTAAGTACCACAACATGCAATGCATTTATCTACTGAGTAACATGGTATCCTTTTAATGACAGTTTTCCCATGTACCATCTGGGGTTTGAAATGGAGGGTAGAGATGACTTGAGCTTCCGCCAATTACACCTCAATGCTCAGGGCTTCTCCAGTGTTGTGGCACAGATTGACAACTATGTGTTAAGTGTGACGTGAGCGTAAAATCCCATTCCACCACTCTGGAGCACAACAGTCTGATGCCATAATGTACTGCACCATGGCGCTATCATTGCAGATATAGCTTTCAATCAAACAAAACTTAGCAAGTCATTCTTACCTGTTGTGTCTAGAAAGGTATGAGGATCAGTTGTATTCATTTGATTCATATTGTGGTTTGGTACAGGAGTCCACAGAAAATCTTTTGTACTCTGAGAAATTTTACATTGTTTATTGGTACTTTTTTCAACTTTAGTGATGTACTTGGTGAGGTCTCTTAAGAATTCTAACAGCAACTTAAAACTACAAGCAGTATTTCGAATCTTTTATCCTAATTGTATGTAGTGAATAAGACAGAAACCAATTATTTATCATATAAGTCAGATATTGTATTTTTAAAAGATAAATATTTTGTATTTGAGGAGCTTTTTAACTACAGTCCTGAAAGCCAGCTGGGCCAGTCACATCTACACTAAAGAGAAAATAATTTTCTGAAAACTTAATTACTGTAAATTTTACTTTGCCTGACAGGAGGAGGTTTACTAATACCTTCCCCCATCATAAAGGACCCTTTCAGCCTTCACTTGGTTGAACTTTCTTTGCAGTTCACATATGAGAAGGTCATGGTCGGGCATCTCCTGAATAGAAACTAAAAGGAGAGTCTGTACTGTAGGAATCATTATAAAGCCTTTTTATGGCCTTTGTTCTTGGATTACTGCATTGGCTATTTCAGTGATTATATTTGCAAGAAGAACTGAAATATCTAATTTTTGAAGCTAAAACAGACGAGAAGATCCTAATATACTTTTCCATTACATACTGCAATTTGTCAACACTGGACTCTATGGTATGTGGAAAATGGGCTCTGTGGGTTTGCAGCTTTTGTTGGTAAGTCAACCAAAAAAAGCAACTAAAAGCAGCATCCACATGTCTTAACAGTGAGATTTGAATCTGAAAAGCCAAAGCTGCTTGCCAGCAAATTTTGTTATAATTATCAGTTACCAAACTTCAGACATGATGTATGAATACTTTGCATTGTGCACTTTGTTGGAACTGTTGCAGTACTGTAACATGTTAGAAAGAGGGTATTATTAAATTGATCGTGTGAAAAGAAAATACAGACACTCAAACAGTTGTTCTGGAAACCTTCATAGGGCTTTAATGCTGCATAGTAGAAAAAGCATACAGTGAGATATTCGATTTCTTTTGCTTTGTACGAGATTGAGTTGAATAACATAACTTAATGTGGGTTTAATTTTACTTTATTTGGAAGGTATATCATTTCTTAATGTAGCTTTCCAGAGATTCTGGTAGAGATGATATTGTGCATTATCGCAGCAAATGTTACCTCAGCAATTACTTCCATATTATCCAGTGTTATCTCCATTATGAAAGCTTGTAGTTCATGCATACATTGAACGCATGGCTAGTAGGTGAAAGGTATAACATGGAACAATGCCCCATAATAAGCTAAACTGTGTATACTTTCCTACTTACCTCCTTTTTTTTTTTAAATACTGGTCCTGAAATTAAACTGTGGTATTCAAATATTTATTATGTTTGATTGAATTTACTATTTTAATGGCAGCTTCAACTCATTTATTTTTCATGCTCTACAATAGTGGAGAATTGAATTGTGTGTTAGTATCGCCAAAGCTACTATTTTAAGTGGATAACATTTGTTCTGGGTTCTGCTTCCACTGGAACTAAGGAAAACTAGGAGCAACTTTATCCTTCAAACACTTGGACTATTATTGTCTGCTGCAATAAAAGTAATTTCCACTTCATAGAATGTGATCAGACACAGCTCTTGGTTGCTTGGAAGGATTCTATAATGATGACTCTTGTCCATGTACATTGTAGGATCAAAGAAAAGAAGGTAGTTGTATGCATGAGCTCCGGATAATACTTGTAAACATATTTAGAATCATTTAAAAAAAAAACAGATACAACTCTCTCATACTCTTCAATTTTGTTTATAAACAAGTGTATTTGCTGGAGGGGTTGTTATACTTGTGTGCAGTGCCGATGTTTTTGTTCTGAACAGGGAGGCTCTATAATATCCAAGTTAAACGTCCCTAAAAGTGCAAGTGATTTTGGCCTTGAATCTTGTTTCTCGATCTGTGCTGTCACTGATCTGTGCTCTGTTTTATGTAACAAAATCCTGTGGATTTTGAAAACGCCAAATGGTTATAAAATTCCTACCATTCTGCCTGAGAATATATGGGAATATGTGAAATGAGGCGATGTGACGATGAACAGAGTAAGCTTTCTGTAAAAGCAGCCGTGTTAAATTACCCTGCAAAGAGCTGGAATGTGAATAACAAAGAACAGACTTGGCTTTGTCACTTTACAACAGAAGTGATGTGGAATACTGTAAAATACAACCATTTCACATCCATAACGCACATGCACATGGAACTCATAAGAAGAATTCTGTTTTCTTTCTCATGAATCAACTCCAAGGACTCATGGACTCATGCATTCTAAAGTGCTAAGGTTTTACTAACCGTATTTGTGTCTTGTCAACATTTTAAAGGGGCATTATCTTTATCTTTAATGTAATGCGTGGTGCTTACTCGTTTCAACGTCAGAGATATTAGTGATGTTTGCACGATGCAACTTCAAAGTATAATGGTTTTTTCATGTTCAATTTATACATTTTCACCAATATTTTTTTTTAATCTAAAATTTCCCCTGATCAGCTTAAACGCCAGCCTGTTGGATTTCTGTTTTAGTTAATTTTCCACTGTGTTGTTTTATAGGGCTCTTTCAGCTAACATGGAGCTAAAATTGAATGTGGTATTTACATTTCCTCTCACTTTGTAGTACACTATCACTGCAGAAGAAAAAATAGTATAGCCTGAATAAATTGGGTGGAAAATATTTCCCCCGTTTCTGGTACTGATTTCATCTCGATCAATCCTGATCCTGATGACTTAAACTAAGTGGTCGTGCTTCAAGTGTGGACATTGAGTGTTGGCAGGTTAATCAATCATCACAGCTATGCTTGATTCTATCATCCTCTTGATATCTGCATGTATATTCTCAGCAAAGGTCGCTTGAAAGCAATCAGGAAGGGAGCATAGGCTATTAATTTCTCCAATCTCATTCAGGGACAACAAGACTAATTGTAGCCACTGGTAACAGCCTTGGCTGAGATCAGTTAACTCCATACAGTTCGGGGATTAAACGTGGGATTGTTTTGACCTGAATGGCTCACTTACATATTTCATTTACCCATTCAGCCATCAGGATGAAAAATATGTTCAAGCATAAATAATTAAAGGTTCAAAATTATTGGCAGTTCTGGCATGTTCAATTTTGCCCTGATTTTCACTGGAAGGTATATGTTAATTGCTCCCTCTTTTAAAATTGAAGAATTGCAGAAAATGTACATCAAAACTGAAATGGAGTCTTAAACATGCTACATCCTGATTCCTAACCACCGAGCTCCTGTTCTGAACCGTGCCAGCATGAGAAGCTGCTGCGTGCGAGCCAGCCCCTTTCCCACCAGTAAAGTGGAGGTAAAAAAAATTCCAGATGGCCAGCCACTCTTAATAGGAGCTGTAGTTTTGATAATCCTTAAAATCTTGCACTACAGATGTCTCCTTCCCAACGACATTCCTGTTCTGGTTTTCGCTGAGAACAAGAGACCGAGTAGCACTGAATATTGGTAATGGAGGCAGAAAGATGTATAGAATATCAGGTCACAAGTGAAAGGAAGCAAGCTGCCTCATTAAAGAATGAGCTTTAGCACATGAAGTATTAAATTTTAACAACCAGCAGGACAACGACTGTCGGCAACGCTGGTTGCTTTTTGTTATCATTTAATGTTCAGAGTGCCCTCTGGTGACTTTGTGCTGCCAAGATACATTGCGGCCAAAAGTTAGGTTGGGGATGTAAGTCCCAGACATCTTTTTGTTTGTTGTTGCTGGAGTTTAGGTCTTATCCCAACACCGACTCTCGTGTTCATGGCTAAGTGGGAGTTTCCATAAGCGGACTGAGCGCCTTTGGAATATCGATGCCTCTTACCCCCTGGTTGAACAATTGACCCTGAATTGCAGTAAAGCACTTCCTGGATAATTTGTGGGATGCTTCCGACATTCTCTTGTCACCTGCAAAGGCAGAAAATACTACAACATCACAGCAATATGTCGACACAGGAACTACTGGATCAGTTTTTAAACCCTAAATAAAAAATGCACAGCAGGCAAAAAGCCACAGAAAAATACTCCAATCAGCAAAATACTTTATATAAACAAAAGCAATAAAAATCAGATTTGGTTTACAAGGGATTCATAGCCCCTTTTCTGATGAGTAACTGTGCTTTTGGATGAACAGTAAGGTTTGTCTCTTCTATGGACCTTGAAGACGACATGTTTGTGGGCACTGAGGATTCCAGTCATCTAGTTCAGTGCCTTTGCTGGAACCAAACCCTGCAGAATCCCACAATAGGTAGACAATTTAAGGATGCCATTTATCTCACATTGTCAGAATGCCAAACACATTTCTAACTGCATGTAATTCAATTTGCACCTGGAACAAGGCCCCTTTATCGCAAATAATCTCTAGACCAATCAGCTTTGCCTGGTTCCCAATCGACAACCTGTCACTCATCCTTAATTTTAAACTTTAGCGAAGGTTTCTGCCAAAACCACTGACTACTCTAAAATCATCCTGGAGAGCAAAGTAATAATTTTTCTCCACAACCAACTGCCTCCTTAAACACCTCCTCCTGTCTCCTCTATCCTCACCTCTAACAGCAAATAGAAGAAGCTCATGGATTTCTTCATCTCCAAGATTTAAAAAAAAAACATCAGTTCTACCGCTTCGATTAGTTTCCTTGACCACTGAGCCAAACTTCCCCTATCCTAGCCCTGAGCCTGTCACTCTCCAGTTTCTCCCTTATCTCCTCCCCTACCATCGCTAAGCTCCGACCCCATTACTGTTAAGTACTTGATCATCTAACTTCCCTTCCTAGCCCCAATTTTAGCTGATATTGTTCCCGCTCCTTATGCACTGTGTCCCCCCTCTCTTTCAAAACTATCGTCAACACCATCCTCTTCAAAAAGCACATTCTTGACCCTCGCTAACTACAGTCCTACCTTCAACCTCCCTTTCCTGTCGAAGATTTCTGAACTTGTTTTTGCCTTGAGGATCTATGTTTACCTTCTCTGCAAGTCCCATTTTAATTGCTCCAGTCAGGGTAACGCCTCTCCCACTGTACCGAATGGCCCTAATTAAAGTCATGAGCAACATTCTCAGTGACTGTGATTGTGGTGCATTATCTCGCGACCTTTCTGCAGCCTTTGAAATGGTTGACCGCACCCATTCTCCTCCATTATCCAGGTCCATTATCATTCTTGCCTGGTTCCACTCTTCCATCCAATCACAGCCCAAGCATCTCCAGCAAAGGTTTGTCTACCTGTCCTTGCACCAATACCTCCTGAGTAACTCGGGGAACTATCCTTAACCCTATCCTCTTTTAAGCTATTTTAAGATGCTGTATGAAATGAACATAGAACTTCCTTATTGTCACAGTCAGGTTGAATGTAAGTTGTGGACTATTTTCTGTTTGCTGTTAGTTTCATATGGTTAGGTTAGCTGAGATTTCTATCATCAGCTACATTGCCAAGTTTTTAACTTGTGACCTAAAATAGTTTTAGAAACATTCTTTTTAATGCACTGTGAAGTAAAACTCCTGCTTTCTCAAATTTAAGTTGAAGAAGTTATCTAATGTTTAATGTTTCAGCCCGAAGAGTTAGTTTCCAGTTCCCATACCTTCAAGAACAAGACTTTCAAAAAGCCAAAAACCTGCAGCATCTGCAAACAACTCATCAACAGCAGTCAAGGCCTTTCATGCAGAGGTGAGTCTCCACACTGCATTACTACTGATTTATAAAATGTTGCAAATTATTTCTTTGAATCTTTTTCATTTTAGTATGACACAAATGTGTCAGCTGGAATACACACCTACTACCTGTCAGTGGCAGTGGGGTGAGGAGTAAGACCTGGGTTCCAGAGAATTCTTGATGTTAAGACTCTTAAAGGAGAATATTTTAATCTCAATGGAATTAATAGTGTTAGAAAGTAAGATTGTTCTATGATCAAAGATATAGAGGAACAAAAATGAAAGGTCTGAACACCAAGTGAATAAAACAAAGCTGACAGTAAATAAAGAGCTTTGTAATGATCAAAAAACTGAACAAGAAAAAAGGCCTGGCACATCTCTGCATGGGATTCTTATTTTTCTGCATGTTATTGGTTTGGGCTGAATGGCCACCTTCTGTGCTGTAATGCCTCTCTTTACATTTATCGTTGTTCTGTTTACCTTTTTTCCTGTCTGCCTAGCTTCCTTTCCTTTCATATTCAATCAGGTTTACAATTTCCTTTCGCTCTTTCCAGTTTCTGCTTTTCTTGTCGGTGCTGAAACCACTCAGTTATGTATTGAGTGTGGTTGTTCGTGTGGTTATTTCTGTGGACAGCATGAGCATGTAGGTACACATGCTTTCTGATGACGTGCAATATTAATCATTTGGCTCACTGCCATACAGAACATTTCTATGTTCAAGAAAGTAATGTTGGTTACAGAAGTGTGTGTACGTGGCAGCAATGCATGCTCAAGGTGCTTGTGTCTATGGTTTTGGTAAGCAGAAGAATACACTTGCAGTTCATGTTCGAGTGACAGATGCATGGCAATATATTGCTGTGTGAGGGATTGCTGATGTCCACAGCAGTTCATATACCAATTATTGATGCAGGTGGTCAGTTATTGTTCAAATGTTTTGTGGAGTTTGTGTAGAGCATTCTAACCCTGGACAAGCATGTTTGCAGCAAGTGCCTGCATCGTGAGGAACTTCAGCTCAGAGTTGTTGAGCTGGCGTCTGAGGTACAGACATTGCGGGGCATCAGGGAGGAGGAGATTTATATGGACACTTTGATCCAGGAGCCAGTCGCACCCCTGAGATTATGTCATGGTACAGGTCTGTCAAGTGATCAGGGACAGGAAGGTGTGACTGCAACTCGGGCAGGTAAGGGGAGACCCCAGGTGCAGTGCTGGAGAAGCCTCGGCCTTTGCCTTTGCTTATCCCACAGGTATGAAGTTTTTGCTGCCTGTGTGGATGAGGGAAAAGCTGCAGGATGGATGAGCAGGCCGACTATAGTACCAAGGTGCAGGAGGCCATTCAAGTGGGGGAGGTGAAGGGGAATGGAATTGTGGAAGGGTACAGTAGAGTCAGAGGGATAGATACTGTTCTCTGCAGCTGCGACCGGGCGTTCTGAAGGTTGTGTTGCCTGCCTGGTGCCAGGGTTAAAGACCCCCTCTCAGCTGGAAAATAACTTGGAGTGGGAAGGAGAGGATCCAGTTTTCATGGTCCATGTAGGAACCTAGCAAGTAAACAAGTAAGAAATATAAAAACAGATAGAGTTTCTACAGGTATATAAAAAGAAAGAGAGTGGCTAAAGTAAATGTTGGTCCCTTAGAGGATGAGACTGGGAAATTAATAATGGGAAACAGGGAAGTGGCAGAGACTTTTGAACAAATATTTTGTATCGGTCTTCACGCTAGAAGACACTTTAAAAACAACCCAATAGTGGATAATCAAAGGGCTATAAGAAGGGAGGAACTTAATACAATCACTATCACGAAAGAAGTAGTACTTGGTAAAATAATGAGACTGAAGGCGGACAAGCCCCCTGGACCTGATGGCTTGCATCCTAGGGTCTTAAAAGAAGTGGCTGCAGAGATGGTGGATGCATTGGTTGTAATCTACCAAAACTCCCTGGATTGTGGGGAGGTCACAGTGGATTGGAAAACTGCAAATGTAACGCCCCTATTTTTAAAAAAAGGAGGCAGACAGAAAGCACGAAACTTTCGACCAGTTAGCCTAACATCTGTTGGGAAAATGCTGGAGTCCATTATAAAGGAAGCAGCATCAGTACATTTGGAAAAGCATAATTTAGTCAAGCAGTGTCAGCATGAAAGGGAAATCATGTTTGACAAATTTGCTGGAATTCTTTGAGGATGTAATGAGCAGGGTGACTAGGGGGAACCAGTGGATGTGGTGTATTTGGATTTCCCGAAGGCATTCGATAAGGTGCCACATAAAAGGTTGCTGCACAAGATAAAAGTTCACGGGGTTGGGGGTAATATATTAGCATGGATAGAGGATTGGCTAACTAACAGAGTCGGGATAAATGGGTCATTTTCTGGTTGGCAAACAGTAACGAGTGGATCGGTGTTGGGGCCTCAAGTATTTCCAATCTATATTAATGATTTGGATGAAGGGACTGAGTGTAATGTAGCCAAGTTTGCTGATGATACTAGGATGGGTGAGAAAGCAAGTTGTGAGGAGGACACAAAACATATGTAAAGGGATATAGGCAGGCTAAGTGAGTGGGCAAAAATTTGGCAGGTGGAGTATAATGTTGGAAAGTGTGAGGTCATGCACTTTGGCAGAAAACATCAAACAAGTTATTATTTAAATGGAGAAATATTGCAAAGTGCTGTAGTACAGCAGGACCTGGGGATACTTGTGCATGAAACACAAAAATTTAATATTCAGGTACAGCAAGTAATCAGGAAGGCAAATGGAATGTTTGCCTTTATTGCAAGGGGGATGGAGTATAAAAGCAGAGAAGTCCTGCTACAACTGTACAGGGTATTGGTGAGGCCACACCTAGAGTACTGCATGCAGTTTTAGTCTCCTTATTTAAGGAGGGATATACTTGCATTGGAGTCTGTTCAAAGAAGGTTCACTCGGTCGATTCCTCAGATGAAGGGGTTGACTTATGAAGAAAGGTTGAGTAGGTTGGGCCTGTACTCATTAGAATTCAGAAGAATGAGAGATGATCTTATTGAGACATATAAGACAATGAGGGGGCTCGACAAGGTAGATGCAGAGAGGATGTTTCCACTCATGGGGAATCTAGAACTAAAGGGCACAATTTTAGAATAACGGGTCGCCCATTTAAAACTGAGATGAGGAGGAATTTTTTCTGAGGGTTGTAAATCGGTGGAAATCTCTGCCCCAGAGAGCTGTGGAGGCTGGGTCATTGAATATATTTACGGTGGAGATAGACAGATTTTTGAGCAATAAGGGAGTAAAGGGTTATGGGGAGTGGGCAGGGAAGTGGAGCTGAGTCCATGATCAGATCAGCCAAATGGCCTGCTCCTGCTCCTATTTCTTATGTTCTTAACCAACGACATAGGTAGAATTAGGAATGAGGTTCTGCTGAGGGAGTTTGAGGAGTTGGGGTCCTCAAAGGTAATAATATCTGGATTGTTACCTGAGCCTCGTGCCAATTGGCATAGGGACAAGCAAATTGTAAACGTTTCTATAGGTATGTAAATAGGAAGAGATTAGTGAAAGTAAATGTCGGTCCATTAGAGGCAGAGACAGGAGAAATTATTATGGGCAATAAGGAACTGGCAGAGACATTAAACAAATACTTTATATCTGTCTTCACGGTAGAAGACACCAAAAACATTCCGGAAATAGAGGGGAACCAAGGGTCTATAGAGAATGAGGAACTTAAAGAAATGAGTGTAAGTAAAGACATAGTACTGGAGAAATGAATGGGATGAAGTGGTGACAAATCCCCTGGACCTGATGACTTGCATCCTCAGGTTTTAAAAGAGGTAGCTACAGAGATAGTGGATGCACTGGTATTAAATCTTCCAGAATTCCCTAGATTTTGGAACAGTCCTCAAAAATTGGAAAGTAGAAAACATAACACCGCTATTTAGGAAAGAAGTTAACTGGACATCAGTAGCAGGAAAAATACTAGAATCTATTATTAGGAACGTGGTGACAGGGCACATAGAAAATCATAATATCATTTGGCAGAGATTTTATGGAAGGGAAATCGTGTTTGACAAATCATTTTTTGAAAATATCATAAGTAGACTGGTGTGATATATTCAGAGCACAGCACACACACCTTTCTATAATGGCAGACAGCATCTCAGAAGTTCTGGAAGCTTCTGGTCAGCTGACTCATTTATTCACCTTTAGTTGCAGTAACACAATATATCCACATCCACAGTGTGGCGCTACAACATTGCAAGCTTCCTGATATAACTTCTTTATTAAGGAGGGAGAAATGTAATTATAACAAACATCATACATAACTTGCATGTTTATACATAACAAAGGATATGGACTTATTTTGCCATATTTACAAATTTAACTTAACCACTTGTTTTCTGTTTCGAAGAGGATACCTTCGCTCTCGAACTGAACCTTCCAAACATGGTGTCAAATTTAAACTCATTCGAGGCTCATCCTGAGGAACGTTTTCTTCCAAGGGATTTCCTTGATTTTCATTTGAACTCACTCTAACTTCAGACTCTTTGTTATCCTGACTTGGACTCGGACTTAAATTCTGCTTTTCTCTTGGATTTGTTTCCAGTACATTGGATGTAGGATATGCTATGGGTGTATCAAAACTATCTGATGAGTCAGAAATAATTGAATCATTTCTACCTTCAACTCCTTCCATGTCTGTAGGTAAAATATGATCAATATGAACAAACTTAACCTGTCCATTATCAAACATCTTGACCTAATATGTGCGAAGACCACATCGCTTCACTACTCTTCCAAGTAACCACTTTAACCATTTATGGTGATGGTTCTTCACTCTCACTTTCTGATTTAATTTCACACTTCTCTCTTTTACTCTACCTCTATCATGATTATCTTTCTGTCTTAATTGCGTTTCTTCTGCGGACTGTGCCAAATTTGGTTTTAACAACGACAATCTGGTTCGTGGCTGTCGTTTGAGAAACAACTCTGCTGGTGTTCTACCAGTAGTTGTGTGAGGAGTATTATGATACGTAATCAAAAAATTAGCCAATTTGTGATCCAATGACAACTGTCGTTTCTTTGGATTTGGATCTAACATTTATTTTCTGAGAGCACGTTTTACAATTTGTACAGTGCGCTTTGCTGCACTATTCGAAGCAGGATGGTACGGTGGAACCTTGGTATGTTTCACACCATTTTTGCTCATGAACTGTGCAAATTCTTCTGAACAAAATTGTGGTCCATTATCCGAAACAATTTCTTCTGGGAGGCCAAATGAAGAAAATAAACTCGGCAAAATGTCCAATGTTTTACTTGTTATTTTCCACATTGGGAATACCTCGACCCACTTCGAATGGCTATCAATCACATTGAACAATTATTGTCCTTCTAGCCCAGCAAAATCAACATGTAGCCTTTGCCACACCTTGGGAGGCCATTTCCATGGCTGTAATGGAACTGATGGTGGTTGTTTGCTTACCGATTGACATGTCGTATACTGACGACTGATGTACTCTATACCTTTATCAAGACCTGGCCAGCATAAGTAACTGCATCCAAAACCCTTGGTCAGGCACATTCCCAGGTGCAGGTCATGGAGGTCTCCCAATAATTTGGACCTGAATTTATTTGGTATAACCACTCTTGCACCCCACATGATACAATCTTTATTGCTACCGTTTTGGATACTGTTGGGGGGGGATGACTCACCAGGGGAGGGCAGCAGCAGCCAAGTTCCTGGCACCATGGGTGACTCTGCTGCAATGGAGGGCAGGAAAAAGAGTGGGAGAGATATAGTGGTAGGGGATTCTATTATAAGGGGAATAGATAGATGTTTCTGTGGCCACAATCGAGACTCCAGGATAGTATGTTGCCTCCCTGGTGCAAGGGTCAAGGATGTCTCGGAGCGGCTGCAGGACATTTTGGAGGGGGAGGGTGAACAGCCAGTTGTCGTGGTGCATATAGGTACCAACGATATAGGTACAAAATGGGATGAGGTCCGACAAGATGAATTTAGGGAGCTAGGAGTTAAATTTAAAAAGTAGGACCTCAAAGGTAGTAATCTCAGGATTGCTACCAGTGCCACGTGCTATTCAGAGTAGGAATTGCAGGATAGCTAAGATGAATATGTGGCTTGAGGAATGGTGCAAGAGGGAGGGGTTCAAATTCCTGGGACATTGGAACCGGTTCTGGGGGAGGTGGGATCAGTACAAACCGGACGGTCTGCACCTGGGCAGGACCGGAACCAATGTCCTCGGGGGAGTGTTTATTAGTTTAACCCCTCCCCAACAGCACTAATATGACAGGGGGATGGGAACCTATGCAGGGGAGACAGAGGGAAGTAGAATGAGGGCAGAAGCAAAAGATAGAAAGGAGAAAAGTAAAAGTGGAGGACAGAGAAACCCAAGGCAAAAATCAAACTGGACCACATTACAGCAAAATTCGAAAGGGGCAAAGTGTGTTAAAAAGACAAGCCTGAAGGCCCTGTGCCTCAATGCAAGGAGTATTCGTAATAAGGTGGACGAATTAACTGCGCAGATAGGATGCAATTGGCATGACGGAGACATGGCTCCAGGGTGACCAAGGCAGGGAACTCAACATCCAGGGGTATTCAACAATCAGGAAGGATAGACAGAAAGGAAAAGGAGATGGGGCAGCGTTGCTGGTTAAAGAGGAAATTAACTCATTAGTAAGGAAGATGTGGAATCTGTATGGGTAGAGCTGCGGAACACCCAAGGGCAGAAAACGCGAGTGGGAGTTGTGTACAGACCACCAAACAGTAGTAGTGAGGTTGGGGACAGCATCAAACAAGAAATTAGGGATGTGTGCAATAAAGGTACAGCAGTTATCATGGGCGACTTTAATCTACATATAGATTGGGCTAATCAAACTGTTAGCAATACGGTGGAGGAGGATTTCCTGGAGTGTATTAGGGATGGTTTTCTAGACCAATATGTCGAGGAACCAACTGGAGGGCTGGCCATCCTAGACTGGGTGGTGTGTAATGAGAAAGGACTAATTAACAATTTTGTTGTGCGAGGCTCCTTGGGAAAGAGTGACCATAATATGGTAAAATTTTTTATTAAGCTGGAGAGTAACACAGTTAATTCAGAAACTCGGGTCCTGAAGTTAGGGAAAGGTAACTTTGATGGTATGAGACATGAATTGGCTAGAATAGACTGGCGAATGATACTTAAAGGGTTGACGGTGGATAGGCAATGGGAAACATTTAAAGATCACATGGATGAACTTCAACAATTGTACATCCTGGTCTGGAGTAAAAATAAAACTGGGAACGTGGCTCAACCGTGGCTAACAAGGGAAAGTAAAGATAGTGTTAAATCCAAGGAAGAGGCATATAAATTGTCCAGAAAAAGCAGCAAACCTGAGGACTGATAGAAATTTTGAATTCAGCAGAGGAGGACAAAGGGTTTAATTAGGAGGGGGAAAATAGAGTATGAGAGGAAGCTTTACTGCAAAAGCTTCGATAGATATGTGAAGAGAAAAAGATTAGTGAAGACAAATGTAGGTCCCTTGCAGTCAGAATCAGGTGAATTTATAATGAGGTACAAAGAAATGGCAGACCAATTGAACAAATACTTTGGTTCTGTCTTCACGAGGGAAGACACAAATAACCTTCCGGAAATACTGGGGATCGAGGGTCTAGTGAGAAGGAGGAACTGAAGGAAATACTTATTAGTCAGGAAATTGTATTAGGGAAATTGATGGGATTGAAGGCCGATAAATCCCCAGGGCCTGATAGTCTGCATCCCAGAGTACTTAAGGAAGTGTCCCTAGAAATAGTGGCTGCATTGGTGATCATTTTCCAGCAGTCTGTCGACTCTGGATCAGTTCCTATGGACTGGAGGGTAGCTAATGTAACACCACTTTTTAAGAAAGGAGGGAGAGAGAAAACGGGTAATTATAGACTGATTAGCCTCACACCAGTAGTGGGGAAAATGTTGGAATCAATAATTAAAGATGAAATAACAGCGCATTTGGAAAGCAGTGACAGGATCGGTCCAAGTCAGCATGGATTTATGAAAGGGAAATCATGCTTGACGAATATTCTGGAATTTTTTGAGGATGTAACGAGTAGAGTGGACAAGGGAGAACCAGTGGATGTGGTGTATTTGGACTTTTAAAAGGCTTTTGACAAGGTCCCACACAAGAGATTGGTGTGCAAAATTAAAGCACATGGTATTGGGGGTAATGTATTGACGTGGATAAAGAACTGATTGGCAGACAGGAAGCAGAGAGTCGGGATAAACAGGTCTTTTTCAGAATGGCAGGGAGTGACTAGTGTGGTGCCACAGGGCTCAGTTCTGGGACACCAACTATTTACAATATACATCGGTGATTTAGATGAAGGAATTGAGTGTTATATCTCCAAGTTTGCAGATGACACTAAGCTGGATGGCGGTGTGAGCTCTGAGGAAGATGCTAAGAGGCTGCAGGGTGACTTGGACAGGTTAGGTGAGTGGGCAAATGCATGGCAGATGCAGTATAATGTGGATAACTGTGAGGTTATCCATTTTGGTGGCAAAAACACGAAGACGGAATATTATCTGAATGGCGGCAGATTAGGAAAAGGGGAGGTGCAACGAGACCCAGGTGTCATGGTACATCAGTCATTGAAAATTGGCTTACAGGTACAGCAGGCGGTGAAGGCGGCAAATGGCATGTCGGACTTCATAGCTAGGGGATTTGAGTATAGGAGCAGGGAGGTCTTACTGCAGTTGAACAGGGCCTTGGTGATGCTTCACCTGGAATATTGTGTTCAGTATTGGTCTCCTAATGTGAGGAAGGACATTCTTGCTATTGAGGAATGCAGCAAAGGTTCACCAGACTGATTCCCGGGATGGCAGGACTGACATATGAGGAGAGACTGGATCGACTGGGCCTGTATTCACTGGAAGGATGAGAGGGGATCTCGTAGAAACATATAAGATTCTGACGGGACTGGACAGGTTCGATGCAGGAAGAATGTTTCCGATGTTGGGGAAGTCCAGAACCAAGGAACACAGTCTTAGGATAAGGGGTAGGCCATTTAGGACTGAGATGAGGAGAAACTTCTTCACTCAGAGACTTGTTAACCTGTGGAATTCTCTACTGCAGAGAGTTGTTGATGCCAGTTCGTTGGACGTACTCAAGAGGGAGTTAGATATTGCCCTTATGGTTAAAGGGATCAAGGGGTATGGAGAGAAAGCAGGAAAGGGGTACTGAGATAATGATCAGCCATGATCTTATTGAATGGTGGTGCAGGCTGGAAGGGCCGAATGCCCTACTCCTGCACCTATTTTCTATGTTTCTGTATGACTGATAATTCATTCCATCGAATGAAGATTAGATGAATATCTTTGTCTGTTATCTGGTTTAGCCATCCATTTGCAATATAATCATACACCTTTGACATCACTGGGTCACGTTTGGTTGCTCTACCAATCTCTTCGGCTGTGACTGGCAGTTCAACAATGTATGAAAAATAAAACACCACTTCCCTATCTGATGTAACTTTTGATGGGGAAGGCAATCTAGACATAGCATCAGCATTACTGTGATCCGCTGATCATCTGTATTCAATATCATATGTATATGCTGACAAAATCAAAGCCCATCTCCGCATTCGGGCTGCAGCTCATGTTGGAACTGGGGACTTTGGATGGAGGATTGCTGTTAGGGGCTTATTGTCCGTAACGATGGTAAATTTACGACCAGAAAAGTATTTGTGGAACTTCTTGACTCCAAAAATTTATGCCAAAGCTTCCCTTTCAATTTGCGCATAATTACGCTCACTGGCACTGAGAGTGCGTGAAGCAAAAGCAATTGGTCTCTCCTCCCAACTACGTAATACATGAGAGATTACTGCCTCAACTCCATACGGAGAGGCATCACATGCTTGCTTAATCTCCTTAGATATGTCATAGTGAACTAACATGGTGCTCCTACCAATTTGCTTTTACACTCTTTCAATGCTGTATCGCATTCTTCTGACCACTTCCAATGGACCTGTTTTTTCAAAAGTTCATTCAGTGGATGTAATACTGTAGCCAAATTTGGTAGGAACTTCCCATATAGTTCAAAAAACCCAAAAATGATCGAAGTTCAGTGACATTCCTGGGAGTGAGTGCATTTCTGATTGCATCCAGCTTTCCGATGGTTGGATGTAAACCATCTTTGTCAACTCTGTACCCTAAGTGCTCCAATGAGTTTTTAAATAACTCACACTTACGAGCAGACACTCGTACTCTGTGCTTCTCTAGCCATTTTAGGACTTCATTCAGTATGTTATGAATTTGCTTATTTGGTGCTGAAATTAGTATGTCATCCAAATAACATACTACCCCTTCAATACCTTGCAAAATCTGGTTCATCACCCCTTGGAATATGGCAGGGGCAGAAGACACTCCAAACGGTAACCTATTAAATTGATATAGGCCTTGATGAGTATTTATAGTCAAGCATGACTTGGACTCCTCATCTAGTTCAAGCTGTAAGTAGGCATTCATAAGATCCAGTTTTGAGAAGATCTGACCACCTGTCAGTGTTGCGAACAAATTTTCTACATTTGGCAATGTATTGGGGACATTACCCTCTAGAACCTGGTTTACGGTTACTTTATAATCACCACACAATCTTACCTTACCATCAGACTTGGGTACCACAACAATGGGTGTAGCCCAATTACATCGTTCTATCTTAGAAATAATGTTCTCAGTCTCTAGTCTTTTGAGTTCTTGCTCAACTTTCTCCTTGAGTGCATATGGTATGGAACGTGGCTTGTAGTAAACCGATCTAGCATCCTTCTGTACCCTGACACTCGCCTTGAAGCCTTGGATCGGACTGCCTGTTTCGCAGAACACCTTCAGATAACTTTTGATAACATCATCCATTGATGCAAATCTCGTTTCAACACACAAAATCTCTCTCCAATCCAACTTCAGTGATCTCAACCAATTTCTTCCTAGTAAGGCAGACTTGTCTCCTTTTACTACTATTAGAGGCAAGTTCTGAAATTGATCCTTGTATTTCACCGGTACGATGATACAACCTGCCACAGGAATGTTCTCTCCCGAGTATCCTCTCAGCTCCATCTTGGATTTCTCCAATGGGAAATCACACAATTTGTTGAGGTAAAGCGACTCCAGTACAACACTCACAGGTGCACCTGTGTCAAATTCCATTGGTATCTTGAATCCTGCAACCTCTATGTGGATTTTTATACTTTTCGAATCGCTGTCCATTAACCTCGTGCTCCTGATGACGTGGACCTCTAACCTCTGCTCGTCCTGTTGTTGCTGTTCCATGCTATTTAGTCTTTGGGGATTTCTACTCATTGCTTTGAAAACTGAACTCTCATAGCTTTGAAAGCTATGGTTTACCCTTCAGGTCTGCATGCCTTCGCAAGATGCCCAGTCTTTCTGCAGAAGAAACACTCTACCTTCACATATGGACAACTTTGAGCAATGTGTTGTCCCAGGCACCTATAGCATGACTTTGGTGCTCTGTTAGAATTTCCAGTTTCTGAGACTTTGGGCCCCCACCGCCTTTTACTTTGAACCTGCAGGCGATTCACCTCGGTTGACTGACGACCGTAATTATTATGAAATTCTCGGGAATATTGATCGACCATGCCCATCGACCTCGCTGTCTGGCGAGCAATCTCAAAAGTCAAGCCATCCGTCGTCAATAACTTTCTTCTGATCGCATCATTTTTCATCCCACAAACAAAACGGTCCCGCAATGCTCAGTTTTGAAAAGTTCCGAAATTACAGTGAATAGATAGCTTTTTTAATGCTGCAGTGTAATCACTGATACTTTCATCAGTCTTTTGATTTCGTATACCGAAACGATAGCTTTCAGCAATTTCTAACGGTTTGGGGTTATAGTGCTGCTCCAACTTCGTTAAAATCTCTAAGCGTTGTGTCCTTTGGCTCATCAGGCACAAGCAGATTTATCAGTGTTTCATACAATTCAGGACCCGCTTCCGATAAGAAGATCGCTCTCTTACGTTCCAACAAAGCCCGGTTCTGATCAGCATTCTCTGGAACTTCGATTATATTATTTGCAGTGAAATACATTTCTAGCCGGTCCACATATGCCTTAAACCTTTCCTGGTAGCGTTTATATTCACCTGAGTGTCCCATTACTGCAATGGGTGCTGTCATTTTGTCTCTGCAGTGGAGACAGTGTGCTTGTTTTTTTTTAACCTCGGATTTTGTAGCTATTTCCAAAGACAGAGAAGCTTCCACAGTCTCTCGGTCGGCTGGCTGAATCCTTCACCAACAAAATTTCAGCTTTATATCATTTGAAAAATCTCGTCGCTAAATGTGATATATTCACAGAGCACAGCACACACAGCTTTCTACAATGGCAGACAGCATCTCAGAAGTTCTGGAAGCTTCTGGTCAGCTGACTCATTTATTCACCTTTAGTTGCAGTTAACACAATATGTCCACATCCACAGTGTGGAACTACAACATTACAAGCTTACAGACATTATAACTGGATGAGGAGGATGCAATGTATTTGTATTTTCAAAAAGCATTCGATAAGGTGCCACACAAGATGTTATTAACACAATTAGGACTCATGGGATTGGGGGTAATATATTGGCATGGATTGAGGATTGGTTAATGGACAGAAAACAGAGTAACAACA
Source organism: Pristiophorus japonicus (assembly GCF_044704955.1). Classification (NCBI taxonomy): domain Eukaryota; kingdom Metazoa; phylum Chordata; class Chondrichthyes; family Pristiophoridae; genus Pristiophorus; species Pristiophorus japonicus. Next base: position 188,019,950 of record NC_091981.1, read on the forward strand.
AACAGGACTTTTTGAGTTGGCAGGCTGTAACTAGCGGGGTACCGCAAGGATCGGTGCTGGGGCCTCAGCTATTTACAATCTATATTAATGACTTGGATGAAGGGACTGAGTGTAAGGTATCCAAGTTTGTTGTTGATGCACAGTTATGTGGGAAAGTAAGCTGTGAGGAGGACGCAACGAGGCTGTCGAGAGATATAAACAGGTTGACTGAGTGGGCAAGAACATGGCAAATGGAATACAATGTGGGTAAGTGTGAAGTGTGTAGGAAAAATAAAGTAGCAGAATATTTTTTGAATTGAGAGAGACTGGGAGGTGTTTGCACTCAGAGTGACTTGGTGTCCTTGTATATGAATCACAGAAAGTTTATATGCAGGTGTACATCAAGCAATTAGGAAAGCCAATGGTATGTTAGCTTTTGTTACAAAGAGATTAGAGTATAAGAGTAAATAAGTCTTACTGCAATTATACAAGGCATTGGTGAGGCCACACCTGGAGTGCTGTGTACAGTTCTGGTCTCCTTACCTAAGGAAAGACAAACTTGTCTTACAAGGGAGTGCAGCGAAGGTTCAATTGGCTGGTTCCTGGGATGAGATGATTGCCCTCTGACAAGAGATTAAGTAGACTCGGCCTATATTCCCTCGAGTTTAGAAGAATGAGATGTATAAAATTCTTATGGGGCTTGACATGCTTAATGCTGAGATGTTTCCCGTGGAGAATCTGGAACATGGGGCTCACAATCTCAAAATAAAGGGTCGGCCATTTGGGACTGAGATGAGGAGAAATTTCTTCACTCACAGGGTTGTGAATCTTTGGAATTCTCTACCCCAGAAAGCTGTGGATGCTCACTGGTTGAGTATATTCAAGGCAGAGTTCGATACATTTTTGGGAACGAATGGAATTAAGGGAAATGGGGTCAGTGCGGGAAGGTGGAGTCGAGGTTGAAGATAGGCCATGAACTTGTTGAATGGTGGAGCAGGCTCAAAGGGCCAAATGTCCTACTCAAAGGGCCAAATGGCCTACTCCAACTCTTATTTCTTATTTCTTGTCAGGGATTTTGTATTTGCTCTCCAGCCCCTCTTTTGTTAGGCTGACTCCATTCCCTAGCCAAAAATATGGATTGTCACTGCCAGAGACGGATTACCACCCTGGACTACCGGGCCCAGTGCTAAAATGGGACCTCTGGTAAAACCTGCCATAATTAGAGTAGTCAACCATCCGGCATTGACTTGGAGTCTCCAGGAATGCAAGATTTATCTCCCGGGCACAGCTGCAAGCAACACGGGAGAAAATCGGGATCTTGGAATTTCTCGCGTGAAGCTCAGTTGATCGGGTAGGTCCTTCACTTCAGTGGGGATCTGCATCACTTTCTGTCCTGGAGCAGCTGAAAAGACTCGCGCTCAGTTTAAAATTATTAACAGCATTGCAGAAGTTGCTCATGACTTGTCAATTCAACAGTACACTGAAGACTATCCGTGCCAAAATGTTCAGCCATTTTTGAGCTGTGGAAGTGAATTGAAAGCAAGTTCACCTACAAAAGTGGGAAGTCCCATGTTTGATCCCATTTCTATGATGTTAGCATGACATCAGCTCGATGGCTGTTCAGGCTTTGCCATGTTAAACAGACCATCAACTGTTGCAACCTAAGTCTCTCTAAGTTTCAGAGGAGCAGGTATAAGAGCAGAAAATCAGAGGAATAAGGGCGAGTGGGGGAGGGTGGTTGTGATTGCCAGGCAGTAATTTTTTGGTGTTTTCAGAAATTACTCTTATTATCTTTTTAGTTATGTTCTGTGGCACTAGTGAAGGACAGTTTTATTGACTTTTCTGTCTGATATTTTTTTGAGTTGGTGGCAGATGTCTTGGCAGTTACAGTACGCTCCATGTAATGATGCATGAGGACATCTTTACTGAGAGATTAATCATTGCAACATCATAATTGCACATTTAGTTGATCCAGATATGTTTTATTATAAACTGTGAGTCACCCTCACAAACTAACAAGACTTGCTTGGAGCCACCATTTTGTAAACACTTCAGCCATTCATTATATAACAAATCAAAATGTTTCTTCCAATAGCTGAAATGATCATGCTGCCAATAGTCACATAGAATAACAGTGATGGCTCTACAATTGTACATGTGTCCGACACAAATGTGATACAATGACATTGCGATGCTGAATTAGCAGGCAGTTCTGCAGATTATTCAACGTATAGTAAAACTTTACCACCTTATAATTTCAAAGCACAATGGATTTTAGTTGTCACTATTCACATGCCTCTTCTCCCCCCCCCCTGCCCACCCCCCCTCTATTATATTGGGTTGATGGTAAATGTGTGAAGGTGTCTTGCTGCATCAATTCATGGTATATACATGAGCAATGCATTGTTCCTAACATGACATCTGCCACCAACTCAAAAAAGGGAGTGAAGTTGGAAGAGGCCTGGAAACAGTCAGAATAACCCTATTGTATTCACGTTTGCTAATGAAGTTTATATTAAAAAAAACAGCTTTTGCGATCAACTGTTCTAATTTATTTTTATTTTTTTTCCAGTTTGCAAATATGCATGTCACAAGAAATGTGAGTCAAAGGTAAGTGAGAACAAAAATAGATTACTTTATTTGTAATTTTTTGCAGAGCAAATAAGTTAATCTGTGGAACATTCTACACTCCGTTTCGTTCACTGCAATTCAGGAAGAAAGAAAGGATAGAACTTGGATTTTATATGACGTTTTTCACGACTGCGGTGTCCCGAAGTGCTTTTGTTGTGTAGTCATTGTTGTAATGTAGGAAACATGGCAGCCAATTTGTGCACAGCAAGGTCTTACAAACAGCAATAAGATACATAACGAGATAATCTGTTTAATGATGATGGTTGAGGGATAAATATTGACCACGACACTAGGAGAACAACTTCTTGAAAATAATGCCATGGGATTACGTCCATCTGAGAGGGCAGACATGGTTTAACTTCTCATCTGAAAGGCTGCACTTCCAACAATGTAACATTCCCTCAGTGCTGCACTGAAGTGACAGCCTGGGTTAGGTGCTCAAATCTCTAGAGTGAGACTTGAACCCACAGCCTTCTAACTCGGATGAGAATGCTGCCACTGAGCCATGGTTGATATGCAATACAGTACGTTTTAGTAACTTGAGTGAGATAGACACAAGGGGCCCAAATTTCCCCATGAGATGCACTGTTTTTTTGGTGTAACTTGATTTTTCTGGTGTATCTTTTGAGTTGCAAATATGGCCATTTAATTTGCGCCAGTGTCAGTGAGTTAGTTAGGTTTTTTGTTAGGTCAGTTTTTTTTTTCACAGACGTCCATATTGGTCAGAAGGATTTTTTTTGGTGCTGCTTCTGAGGTAAAATGTCGGCCGGGGGCTCAGAGGTGCGCTGAAAAAACAGAGGGCCAATTTTGGGCCCAAGATCTCTAAACTAATTGGTGTGGTGGAACAGTAGTTCTGATAAGCAGTTTTTGCTCAATACATGGATGAGATAAAATATGATCATTTGATTGACTGAGAATTTGGATAAGAAAAAGTTAATTATGTAACATGTTGGAGCACCAATTTACTCTACCGTACAGAGGGGGATGGAAATGTGCTAACCCGCACTGCCAAGCTGTTGATATCAGCTGACTTTGTGGTAAGGCACACGTTGGAGTGGACAGATGCCTGCCCACAGGATAAGATTGAGTGAAGAGTCATTCCTACACTGCTAACAAGTGCTCTTCTCCCCCCGCCCCCCCCGACCAGTGCCTCTCTCTTCCCTGCCCCCCACCAGCCCCTCTCTCTTGCCCCCCCCACAGCCACGCTCACTTCCTCGCCCCCCTCACCCCCAGCGCCTCTCTCTTCCCCGCCCCCCCAGCGTGCGTATCTCTTCCCCGCGCCCAGCCCCTCTCTCTTCCCCCACCCCAGCGCCTCGCTCCTCTCACTCTTCCCACCCCCCAGCCTCTCACACTTCCCACCCCCCAGCCTCTCACACTTCCCACCCCCCAGCCTCTCACACTTCCCACCCCCCAGCCTCTCTCACTTCCCACCCCCCAGCCTCTCACTCTTCCCACCCCCCAGCCTCTCACTCTTCCCAGCCCCCAGCCTCTCACTCTTCCCAGCCCCCAGCCTCTCACTCTTCCCAGCCCCCAGCCTCTCACTCTTCCCAGCCCCCAGCCTCTCACTCTTCCCAGCCCCCAGCCTCTCACTCTTCCCAGCCCCCAGCCTCTCACTCTTCCCAGCCCCCAGCCTCTCACTCTTCCCAGCCCCCAGCCTCTCACTCTTCCCACCCCCCAGCCTCTCACTCTTCCCACCCCCCAGCCTCTCACTCTTCCCACCCCCCAGCCTCTCACTCTTCCCACCCCCCAGCCTCTCACTCTTCCCACCCCCCAGCCTCTCACTCTTCCCACCCCCCAGCCTCTCACTCTTCCCACCCCCCAGCCTCTCACTCTTCCCACCCCCCAGCCTCTCACTCTTCCCACCCCCCAGCCTCTCACTCTTCCCACCCCCCAGCCTCTCACTCTTCCCACCCCCCAGCCTCTCACTCTTCCCACCCCCCAGCCTCTCACTCTTCCCACCCCCCAGCCTCTCACTCTTCCCACCCCCCAGCCTCTCACTCTTCCCATCCCCCAGCCTCTCACTCTTCCCACCCCCCCGCCTCCCTCTCTTCCCCACACCCCCAGCCTCTCTCTCTTTCCCTGTCCCCCCACCAGCCGCTCTCTCTCTCTCTCTCTCTCTCTCTCTCTCTCTCTCTCTCTCTCTCTCTCTCTCTCTCTCTCTCTCTCTCTCTCTCTCTCTCTCTCCACCCCCCCCCCCCCTCAGCTCTGGCGGGTGGGGAGGGGAAAGAGAGTTGGAGCCTCAGCTCCTGCTTCTCAGCACCACGTAGAGGGAATAATTCAGCCAGGAAGGGGGCGGGGTTTGATGGGGCAGGGCTCGTCACATGTCTGTCAAAAATGTGCAGTACGGGCAGTCTGGGTTGGGGACAGCTGTCTGTCAAAAAAAGTGCAGTACAAATAGTTAGTCCAATTTTTTTTAAAAAAGTCCGACCTGCATAACAATTGACTGATGGGCTAACGTTATGTGCTACAATTTTAAAACAATGCAAGTTAAAACCAAGAGCAATAAAATCTGCAGGAACAAACCTTATGGATACTTTCCTTCAAAGCCCATGTTGACTCACTTCACTAATCTGTCCATGGTGGCCATCTGCTTCTCCAATATGGAGCCCAGAGCTGTTTGAACTTCCAGCAAAACTGCAAAGCCCGTAAACATGGCCACCTGTTGAGGGTCCAGAAGCAGCATTCGCTGCAGGTGACTGCACCTTGCCAGGGTAGACTGCAGTGTGCTGATGCCAACAGGCCGTCCAGTACATCACACAACTGCATGGTTGAGGCCAGCAGTTTCCTTTTTGTTGCTGGGTCCAGGAAGTCCTCCTCTCTGTCCTCTTCAGCAGAGTTGGTCGAGGACCTCGCTCTCTGACGAGATCTCTTCTGGGCTGTTCCTTCCACCAGCCCCTGCTGATCCTCACTGGTGCTGGGTATGTCACCAAGTGCAGATCCTACTAGCTCAGTATCACAACCAAGTGGAGTGTCAGTGTCTGAGCTGGTGCCGGGGAGGGATGGAGTGTGTGACGGTGCATCCTCGGTAGGCTTGTCCTCCTCGGAGGTATCTTCCGCAGTTGCTTCTTGCTGCCAAGAAGGGCCTGGAAGAAAGAGAAAAAGGGACGAGTTCGGTTGGAAGATAGAAGCTGGATATTTGCAGGTGACCGTCTTGAGAAAGCAGCTTGAAGTTGTGATGGTTGCTGATTATTTGCTGAGGTGAATGAAGGGCTATAGTTAATAGGCAGGCACTTTGCTGAGGTAAGCACCAGCCTATTCTTCCCTGACACTGAGTATGAGCCATATACTCCCATCCCAGGTATCTTGCTCTGCTTGGGACTCTTTCCTGGTCCTGGTCTTCCCCGTCACTGTCTTGTCCTGCAGAAAGAGTGAGAGAGAGTTAGTGTGCGCCTGTTAAAAAGGTAAGTGGTAATGTGTGAGACTTGTGCATGCATTAGGCAATGGAGAAGGAACAAGATGGAGTGAGGATGGGGAATTAATGAATGGAAAGGCAAATGTGTGTAATGTGAAGTGAAGGTGGTCTGCTGGGAGGAGTTGGTGGATGTGCAAGTTGTCAGATGAGAGAAGAGAATGGTGTTGAAGTGTGGTGTGAAGAAAGGAAGGTAAGTTTGTAATGAGAGAGCACTTTTGATTGCATGTTGAAGGATGTAGTGGTGAGAATGAGGCTAAAAGAAGTGTTGAGAGGTGGAGCTGTACCCACCCTTGCTGCTCTTGTGAAGACCGTACACTAACTACATTGAAACGAGACACTGGGGGAGATGCTGGTGGCACTAACCCTCTGTGATCTCTGTCCAAGCCTGCTTGACGGTGAGCTTGGGGTGCTCCTGCAGCTGCTGGGGGAACACTGTCTTCCTCCTTGGCCTGACTTCACCCACGAGGACCCCAGGGCATCAGCAGAAAAATGGGGGATAAACTTTCGACTGATACAATAAAAATGATATCTTGGGGATATATCGGGACTTGGTGCAATTTAGGACACAGGCAGCCAAGTTTTGAACAACTTGAATTTTTATAGCATTCATTATGTGCAGAGAAAAATCTCAGCATTTCACAAAGCAGTGGATGGCAAATTGAGCAGGAGAAAGAAAAAGGCTAGAAAGGGGCAATGGCATGGTGAAGAAGTAGAAGGGTTTTAAGGAAATTTTGGAAGGTGGGGGAGGGGTGGCAAGATGGAAATGCTGAGGAAGAGAGTCTGAGGGTGGAGGCAGAGTGGCTTGCTTATTGTTACCTGGATCATTCCGAGGGCCAGTGTCAGATTAGCAGAGATTACGTGTAGGGACATTGGGCTAGAGAAGATATTGGAGGAAGGGAGGGCCAAGGCCAAGAGCTGCTTGAAAGTCAAGGGAAGCAGAATGTTAAAGCTGACTGTCTGGAACATGATTTTTGAATGCCTTTGCTGACCGACATTAGTCCTCTGAACCCCAGAACTTCCAATTAAAAAATTCTCATCCCTACGTTTAAACTCTGATGGCCTCGCCCCCTCCCAATCCCTGGAACCTCCCACATCCCTACAACCCTTCCGAATTTTCCGTCCCTCTGACAACGGCATTTTGTGAATCCCTTATTCCCTTTGCCCCACCATTGGTACGTGTGCCTTCAGTCATCAAAGCCCCACTCTGGAGTTCCCTCCTTGAACCCCTTTGTCTTTCTGCCTATCTCTCCTTCTTTAAGGCTTCCTTAAAACCCAACATTTTGCTCATCTCTCCTAATATCAACTACCTTGTCTCAGCATCCGTGTTGTCTGATTACGCCTTGGGTGTTTATGTAAAAGACGTGATGTACATGCAAATTATTGTTATTGACTTGTAGTGAAAGCGGAGTACCCAATCAGGAGAGCATTGGAGAAGTTCAGCTGCAAGATAATGAAGGTGTTGATTAGGATTTTGGCAGCCAAGTGGTTGAAGTACAAGTGGCTGCAGGTAAAATTTCAGAGGTGGAAATAGGTTGGATGCGGGGCGGGAGGTGAGGCTTGCGATCCAGCTATCTACCAATGCTTGGCAGCTGTGAGCTTAATCTGAGGGCACAGCTAGGGAAAGAGATGGAGACACAGTTGGAAACAAATAGGCATTTGTGGAAACAAAAGCAGAAGGCTTTAACCTTTCTGATATTAAGCTAAGGAAGTTCTGGCTCAGGCACGTCTTGTGTAGAAAAAGCAGTTTTGGGGACTGGCAACAAAACAAGCGCAGGGTAGATGGAAGAGTTGGAGTGATACAGCTGTGGGGTAGATGGAAGAGTTGGACTAATACAGCTGCAGGGTATATGGAAGAGGTGGAGTGATACAGCTGTGGGGTAGATGGAAGAGTTGGACTGATACAGCTGTGGAGTAGATGGAAGTGGTGGAGTGATACAGCTGTGGGGTAGATGGAAGAGTTGGACTGATACAGCTGTGGGGTAGATGGAAGTGGTGGAGTGATACAGCTGTGGGGTAGATGGAAGAAGTGGAGTGATACAGCTGTGGGGTAGATGGAAGAGTTGGACTGATACAGCTGTGGGGTAGATGGAAGAGGTGGAGTGATACAGCTGTGGGGTAGATGGAAGTGGTGGAGTGATACAGCTGTGGGGTAGATGGAAGAAGTGGAGTGATACAGTTGTGGGGTAGATGGAAGAAGTGGAGTGATACAGCTGTGGGGTAGATGGAAGAGGTGGAGTGATACAGCTGTGGAATAGATGGAAGAGGTGGACTGATACAGCTGTGGAGTAGATGGAAGAGGTGGACTGATACAGCTGTGGAGTAGATGGAAGAGGTGGACTGATACAGCTGAGTGTTGCCAGCATACGCGTGAAAACTGACTCTGCTTTAGAATTATGTCAAGGGTAGCAGGCAAATGATGAATAAGAGGCAACTAAGAATGGAACCCTGTGGTATGCAGGGAGGATGTTTCCTCTGGCTGGGGAGTTTGGAACCAGAGATCACAGTCTCAGAATAAGTGGTCGACTATTTAGAAACATAAAAACATAGAAAATAGGTGCAGGAGTAGGCCATTCGGCCCTTCTAGCCTGCACCGCCATTCAATGAGTTCATGGCTGACGGACTGAGACGAGGAGAAACTTCTTCACTCAATGGGTGGTGAATCTTTGTGATTCTCTATCCCAGAGGTCTATGGAGGCTCAGTCGTTGAGTATATACAAGACCGAGATCGCTAGATTTTTTAGATATTAAGGGAATCAAGGGATATGGGGACAGTGCAGGAAAGTGGAGTTGAGGTCGATCAGCCATGATCTTATTGAATGACGGAGCAGGCTCAAGGAGCCGAATGGCTTACTCCTAATTCTTATGTTCTTATGTATATCAGAGGATGATTTTCTGGGCACAGCCATTGGAAGTGATGTAATGTCTACTTTATGGCAAGTGGAAGTGGCTCCTGGAGAGAGCAATACTGGATTGTGGAGAAGAAATGTTCATAGCAGATGTAATAACTGACGATGATGAAGGCAGCAGAGAGGATGAGTCAGCACCGGGAGTTGTGGTTCTGGTTACACAGGATGTTAATGACTTTGACCAGTACAGGTGTTTGTGCTGTGGGTGGGGCAGATGACTAATTAAGAGCTTTCACCTCAGGAGAAACCCTGAGAAAATTCTAAATGTTAATGTTTACCTTTTTTAGTTTATGGTGCAATATGCTGAAAATGGCATTGTACAGTAACTGTTTTAACTCTTACGATTCTGTAACATGAGGAACTTGATGTTTTGTGTAATTTGAAGATAAACTAGAGGAATTTGTAAATAAACTAGAGGCATAAAGAATTATTTTTACCTGCTGTTTGTTTTTATTTATTCTTTGATTGTTAAAAGCTGCTTCTACTGTAATATTGGTAGTCTGATCTATTGGCAGTCTTGCAGTAACATGTTTCCTGGTGTATTACAGTATTACTAAAATCTCTGCTTTTAGGTGACTGAAATAATTCCACATCACTTGTGTTATCTTGGATTTCATTGTTAAATGTGCTGACCAATATGGTGGCTATTATACTGCCAGAGAGAGGGAAATCTGTGAACTGAGGTCCCAAGTTCATGTACGTGACATTCCCTCCCCTCTTTTGCAGAAATGTTGTAGTTTTATGTATTGAAAAGAATTATTGCAGGTGAACCAAAGAACTGTCTCATGATTTTATTTCAGACATAACAATTTAAATGTCAAAATCAGCTAACTTCTGTTCTGTATGGTTAATCATAGAATCATAGAAAATTCGGCCAATCATGCCAGCCAAAAAAGAGCTATCTGGCCTAATTCCACTTTCCAGCTCTTGGTCCGTAGCCCTGTATGCACGTCAACTGCACATCCAAGTACTTTTCAAATGCGATAATGCTTTCTGCCTCGATCATCCTTTGAGGCAGTGAATTCCAGACCCCACCACCTTCCGAGTGGAAAAAATTCTCCTCAACTTCTCTCTAATCCTTCCACCAATTACTTTAAATCTATGCCTCCTAGTTATTGACCTCTCTGCTAAGAGAAATAGGTCCTTCCTATCCACTCTATCTAGATCCCTCACAATTTTATACTCCTCAATTAAGTCACCCCTCAGCCTCCTCTGTTCCAAGAAAAACAACCTTAGCCTATCTAATGTTTCCTCATAACTAAAATTCTCCAGTCCTGGCAACATCTTTGTAAATCTCCTCTCTACCTTCTCTCATGCATTCACATCTTTTCTGTAATGCGGTGACTAGAACTGCACGCAGTACTCTAGTTGTGGCCTAACTAGTGTCTTGTACAATTCAATCATAATCTCCCTGTTCTTGTATTCTATGCCTCAGCTAATAAAGGCAAGTATTCCGTATGCCTTCTTAACCACCTTATCTACCTGACCTACCTTCAGGGATCTGTGGACATGCACTCCAAAGTCTCTCTGTTCTTCTACCCGCCTCAATGTTCTACCATTTATTGTGTATTCCCTTAGCCCTCCCCAAATGCATTACTTCACACTTCTCTGGATTGATTTCCATTTGTCACTGTTCTGCCCCATGTCAGTCCATTGGTATCTTCCTGCAGTCTACAGCTTTCTTCCTGACTATCAACCACATGGCCAATTTTTGCATCATCTGCAAACATTTTAATCATTCTCTCAGATTGATATGGGGAAAAGGAAATAAGAGGGGCAAAGAGAGAGTATGAGAATAGATTGGCAGCTAACAGAAAAGAGAATTCAAAAGTCTTCTATAGGCATATAAATAATAAACGGGTCGTAAGACTAAATTAATAAGTTATTAATTATGTATTCAGTTAATACATAAAATAATTAAACAAAACTAAAATACCAATTGAATCAAAGATTGAATGAATAAATAAAGCATGGTTAGAGATGGCAGGGCAGGTGTTGTGTCATATCTGCAGCACGTGGGAACTGACGGAGAGCATCGTGATCCCGAGCAATCACATCTGCAGTAAATGTTGGCAGCTCGAGGAACTTTGGTTGAGTTGTTGAGCTGGAATACGAGCTGCAGACATTGCGATGCATCAGGGAGTGAGTGAGTTACCTGGACACTTTGCTCCAGCAGGTAGTCACACCCTTAAGGTTCAGTAGTACTTTGGAGTTGAGCAATGGTCAGGAACAGGAAGGTGTGACTGTGAGTCAGGAAGGTATGAGGACCCAGGATGCAGTGATGGAGGAGCCTCAACTCTTGACCCTGTCCCAACAGGTACGAGGTACTTGCTCCCTGACTGGATGAGGAAAAGGACTGCAAGGAGGATGGGCAAACTGACCACAGCACCGTGGTACAGGGACCATCCAAGTGGGGGGAGAAGGAAGGAATGTGGTAGTGGTTGGGGACAGTATAGTCAGGGGATAGATACTGTTCTCTGTAGCTGCGACAAAGAGTTCCGGAGTTTGTGTTGCCTGCCCGGTGCCAGAGTTAAGAATATCTCCTGGCAGCTGGAGAAGAACTTGGAGTGGGAGGATCCAGTTGTTGTGGTCCATGTAGGAATTAATGACACAAGTAGAACGAAGAATGAGGTTCTGCTGAGGGAGTTTGAGGAGCTCGGGTCTAAATTAATAACTGGAACCCCAAGGGTAATAATCTCTGGATTACTACCTGAGCCACGCGCAAATTGGCATAGGGTCAAGCAGATCAGAGAGTTAAATGCGTGGCTCAAAGTGTGGCGTGGGAGGACGGAATTTCAATTCATGGGGCACTGGCACCAGTACTGGGGAAAGAGGGAGCTGTTTGATCGGGATGGGCTCCACTTAAACTGGGCTGGGATCAGGGTCCTGGCGAATTGAATAGGGCTGTAGATAGGGCTTTAAACAAGAAAATGGGGGGGTAGGGGTCTGGTGAGGGAAAATTTAGGTATCTGAAGAGAAAGGTCAATGCAATAGAGCAGTGTAGCGATTTGGGTAAATATAAGCAGAGTGTGACCGGAAGTGACAGAGAGTTTAATTATAGCAGTGCAGCAGAGAATAAGGTCAAAGCAGGGAATAATAATGATAAAATTAAATTAAAGGCTTTTTATCTGAATGCACAGAACATTTGGAATAAGATAGATGAACTAGTGGCACAAATAGAGATAAATGGGTTTGATCTAATAGCCATTACAGAGATGTGGTTGCAAGATGACTACGGTTGGGAACTAAATGTTCCAGGATACTTGATGTTTCGAAAAGACAGGCAGAATAGTAAAGGAGGGGGGTAGCCCTGATAATAAATGATGATATAGAACAGTAGAACGAAGGGATCTTGGCTCGGAAGATCAGGAAGTAGAATCAGTATGGGTGAAGATAAGGAACAAGGGGCAGAAAACACTGGTGGGAATATAGGCCGTCTAACAGTAGCTGTACCATTGGACAGAATATTAATCAAAAAATAGTAAGAGCTTGTAACAAAGGTAATGCAATAATTGTGGGGGACTTTAATCTTCTTATAGACTGGACAAATCAAATTGGTAAAGGTAGTCTGGAGGATGAGTTCATGGAATGCATTTGGGACAGTTTCCGAGAACAATATGTCATGGAACCAACCAGGGGCTATTTTAGATCTTGCATTTTGTAATGAGACAGGGTTAATTAGCTATCTCATAGTAAAGGATCCTCTGGGGCAGAGTGATCATAATACGATAGAATTTCATATTACTTTTGAGAGTGACTTTCCAAAATCTGAAACTTGAGCCTTAAACTTAAATAAAGCCAATTACATAGGTATGAAGGATGAGTTGGCTAAGGTAGATTGGAAAAATAGATTAAAAGGTATGGCAATAGATAAGCAATGGCTAGTATTTAAAGAAATACTTAATCATTCTCAACAAAAATACATTCCTTTGAGAAACAAAAACTCCACAGGAAAAATGATCCATCCGTGGCTAACTAAAGAAGTTAAGGATAGCATTAAATTGAAAGAAGAAGCTTATAATGTTGCAAAGAATAATAGTAAGCCTGAGGATTGGGAGAGTTTCAGAAACCAGACCAAAAATTTGATGAGATAAAATAGACTGAGAAAACTAGCAAGAAATATAAAAACAGATTGTAAGAGCTTCTACAATTATGTAAAAAGGAAGCGAGCAGCTAAAGTAAACATTAGACAGGGTAAATTATTATGGGGAATAAGGAAATGGCAGAATCGTTAAACAAATATTTTGCATCTGTCTTCACAGTAGAAGATGCAAAAAGCATACCTAAAATGGTGGAGAACCAAGGGTCTAGTGAGGGTGAGGAACTCAATGTAATTAATAGAAGTAGAGAAAAAGTAATAGAGAAACTAATGGGACTAAAAGCCGACCAATCCCTTGGACCTGACAGCCTACATCCTAGGGTTCTAAAAGAGGTGGCTGCATTGGTTTTTATCTTTCAAAATTCCCTAGATTCGAGAATGATCCCAGCGGATTGGAAGGTAGCAAATGTAACACCGCTATTCAAGAAAGGAGGGAGAGAGAAAACAGTGAACTACAGACCAGTTCGCCTGACATCAGTCGTCGGGGAAAATGCTTGAATCCATTGTTAAGGAACTGGTATCAGGGCACTTAGATAATCATAACCTGATTAGGCAGAATCAACATGGTTTTATGAAAGGGAAATCGTGTTTGACAAATTTATTAGTATTTTGAGGATATAAATAGCAGGATAGATAAAGGGGATCCAGTGAATGTGGATTTGGATTTCCAAAATTTCTCCCAGTCCTCAGGTTTGCTGCTGCTTCTGGCCAATTTATATGCCTCTTCCTTGGATCTAACACTATCCTTAATTTCCCTTGTTAGCCACGGTTGAGCCACCTTCCCCGTTTTATTTTCACTCCAGACAGGGATGTACAATTGTTGAAGTACATCCATGTGCTCTTTAAATGTTTGCCATTGCCTATCCGTCATCAACCCTTTAAGTATCATTCACCAGTCTATTCTAGCCAATTCACGTCTCATACCATCGAAGTTACCTTTCCTGAAGTTCAGGACCCTAGTTTCTGAATTAACTGTGTCACTCTCCATCTTAATAAAGAATTCTACCATATTATGGTCACTCTTCCCCAAGGACCCTCACACAACAAGATTGCTAATTAGTCCTTTCTCATTACACATCACCCAGTCCAGGATGGCCAGCCCTCTAGTTGGTTCCTCGACATATTGGTCTAGAAAACCATCCCTAATACACTCCAGGAAATCCTCCTCCACCATATTGCTACCAGTTTGGTTAGCCCAATCTATATGTGATTAAAGTCACCCATGATAACTGCTGTACCTTTATTGTACGCATCCCTAATTTCTTCTTTGATGCAGTCCCCATTGGGCCTACTCCTGCTCCTATTTTTTCTGTTCTTATGAGGAGTGGGTGGGGCTGATTAAGGACCAAAATAGCGAGGAGGGCAAGACTGAGGTACTAAATGAGTTATTTGCATCTGTATTTACCAAGGAAGAAGATGCTGCCAAAGTCATAGTGAAAGAGAAGGTAGTTGAGATACTGGATTGGATAAAAATTGATAAAGAGGAGGTACTCGAAAGGCTGGCTGTACTTAAAGTAGATAAGTCACCAGGACTGGATAGGATGCATCCTCAGATATTGAGGGAAGTAAAGGTGGAAACTGCAGAGGTACTGGCCATAATCTTACAATCCTCCTTGGATCTGGGGGTGGTGCCAGAGGACTGGAGAATTGCAAATGCTACATCCTTGTTCAAAAAAAAAACGGTTTAAGGTGCAGGCCAGGCAGTTTAACCTCGGTAGTGGGGAAGCTTTTAGAAACGATAATCCAGTCAAAATTAACAGTCACTTGGACAATTGTGGATAATTAAGGAAAGCTAGCATGGATTTGTTCAAGACAAATTGTGTTTAACTCACTTGATTTGTTAATAAAGGATGATATCAGTGCACTCGTGAGAAATGATATTGGCTCAGAAGATCAAGATGTTTGGGTGGAGATAAGAAATAATTAGAAGTCACTGGTGGACGTTGTCTATAGTAGAGACGTTGACCCGAAAAGTAGCTCACTGTTAGACGGAGTATAAATAATGAAATAATGGAGGCTTGTAAGAAAGGTACGGCAATAATCATGGGTGATTTTGATTTCATGTTGATTGGACAAATCAAATTGTCCAAGGTAGCCTTGAGGAAGAGTTCATACAGTGCATCTAGAATGGTTTCCTTGAACTGTATGTTGCGGAACCAACCAGGGAGCAGGCTATCTTAGATCTGGTAGCGTGTAATGAGACAGGATTAATAAATGATCTTATAGTAAGGGATCCGCGAGGAAAGAGTGATGATAGCATGGTTGAATTTCAAATTCAGTTGGAGGGTGAGAAAATCTGATCTCCAACCAGTGTCCTCATCCTAAATAAAGATGATTACAAAGGTATAAAAGCAGAGTTGGCTAAAGTGGACTGGGAAAATAAATTAAAGTGTAAGACGGTTAATTGAGCAGTGGCTGACATTTAATGAGATATTTCATAACTTTCAACAAAAATATGTTCCAGTGAGAAGGAAAGACTTTAAGAGAAGAGGGAACCATCCGTGACTAACTAACGAAGTAAAAGATGGTATCAAATTGAAAACAATGGCATACAAAGTGACCAAGATTAGTGGGAGGCCAGAGGATTGGGAGTTTTTTTTTAAACTAGCAAAAGACAACTAAAAAAATAAAAAGAGAGGGAAGATAGATTATGAGAGTAAACTAGCAAGAAATATAAAAACAGATAATAAGAACTTCTACAGGTATATAAAAAGGAAGAGAGTAGCTAAAGTAAAAGTTGGTCCCTTAGTGGATGAGACTGGGGAATTAATAATGGAGAACAGGGAAATGGTGGAGATTTTGAGCAAATATTTTACATCAATCTTCATGGTACAAGACATTAAAAACACCTCAATAATGAATAATCAAGGGTTTTTGTATGGAAGAATTTAAAACAATCACTATCACTAAAGAAAAAGTACTTTGTAAAATAATGGAACTAAAGGTAGACAAGTCCCCTGGACCTGATGGATTCCATCCTCGGGTCTTAAAAGAAGTGGCTG
Organism: Pristiophorus japonicus; assembly: GCF_044704955.1. Lineage (NCBI taxonomy): Eukaryota > Metazoa > Chordata > Chondrichthyes > Pristiophoridae > Pristiophorus > Pristiophorus japonicus. The sequence goes on from NC_091981.1 coordinate 188,035,979, forward strand.
CAGAGATAGTGGATGCATTGGTTGTAATCTACCAAAATTCCCTGGATTTTGGAGAGGTCCCAGCAGGTTGGAAAACTGCAAATATAACGCTCCTATTTAAAAAAGGAGGCAGACAGAAAACGGGACACTATAGATCAGTTCGCCTAACATCTGTCATTGGGAAAATGCTGGAGTCCATTATTAAGGAAGCAATAGCAGGACATTTGGAAAAGCATAATACAGTCAAGCAGAGTCAGCATGATTTTATGAAAGGGAAATCATGTTTGACAAACTTTCTGGTGCTCTTTGAGGATGTAACGAGCAGGGTGGATAAGGGGGAACCAGTGGATGTGGTGTATTTGGATCTCCAGAAGACATTCGATAAGGTGCCACATAAAAGGTTACTGCACAAGATAAAAGCTCACGGTGTTGGGTGTAATATATTAACATGGATAGTGGATTGGCTAACGAAAAGAAAATAGTGTCGAGATAAATGGGTCATTTTCCGGTTGACATATGGTAACTAGTGGGATACCACAGGGATCGGTGCTGGGGCCTCAACTATGTACAATCTACTTTAATGACTTGGATGAAGGGACCGAGTGTCATTTAGCCAAGTTTGCTGATGATACAATGATGGGTGGGAAAGTAAGTTGTGAGGAGGAAACACAAAATCTGCAAAGGGATATAGACAGTGAGTGGGCAAACATTTGGCAGATGGAGTATAATGTGGGAAAGTGTGAGGTTATCCACTTTGGCATGAAAAGTAAAAAAGCTAATTATTATTTAAATGGAGAGAAATTACAAAATGCTGTAGTGCAGAGAAACTTGGGGGTCTTTGTGCATGGAACACAAAGTTAGTATGCAGGTACAGCAAGTAATCAGGAAGGCAAATGGAATGTTGGCCTTTATTACAAAGGTGATGGAGTATAAAAGCAGGGAAGTCCTGCTACAACTATACAGGGTATTGATGAGGCCACACCTCGAGTACTGTGTACAGTTTTGGTCTACTTATTTAAGGAAGGATATACTTGCATTGGAGGCAGTTCAGAGAAGGTTCACGAGGTTGATTCCTGAAATGAAGGGGTTGTCTTACGAAGAAAGGTTGAGCAGGTTAGATCTATACTCACTGGAGTTTAGAAGAATGAGGTGTGATCTTATTGAAACATACAAGATACTGAGGGGCTCAACAAGGTAGATGAAGAGAGGATGTTTCCCCTCATGGGGGAATCTAGAACTAGAGGGCATAGGTTCAGAATAAGGGGCCACCCATTTAGAATTGGGATGAGGAGGAATTTCTTTTCTGAGGGTCGTAAATCTGTGGAATTCTCTGCCCCAGAGAGCTGTGGATGCTGGGTCATTGAATATATTTAAGGCGGAGATAGACAGATGTTTGAACGATAAGGGAGTGAAGGTTTTGGGGAGCGGAAGTGGAGCTGAGCCCAACATCAGATCAGCCATGATATTAAATGGCAGAGCAGGCTTGACGGGCCAAATGGCTTACTCCTGCCCCTATTTCTTATGTTCTATGATTGAGTTTTTTGATGAGGCAACCGAGAGGGTTGATGAGGGAAATGCGGTTGATGTGGTGTACATGAACTTCCAAAAGGTGTTTGATGAAATGCCACATCCTCGGCTTGCCAGTGGAGTTGAAGGAATGCAAGGGACAGTGGCAGCATGGTTACGAAATTGGCTAAGTGACAGGAAACGGAGAGTAGTGGTGAATGGTTGTTTTTCGGACTGGATGAAGGTACACAGTGGGGTTTCCCAGGGGTCGGTACTGGGACCACTGCTTTTCTTGATGTATATTAATGGGCCGTGAATTGTGGTGCCTCCGATGTGCGCATGTGGCCGAAGAGGCCCTGCAAGTTCCAAGTTGTGGCTTGCAGTGCGCATGCGCTTAAACCCGGCACTTGCGATCTGACAATATTTCTTTTGACAGATCACACCCATCCTCGGCAGAAGGGCCTTCGTGGGTGGAGATTTGGGCTATTTGCTCAATTCCTGCTCAGCAAATGTCCTTAAAACTCTTCGAGTATTAAAAGATAGAAAAAATAAATTATATGACTAATTTTTATATTTAAGAACCCTGTCCATTAAGGTAAATTTATTTTAACATTATTAAAACTTATCTTTTAAAAAATAATTTTTTTTCTAAAACATTTTATTTAATTCAATTTCTGTTAATTTTAAATAAGTGAGGTGTTTTTTAAAAATGTATTTGTTATGTGGGTATTCCCATTCGTAGTAATGGCAGCTCCGTACAAACAGAACTCACCATTACTATCAATGGGAAAATTACATTTTCATTGGTGGTCCAGGCCCACGTGATCCCAGGATGTATGTATGCTCCTTGGATGCGCCAGCCTCTGCGCTGGGCTGCGCATCTAGGCCTCAGTGCGGAAGTGTTCCTTCCTCTGGTATTTTTGGGGGTTTTTTGTGGTCGGAGGCATCTGCCTTCAGGAAGCCTCTAACCGCAATTTCTGGGCCATTGACTTTAGACTTTTTGAGTACAGGGCACACACAAAACTTGGAAGTACAGTAACAGTGAGGATAGGGATAGACTTCAAAAGGACTTAGACAGGCTGGTGGAATGGACGGACACATGGCAGATGAAGTTTAATGCAGAAAAGTGCAAAGTGATAAATTTTGGTAGGAAGAATGAGAAGAGGCAATATAAACTAAAGGGTACAATTCTAAAGCGGGTGCATGAACAGAGACACCTGGAGGTATATGTACACAAATCATTGATGGTGACGAGGCAGGTTAAGAAAGTGGTTAAAAATGCTCATGGATCCTGGGCTTCATAAATAGAGGCATAGAGTACTGTACTGGCTGCTGAAAGAATGTAGATTGAGGCAAACGATAACTCAAATTTTGCTAGCCAACATCAACTGCGACACCAAGAAATATGGCCAAAGATCAGGGCTTTGGATTCCAAATCCATTATTATGTGCGGTGAACTATAGGAATACAAAACAAGAAACACACTAGATTTCTTGCAGTACAGCATCAGAAATAATACAATATTCCAAGAAAGCAGCAATAACAAAAAATTACTTCCTTAACTGTGGTACTGGAGGGATCATATTAACAGAGGTCTGTGATATCTTCTGTATGACCTCACAAACACACAGGCTCTAAGATGGCTGATAACTTCAGGAACCTATCAGGTGACCTGTTCCCTCTTTATTGTAAACAGAAATGGCTGTATTACCACAATAGCCTACTGGGTGGATCTATATATATATATATTAGACTTCTCCCTCCTTAATGAAGAAGTAATTATAATAAACAAACATCATACATAACTTACATGGTTACACATAACAAAAGATATGGACTTATTTTGCCATATTTACAAATCAAACTTAGCTGCTGGTTTTCTGTTTCGAAGAGAATACCTTTGCTCTTGAACAGAACTTCTAGGCTGATCCTGAGGAAAGTTTTCCTCCAAGGGATACCCTTGATTTACATTTATACTCTCTGCAACTTCAGACTGTTTGTCTGCCTGCCACGGACTCAGACTTAAATTCTTGACTTTCTCTTGGACTTGTTTCCAGTACCTTTGATGTAGGTTTGCTGCTGGTACTGTACTTATAACAAAACTATCTGATGAGTCACAAATAATCAAATCATTCCAACTTTCAACTCCTTCCACATCTGTCGGTAAAATATGATCAATGTAACCAAACCTAACCTGTCCATGATCAAACATCTTGACCAAATATTTGCGATGACCACATCTTCACCACTCTTCCTGGTAACCATTTTAACCATTTATGATGATAGTTCTTCACTCTCTCCTTCTGATTTAATTTCACACTTCCCTCTTTTATTCTACCTCTATTATGATTCTCTTTCTGTCTTAATTGTTTCTCTTCTACGGACTGTGCCAAGTTTGGTTTTAACAACGAAAATCTGGTTTGTGGCTGTCATTTGAGAAACAACTTTGCTGGTGTTCTACCAATAATCGTATGAGGAGAATTATGATTCGTAATTAGAAAATTAGCCAATTTGTGGCCAATGACAACTGTCGGTTCTTTGGATTTGGCTCCAACATTTGTTTGAGGGCATATTTTACAATTTGTACTGTACACTCTGCTGCACAATTGAAGCAGGGTGGTACTGTGAACCTTGGTATGTTTCTCACCATTTTTGCTCATGAACTGTGCAAATTCTTAACAAAATTGTGGTCCATTATCAGACACAATTTCTTCTGGGAGGCCATATGAAGAAAATAATCTTCGTAAAATGTCTAATGTTTTACTTGTTATTTTCCGCATTGGAAACACTTCGACCCACTTCGAATGGCTATCAATCACAATGAACAATTGCTATGTAACGTTGCCACACTCTGGGAGGCCATTTCCATGGCTGTAATGGGTACTGATGGTGGTTTTTTGCTTACCGATTGACATGTCGTACACTGAATGACAATGTTCTCTATATAAGAACATAAGAAATAGGAACAGGAGTAGGCCAGACAGCCCCTCGAGCTTGCATTCAGTAAGATCATGGCTGATCTGATCATGGACTCAGCTCCACTTCCCCGCCCACTTCTCATTGCCCCTTATCCCCTTTATCGTTTAAGAAACTGTCTATTTCTGTCTTAAATTTATTCAATGTCCCAGCTTCCACAGCTCTCTGAGGCAGCAAATTCCACAGATTTACAATCCACTGAGAGAAGAAATTTCTCCTCATCTCTGTATTAAATGGGCGACCCCTTATTCCAAGATCATGCCCTCTAGTTCTAGTCTCCCCCATCAGTGGAAACATCCTCTTTGCATCCACCTTGTCAAGCCCCCTCATAATCTTATACATTTCGATAAGATCACCTCGCATTCTTCTGAATTCCAATGAGTAGAGGCTCAACCTTTCCTCATCTATCTTCATCTAGACCTGGCCACCATAAGTAACTGCGTGCAAAACTCTTGGTCAAGCACATTCCCAGATGCTGGTCATGAAGATCTCCTAATAATGTGGGCCTGAATTTAGTTGGTGTAATCGCTCTTGCTCTCCACATGATACAATCTTTATCGACTGATAATTCATTCCTATGAATGAAGAATGGATGAATATCTTTCTCTGATACCTAGTTTGGCCTGCTATTTGCAATATAATCATACACCTTTGAATTAACTGGTTAACGTTTGGTTGTTCTTCCAATCTCTTCAGCTGTGACTGGCAGTTCATCAATGTATGAAAAATAGAACACTTCTTCAGTATTGGCTGTAATTTGTGCAATGGGCTGTGGTCGATCAGCTCGCGTTTGGCACAGAACTGCAGTGAGGCTTTGTTCTGTGGCTCCGACCTCTAAATGGAAGGACTGCATGGGATCGGGAGGGATCAGACGTGTGGTCTGTATGACTGCAGTTTTTAATTTAGCCACGGACTAGGTGTGAGTATCAGTCCATGCTGGGTGTATATCATCATCCTGCAGTTTTATGAATTCATACAGGGGCTTTACGCACTCTGGAAAGCCTGGGATAAAGTTCCTTTGGTATCCCACCAAACCCAAGAATGATCGTAGGGCTGTTTTGGAAGTGGGTAATGGCTGTATTATCTCCACCTTGAGAGTCGGTAGATGATCGCTCTGGAGAAATGGATATTCCGAGAAAGGTGACCCGTTCTTTTACTATTGAACCTCACGGGGATTCACCTTAGTCTCGCCTGAGCCAACAATGTCAACAGTTCATGCAAAAGGGACAGATGCTCCATCATGCTGTCAGTTGCCAGCAGCAGGTCGTCTACATACTGCAGCAAGCAGGTAGGGCAGGAAAAGTCTTTTAAAATTGCAGCCATTCTTTTGTGAAAAATCGTCGGGACATTGTGGAACCCCTGAGGCAGGCATGTCCAGGTGTAGCTCTGGTCCTCAAATGTGAACGTGAATTTGTACTGGTCTTCCCTTTTAACAGGGATACTGCAGAATCCATTGGCGATGCCGAGGGTCGAGAAGTACTTGGAACCAGCAGGAATTTGAGATAATACGATGAGAATTTCTCTTACTACCGGTGAGCAGGCTGGTGCTCTAGAATTTAACTTTCTGTAATCAATAGTCAGTTGCCAGCTGCTATCAGGCTTTTTAACCGGCCATGTGGATGAATTGGTCGTGTAAGTGCCTGTCCTAACAACACCCTGCTCGACTAGGGATTTTATGGTGTCTCGGATGTAAAGATGTGGGAACCTGGAGGACGGGAGCGCGCTTCGCAGCGCGGGAAGAGAAGGCCTCCCCAACGGAATCTCATGCTCCTTCGGGACCATCAGGTACTTTAGTAGAAATTTTTCAAGTCGGAGGCATCCGTCCACGGGAAGCCTCCGGCTGCAATTTCTGGGCCAATAATATTACAATAAAAAAGGTATACTTTACTTCCCTCTGGCAAAGTACACGGCCTGCTTCTTTGTCTGTAGAGGAAGGTCCTGCTTTTGCCGTGTGCTTAAGAAAAGAGAGAGAAGAAGAAAGCTTGACTTATTATACCCCTTAAGGCCATTGTTTCTCAGACAGCCTCAGAATTGGGTCTTGGTTCCAGGGCCGTTCCTGATTGGCTTCTCCTCATACATGTGTCTGTCTGGAGGGCCGGTGCCATTCCTTGATTAGGTTAATGGCTTTCCAGTTAACACCTTTTCTAGTTTGGTGAGTCTCAAAGCCATGGAGACATAAACTTGGGGAAGTCATCCATTTTGTTTCTTTCAACACTGAGCCTTTCCATAAAATCTACACTTTTAACGTTTTTATATATACAGAATCAATTTTATCATTACTATACACTTTTATTCTTACACTTGTGATGGGGAAGGCAGTCTAGACATAGCATTAGCATGACTGTGATCAGCTGATCATCTGTATTCAATATCATATGTGTATGCTGACAAAATCAAAGCCATCTCTGCATTCGGGCTGCAGCTAATGTTGGAACTGGGGACTTTGGATGGAGGATTGCTATCAGGGGCTGATGGTCCATAACAATGGTAAACTTCCGACCATACAAGTATTTGTGGAACTTTTTGACCCCAAAAATGAATGCCAAAGCTTCCCTTTCGATTTGCGCATAATTACGCTCATTAGCACTGAGAGTGCGTGAAGCAAAAACAATTGGTCTCTCCTCCCCACTATGTAGTACATGAGAGATCACTGCCCCAACTCCATACGGAGAGGCGTCATATGCTAGCTTGATCTCCTCAGTTAAGTCATAGTGAACTAACATGGTGCTCTTTACCAACTGGCTTTTACACTCCTTGAATGCTGCGTCGCATTCTTCTGACCACTTCCAATGGACCTGTTTTTTCACCATTTCATTCAGCGGATGTAACACTGTAGCCAAATTTGATAGGAACTTCCCATAATAGTTCAAAAGACCCAAAAATGATCGAAGTTCAGTGACATTCCTGGGAGTGCATGCATTTCTGATTATATCCAGCTTTCCCTTGGTTGGATGTAAACCATCTTTGTCTACTCTGTACCCTAAGTACTTCACTGAGTTTTGAGATAACTCACACTTGCGAGCAGTCACTCGTACTCTGTGCTTCTCTAACCGTTTGAGGACTTCATTCAATATGTTATGAGATTGTCTGTTTGTGGCTGAGATGATTGTGTCATCTAAATAACATACTACCTCTTCAATGCCGCGCAAAATCTGGTTCATCGCCCCTTGGAATATGACAGGGCGGAAGACACTCCAAATGATAGCCTATGAAATTAATAAAGGCCTAGCTGGTCAAGCACGACTTGGACTCCCCGTCTAGTTCAAGTTGTAAGTAGGCATTTGTGAGATCCAACTTTGAGAAGATCTGACCACCTGTCAGCGTTGTGAACAAATCTTCTGCATTTGGCAATGTATTGGGGAGATTATCCTCTCGAACTGGTTTACGGTTACTTTATAATCACCACACAACTTTGCCATACCATTGGACTTAGGTACAATAACAATGGATGTAGCCCAATTATATCGATCTATCTTAGAGATAATGTTCTCAGTCTCTAGTCTTTTTGAGTTCTTGCTCAACATTCTCCTTGAGTGCATATGGTATGGGACGTGGCTTGCAGTAAACTGGTCTAGCATCCTTCTGTACCCTGACACTCGCCTTGGATCGGACTGCCTGTTTTGCAGAACACTTTCGGATACTTCTTGATGACGACATCCTTCGATGCAAATCTCGTTTCAACATGAAAAATCTCACTCCAATCCAGCTTCAGTGATCCAAACCAATTTCTTCCTGGTAAGGCAGGCTTGTCCCTAAGAGACTACTGAGAGGCAAGCTCTGAAATTGATCCTTGTATTTCACCGGTACGGTGATACGACCTACCACAAGAATGTTCTCTCATGAGTAGCCTCGCAGCTCTATCTTGGATTTCTCCAATGGGAAATAACACAATTTGTCGAGATATAGCGATTTCCGGTACTACGCTCATGGATGCACCAGTAATGATACTTTTTGAATCGCTGTTAGATATCCTCGTGCTCATGATGATGTATATCTCTTCATCCTGTTGCTTTTCTTCCATGCTATGTAGTCTCTGGGGATTTCTACTTATAGCCTTGAAAGTTGGTTTACTGTTCAGTCGGCATGTCTTCGCAAGATGTCCAGTTTTCATGCAGAAGAAACACTCTGCTCAAAGTTGTCCATATATGAAGACAATGTGTTGTCCCAGGCACCGATAGCATGGCTTCAATGCTCTGTTACCATTGCCAGTTGCTGAGACTTGAGGCCCAACTGCCTTTTGCTTTTAACTTGCAGGAGATTCACCTGACGACTGGAAATGGTACCAAATTCGCAGGAGTATTGGTCGGCCATGACCACTGACATAGCTGTCTGAAAAGCTAAATCAAAAGTCAAGCGTTGTCAATAACTTTCTTCTGATCGTATCATTTTTCATCCCACAAACAAAGTGGTCACGCAATGTTCAGTCCTGAAAGTTTACGAAAAGACAGTGAATAGATAGCTTCTTTAATGCTAAAATGTATTCACTGATACTTTCGTCAATAAATTGATCACTTATTCTGAAACGATAACTTTCAGCAATTTCCAGGGGCTCAGGAATGTATTACTGTTCTAACGTGCTTAAGTGATGTGTCCTTTGGCTTGACAGGCACAAAGACATTTTCTGGGTTTCATACATCTCGGGCCCTGCTTCAGTTTTAAAAAAAAAAGAAGCCCGTTTTCTTTCCAGCACCGCCTGGTTATAGTTTTCATCATTGGGGACTTCGATTGTACTATTCGCAGTGAAAAACATTTCTAGCCGCTCCACATACGCTACGAAAAGTCTCTCAGTCGCGTTGAAACTCGCCCAAATGCCCTATTATTCTCATAGGCATGGCCATCTGGACTCTGGCAGTTCAGTTAAGTGTGCTTGTAATTTAACTTGGATTTTTAGCTGTTAATCAAAACAAAGAAGCTCTCAAAGTCTCTGTCGGCTGGCTGAATCATCCACCAACAAAAATTTTAGCTAGGTTATCCAAAATTCTATCCTTCGTTGTCAATGTGATATCTTCTGTACGACCTCACAAACACACAGGCTCTAAGATGGCTGATAACTTCAGGAACCTGTCAGGTGACCTGTTCTCTTTGTTGTTGTAAGCAGCAATGGCTGCATTACCACAATAGTCCACTGGGTGGAGCTATATATTACACGGTCTAATTCCTAACTAGCAAGTTTTAAATTTAACAGCACAATGCCTGACTCTCTCCATGCTGCTTTTTTAGCTCTCTCCTGAATCCGAAAGGGCATCACCCTGTGGTGGGAAATGGTAAAAACACAATATGGTGCCTCAAAGGGTCTCCGAGACCATCACAAATACAAAAGCAAGGAAGTTATGATGAACCTATATAAAACACTGGTTCGGCCTCACCTGAAGTATTGTGTCCAATTCTGGGTACAGCACTTTCAGAAGGATGTGAAGGCCTTGGAGAGGGTGCAGAAAAGATTTACAAGAATGATTCCAGGGATAAGGGACTTAAGTTACATGGCTAGACTGGAGAAGCTGGGGTTGCTCTCAGAGCAGAGAAGATTGAGAGAAGATTTGATTGAGGTGTTCAAAATCACGACGGCTCTGGACAGAGTAGATAGAGAGAAGCTGTTCCCATTAGTGGAAGGGTCAAGAACCAGAGGACACAGATTTAAGGTGATTGGCAGAAGAACCAAAGGCGACATGAGAAACAACTATTTTACACAGTAAGTGGTTAGGATCTGGAATGCACTGCCTGAAAGGGTGGTGGAGGTAGATTACAAATGTGGCTTTCAAAAGAGAATTGGATAAGTACCTGAAGGGAAAACATTTTCAGGGCTACGGGGAAAGGGCAAGGGAGTGGGACTAGCTGAAGTGCTCTTACAGAGAGCTGGCACAGGCTCGACGGGCTGAATGGCCTCCTTCTGTGCTGTAACCATTCTATGATATCACACAAAGCAAGGGACTGAGCTCTGTGATCCCCATTTGAAATCGCTTTCCAATCACAAAACACAGTCGACCATTATCCTTTGCTTCCTGTCACTGAGCCAATTTTGAATCCAGCTTGCCATCTCTCTTGGATCCTATAGGCTTTTACTTTTCTAATCAGTCTGCCATTTGGGACCTTGCTAAATCCATGTTGATTACATCAAACGACCCTGCTTGTTAACACCTCAAAAAATTCAATCAAGTTAGCCATACATGACCTTCCCTTAACAAATCCATGCTGACTGGCCTTGATTAATCTGCCTTTCTAGAGGACGAATAACACTGTTCCTCAGAATCTTTTCCAATTATTTTCCCACCACTGAGGTTAGGCTGACTGGCCTGTAATTACTCGGTTTAATTCTTTCTACCTTTTGAAACAACGGTACAATGTTGCAATCTTTCAGTCCTCTGGCACCACACCTGTAGCCAGAGAGAATTGAAAGCTGATGGTCAGAGCCTCTGCTATTTCCTCCCTTGCTTCTCTGAACTGGGATACATTTCATCTGGGTCCGGTGATTTATCAACGATGCTAACCCCCTTAATATTTCCTCTCTCACTATCTTATCTAATATTTCATACGCCTCCTCCTTAACTACAATGTCTGCATCGCCCCTCTCTTGTGAAGACGAATGCAAAGTATTCAATAAGTACCATACTCATATCTTCAGCCTCCACATACAGGTTACCTTTTTGATCTCTCGTTATCCTCTTGCACTATGTTTTTATAAAACATATTTGGGTTTCCCTTGATTTTACTTGCCAATATTTTTTATGCCCTCACTTTGCTTTCCTACTTTCCTTTTTTAATTTCACCCTACACTTTCTATACTCAAGGCCTTCTGCAGTATTCAACTCTCAATATCTGACAAGCTTCCCTTTTTTGCCTTCTCCTACCCCATATGCACCTTGACATCCAGGGGGCTCTAGATTTGGGAGTACCACCCTTTTTCTTTGTGGGAACACATTTGCTCTGATCCCAAATGGTTAACGAGCTCATGTTTAACGTCATGTCATGTGATTCCTTAATCAATTAAGGCATTGGGGCAACTGGCTTATATTTTAATTGACTTTCAGAAAGGTTTTTTCTGGTGTACTTCAATTAAAAATGCCCCTAGTTTGAGAGAGTCCACAAATTCAGTATGTGGAAGTGTTGTTGAGAAACTAGTCTGCTTTAAAGCTGGTGTAAATGATTATTTGTTTTGTTTTGAAGTTCAGTAACACATTTCCAGTACACACTGAACTGCATTGAAGTTTTTCTCAGTGACGCAATGTATTCGCCCTGAAATCCCGATGGTTTCTTCCCGCGGGTGTTCGACTAAAAATAGGAGAAAAGATGTACACTTAACTTTTGGTCGAACGCTCGCCAGGGATCCTGAACTCGAGGTCGCCTCCTCTTACACAACGGAGCGCATTCACGTTGGGACGTCCGTAGTAGTCACATGGGTCTGGACACCCAATCACGGTGAAGTATTTTATAATTCGTAGTAAAAGGAGTTTTGTAATTCCGAAACTCCTAATACTATGAATGAGAAACACCCCCAAACACTACATAAAACATTAAGACACCTCGCATAAATACATTATAGAAATTAAAGATGATAGAAATGCTTTTGAAAAAAAAATATTTGCCGATTTAAAAAAAAAAAAGTTTTAATTACGGTTTAAAATTAAATTATCTGAGTGGGCAGAGTTTTTAACATATGTATTTTAAAATTTTATTTTAAGATGTTTTTGGTATGTTTTTAAACTCTTACCAGGCGCACGAGTTTTAAGGACATTCGCAGGGTAAGAGATGGGCAGATAGCCCAATTTCTGCCGTGGGAATGTCCTCGCTCCCGAGATGTGCCCATCTGTCGAGCCAGAAACTTGACAGATCGGAAAAGCCGGTTTTTAGCGAATGCGCATTGAGCGCTGGAAACTGGCTTTTCTGAAGCCTTCCCAGGTCTGTACACACTCCTCAAACATTCAAAATCCAAATGGTTAAATAGCTCATGTTTAATAATTTTCATAAAATTTTTGGACTGCAGAGTCTCAGCAGCATTTTTTATCTTCACTGTCAGATAGATGGGACTTTGGTTTAATACCTAGTCAGTCAGATAGCCTCCAACAATGTAGAGGTCCCTCAGTATTACTCAAGAGTGTCAACCTAAATTATGCGCTCAGACTCTGGTATTGGTTCAACTCCGCAAACCTCTGACCAGAGGTCTATCAAGTGAGCCTATTGCAACTTCATTTTCAGGTTTATAACACTTTAAATGCCTGTGTGCATTTGTGCTTTTGATTTTATAGACATGCAAAATAATAATGCATTTACACTTTTGGAGTACACATGATGCAGTTCCTTTTAAAGACATAATCCTGAAAACGCTTCTTTATGAATGCTTGTGTTACATACATAAAATGGTAAATAACAAGTGTTGGATACTTTGGCTTTCATGTTTGCTTTGTTTTACTCTGTATGCAAAAACAAATCTGAACAGGTCATAATTTGTATCCTCTTAACAAAAGGTGACCTAGAAATTTGATCTTGTATCATAAAGAGCTATCTGTATTAGCATCGTCAGCAAGCAAGGCAAAGAATGTCAACACCTCGGATAACATGGAGATTAAACAGTCCTGTTCACAAGTATTCAGAGTTCCCACAATCTGACACCATTATTATTGAAGGTAAATGGAAAAAAGTCTACCCTGGGGATTAAAACCATCTCATTGAAAAAGGCAGGGGCAGATTTTGAAGATCTGTTTGATAGTTGGCTATGGCAGTGGTGCACAGTCAAAGATTGTAAAAAATCAAAATGTGATTCCTGCGAAGACTGAGCAACTAACTTATTTTCTGGGATGTGAGGATTTTGCAAACCTGAAAATTCATGTGTGCACCAGATTATTTGACGATTCTAGGGGCAGAAGCTAAAGATCAGATAAATGTCAGAATAATACTTTTAGGGAATTATGGACAGAGGATCATTCTGGAATGCAAAGATAACCCCTGGCTACTATTCTCGACTGCTAACTGTCTTCTTAAACCCCTCTCCCTTGTCTTCACCACACTCACCGCCAACAGCATGTGTGAGGAGCTCATGGACTTCAATGTCTCAAAGATTGAGACCATGTGATCAGCTGCCTCTGCCATTTCCCTTCCTTCCCCCAGCTCACCGGGCCAAACTTCCTCTGAGATTCCCCCCTGCCTTAGCCCTGAACTCACCTTTCTCTCCACTTTCTCTTTGATCTCCCCTGTTGACCTCTCCAAGCTCATCTTGTTCATGAGACCCACTTCCTGCTCCTTTGACCCGATTCCCACTAAACTGCTGACCACCCAACTTCCTTTTTTGCCTACCTTGTTAACTGACATTGTTAACGGTTCTCTATCCTCAGGTACTGTCCCCCTCTCCCTCAAATCTGCTGTCATCACCCCTCTCAAAAAAACAACCCTTGACCCCTCTCAAAAAAACAACCCTTAATCCCTCTCAAAAAAACAACCCTTGACCCCACTATGCTTGCAAGATATCACCCCATCCCACCCTCCCTTTCCTCTCCAAAGTTCCTTGAACGTGTTGTTGCCTCCCAAATCCGTGTCCATCTTTCCCGGAGCTCCAAGTATGAATTCCTTCAATCTGGTTTCTGCCCCTGCCACAGTATTGAAATGGCTCTCATCAAAGTCACAAATGACATCCTTTGTGATTGTGACAAAGGTAAATTATCCCTCCTTGTCCTTCTCGACCTGTCTGTAGCCTTTGACGTGGTTAACCACTCTATCCTTCTCCAATGCCTCTCTGCCGTCGTCCAGCTGGGTGGGACTGCACTCGCCTGATTCCATTCTTATCTATCAAATTGTAGAGAGAAAATCACCTCCAACGGCTTCTCTTCCCACTCCTGGTGTCCCCCAAGGATCTGTCCTTGGTCCTCTCCTATTTCTCATCCATATGCTGCCCCTTGGTGACATCATCCAAAAACGCTGTCAGTTTCCACATGTACGCTGACGATGCCCAGCTCTACCTCACTATCACTTCTCTCGACCCCCGCCATGGTCTCTAAATTGTCAGACTGCTTGTCCGACATCCAGGACTGGAAAAGCAGAAATTTTCTCCAATTAAACATCGGGAAGACTGAAGCCATTGGGGCCGAAATTGCCCCTTTCTATAAGAGGCATGGTAGGGAAGAATTCACCGCCCAGTCGGCGCGGAGTCACCGACATTTTATAAATTTCCCTCCATTTTTTTTCCAGCGGTGATGGTCACCGCGTTGACCTCCTTTCCGCCCCGCGTGGGAAATTGTCCCTCGGTGGCGGATTGGCCGCCATTCGGTGCCCCCGGCAGGATGCTGTGTGTGCATGGGTGGCGCGTCCACCCTGAAAGGGAAGGGGCGCTCTGCCGTGGCTGCCATTTTATTTTAATTGTCGGCCGACTCCGAGGTCGGCCCGACAATGGCGGCCACGTGATCGGCCCTCACCGGCGGCCCAGTGGCTGACACTCACATGGCTGCAGAGTTTGCAGCGGCCCTTCCCTTTAACTGAAGGGGAAGGTCATTGTGACACTGACGTCCTCAGCGCAGTGCTGATGATTCAGAGCAGCGGCCGACCCGACCCAATGACACTTGCACTCCGCAGCCACCCGGAACACCGCACCGACACATAAAAAAATAAATAAAGACCTCAATATCGCTTTAATCTTCACCCCATGGCAGAGAAAAACATTTAAAAAATCGGTAAGTGCACCCCATTTGGGGCGGAGGGCAATTTCGGCCTCATTGTCTTTGGTCCCCACCACAAACTCTGGTCCCTCGCCACCAACTCCATCCCTCTCTCTAACATCTGTCTGAGGCTGAACCAGACTGTTCACAACCGAGGTGTCATATTTGACCCTGAAATGAGCTTCTGGCCACATATCCGCAGCATAACTAAAATTGTCTATTTCCACCTCTGTGACATTGTCCGTCTCCGCCCCTGCCTTCGCTCATCTGCTGCTGAAACCCTCATCCATATCTTTGTTACCTGTCGACTTGACGACTCCAATGCACTCCTGCCTTGCTTCCCACGTTCTAACCTATGTAAACTTGAGGTCATCCAAAACTCGGCAGCCCATGTCCTAACTCGCACCATGTCCCGCTCACCCATCACCTCTGTTCTCGCCGACCAACATTGACACCGGGTTAAGTAGCGCCTCGATTTCCAAATTCTCATGCTTGTTTACAAGTCGCTCCATGGCCTCGCCCCTCCCTATCTCTGTAATGTTCTCAATCTTCCTTGCCACCATGCTCCATCTCACAATCAACAAGCTCCCTGCTGGAGTGGAACTAAACTACAGAACCAGTGGGAAGCTGTTTAACCTACGCCGCCTCCAGGCTAGGTCCAAGATCACCCCAACCTCTGTCGTTAAGTTGCAGTATGCGGATGATGCCTGCTTCTGTGCACATTCTGAGGCTGAACTCCAGGATATAATCAATGTATTCACTGAGGCATATGAAAGAATGGGCCTTGTGCTTAACATCCGTAAGACAAAAGTCCTCCACCAGCCTGTCCCCGCCGCACAGCACTGCCCTCCAATCATCAAGATTCACGGCGCGGCCCTTGACAAAGTGGACCATTTCCCATATCTCGGGGGCCTCTTATCAACAAAGGCAGACATTGATGCGGATATTCAACATCACCTCCAGTGCGCTAGTGCAGCCTTCGGCCGTCTGAGGAAAAGAGTGTTTGAAGACCTGGCCCTCAAATCTACCACCAAGCTCATGGTCTACAGGGCTGTAGTAATACCCACCCTCCTGTATGGATCTGAGGCATGGACGATGTATAGAAGGCACCTCAAGTCGCTGGAGATATATCACCAACGATGTCTCCGCAAGATCCTGTAAATCCCCTGGGAGGACAGGTGCACTAACATCAGTGTCCTCGTACAGGCCAACATCCCCAGCATTGAATCCCTGACCACACTCGATCAGCTTCGCTGGACAGGCCACATAGTTCGCATGCCAGATACGAGACTCCCTAAGCAACTGCTTTATGCGGAGCTCCATCATGGTAAACAAGGCAAAGGTGGGCAGCGGAAATGTTATAAGGACACCCTCAAAGCCTCCCTGGTAAAGTGCGACATCACCACTGACACCTGGGAGACCCTGGCCGAAGACCGCCCGAGGTGGAGAAAGTGCATCCGGGAGGGCGTTGAGTTCTTCGAGTCTCAACGCAAAGACCATGAAGAGGTCAGGCGCAGACAGTGGAAGGAGCATACGGCAAACCTGCCCCACCCACCCCTTCGACGAATATCTGTCCCACCTGTGACAGAGTTTGTGGCTCTCGTATCGGACTGTTCAGCCACCAGAGAACTCACTTTGGGAGTGGAAGCAAGTCTTGATGATGAATCTCCTCCAGCGCCCCCCCCCCCCCCCCCCCTCACCCGTCCAAGATGTCTACACTCCTCTAATTTTGCCCTCTTGAGCATCCCTGATTAATAACTGCTCAATGATTGGTGGCCCTGCCTTCAACTGCCTAGGTCCCAAGCTCTGAAATTGCCTCCCTAAACCTCTGTGCCTTTCTACCCCTCTTCCTTTAAGACGCTCCTTAAAACCTACTTCTTTGACCAAGCTTTTGGTCATCTGCCGTAATTTCTTGTGGTTCGGTGTCAAATTTATTTGCCGTGGGACATATTACTAAGTTAAAGGTGCTATAAGTTGTTGTTGCTTCAAGAATATATTTTGTCATCAGGCAATTTATGTTGGAAATTTCAATAAAGATTTATGGTTTGCAGAAGTTTAATAAAAACTGCAGTATAGAGTGTTTAGTAGTGATCTTATTTATAGCTAATCCGGAAAGCACCGAATAAAAACAGGATTGTTTTTTCTCAACTGGCATTCAGTATTGATGAATGTGGATGTTTTATTAGGGAAGGAAAAGTAGTTATTGATTTGAATGCCTTTTTCGATATTGTTTGTGACACAGCTAAATCCAGTATTGGTTCCTATACTATAAAAAATAAAGTGAAGAAAATTTGTGCTTCTTTAAGACACAAGGGGAGAAATTGTCCTGCTTTGTGCCTCCCGTTAACGCCCATGCAGGCGCTAATGGGCATTAATGGGTTCCCGACAGGGCGCGTCAAATTTACTGACTCCCGCGAACATCCCTGGCAGTTTTGCACTGGCGCAAAGACTTCATGCCTCGGTCCTTACCGCCCCGTTCCCACCCCGGATCAGAAATTCCCCCTCCTCCCCTGCCTTAGCGCCTATTGTCAACAACGGCAGGAAGAAGAGGTGGTATGTAGTCACATGGCCGCTGGAGGAGTGGTATCTAAAGGCACCAACATCCAGTTTATTCGTAATCGGCAAAGAATTCTGTATTCAGGTGACAAACAGCCATTTTCAGCGATTTAATCATTTTTCTCTTTCAGGTGACTTCTGTCTCATAAAAATTATTCAGTATCATCCAGGTGAGATTTAAAAGTACAACATTGCCATACGTTAATGAGGGCTGTACTGGCACTGGACCTCACCCTCCAACATCAAATTCGGAGGCAGAGAGAAAGATTGCAAAGTGTGGCCAGAGGGAGCAGGTCAACAGGGCTCTCAACAGGAAGCCTTACCCTCCCACGGTATTCCGGGAGCACTTCTCCTACATGAATTTCACTGAGTAACAGTGTCTTTTAAAGGCTCATCTTCACCAAGGAAGTGTGTCAGGACCAGAGACTACAGATGGCCTTGCAGGACGCCCACGACCAGCTCTGGGCCTGGAAGGCCTGGCTGTAGACTGCACCACCTCAGGCTGGGCAGTGGTAGTCTGGGCTGGCTGGGTGACAGGCAGCGACAAGTGCAATGGCGGAGTGGCAGTGGTGGGATCAGGAATGCTGTCATCCTGGACAGCAGGTTCCTGCTCCACTGACCCACTGCCACTTCCCTGGGGCAGCACTTCAGCATCCCTACCAATCTGCTGGAGCACAGTGGTGGCCTGCTGCGACACCGTGCATCAGTCAGAGCTCCCGTGGCATGCAGCTGACACTGTGTGAGAGCAGTCTGAGACTCAATGCCAGCAACCATTAACTGCATTACAGCTTCCACCTGTGCTGCAATGGAAGCTGCCATCTCGCCCATGACACGTCTTATGAGATCTGGGTCCCCATGGTCTCTCTGGGAGTCCACCATCATTTGCAGACGAGACATGATGGGCTCTATGTTGTGCACAGAGCTCTGGGCAATGTTGGAGGCGGACTGCTCCATGCTTCTTACGATTGGCGAGAGGCTCTCGGGCACCTTTGCCATTGTACCTATCATCTCCGAGTGCATGGCATTGTGCTTCTTGTGAAGGCCTCCCCATCAAGGTCCTCATGAGTTCTGCACAGCAGAACTCGCTTGTGAACTCTCCCCTTGGGGAGCCTGCTCCAAACTACCCTTTCCCCTTGGCCTTGCTGCAGCTGCCCGTCCCCGGTGCATCACCCAGTTCAGACCCCTCTACTAAGCTTGTCTCTAAAGAATGCATCGTGCCAGTCTCTGAGGTGGTGCCTGTGGGTTAGAGATGCATTTACGCGGTGCTTGGGTGGTCCTCCTCTTCTCCTGCCTCACTCTCACTGGGAGGCTCAGGGACAAGCTGGTTATTTGAAAGCATAAAGGCACAGGAAACATAGAAACATAGAAAATAGGTGCAGGAGTAGGCCATTCGGCCCTTCTAGCCTGCACCGCCATTCAATGAGTTCATGGCTGAACATTCAACTTCAGTACCCCATTCCTGCTTTCTCGCCATACCCCTTGATCCCCCTAGTAGTAAGGACCTCATCTAACTCCTTTTTGAATATATTTAGTGAATTGGCCTCAACAACTTTCTGTGGTAGAGAATTCCACAGGTTCACCACTCTCTGGACGAAGAAGTTCCTCCGCATCTCGGTCCTAAATGGCTTACCCCTTATCCTTAGACTGTGACCTCTGGTTCTGGACTTCCCCAACATTGGGAACATTCTTCCTACATCTAACCTGTCTAACCCCGTCAGAATTTTAAATGTTTCTATGAGGTCCCCTCTCATTCTTCTGAACTCCAGTGAATACAAGCCCAGTTGATCCAGTCTTTCTTGATAGGTCAGTCCCGCCATCCCGGGAATCAGTCTGGTGAACCTTCGCTGCACTCCCTCAATAGCAAGAATGTCCTTCCTCAGGTTAGGAGACCAAAACTGTACACAATACTCCAGGTGTGGCCTCACCAATTCCCTGTACAACTGTAGCAACACCTCCCTGCCCCTGTACTCAAATCCCCTTGCTATGAAGGCCAACATGCCATTTGCTTTCTTAACCGCCTGCTGCACCTGCATGCCAACCTTCAATGACTGATGTACCATGACACCCAGGTCTCTTTGCACCTCCCCTTTTCCTAATCTGTCACCATTCAGATAATAGTCTGTCTCTCTGTTTTTACCACCAAAGTGGATAACCTCACATTTATCCACATTATACTTCATCTGCCATGCATTTGCCCACTCACCTAACCTATCCAAGTCGCTCTGCAGCCTCACAGCATCCTCCTCGCAGCTCACACTGCCACCCAACTTAGTGTCATCCGCAAATTTGGAGATACTACATTTAATCCCCTCATCTAAATCATTAATGTACAGTGTAAACAGCTGGGGCCCCAGCACAGAACCTTGCGGTACCCCACTAGTCACTGCCTGCCATTCTGAAAAGTACCCATTTACTCCTACTCTTTGCTTCCTGTCTGACAACCAGTTCTCAATCCATGTCAGTACACTACCCCCAATCCCATGTGCTCTAACTTTGCACATTAATCTCTTGTGTGGGACCTTGTCGAACGCCTTCTGAAAGTCCAAATATACCACATCAACTGGTTCTCCCTTATCCACTCTACTGGAAACATTCTCAAAAAATTCCAGAAGATTTGTCAAGCATGATTTCCCTTTCACAAATCCATGCTGACTTGGACCTATCATGTCACCTCTTTCCAAATGCACTGCTATGACATCCTTAATAATTGATTCCATCATTTTACCCACTACCGATGTCAGGCTGACCGGTCTATAATTCCCTGTTTTCTCTCTCCCTCCTTTTTTAAAGGACTCGCGTTAAGGTGAGGGCAGCAGAGCAGGAATGGAGCAAGGAATGCAGACAGTATCAGGAGCTGGGAAGTGAAAAAAGGCTTCTGGTGTGAGGGGGAAGTGGGATGAGAGAAAGAGAGGGGAAGTAGATACTGTTGTTGCCCTCAGCGGGGTCGCTGAGGGCCACGGTGCCCAATGAGATGCAGTACTCGCTCCTTAAGGTCTGTAAACTGCTGGAGTGTGAATTAGCCTCGCCTGTATTCTGCTGTTCCCTCCTATTGTGGGCCAGCTATGTGTTTGGTAGATGTGCATGCTGTAGTTGAATAGCTGTAATTGTCGGCAAGGCGTGAGGTGTGGATGTGAGTTTTAGTAGGTGGGGGTGTGGTGGTTTATGCAGTGTGCACAGACTAAGGTTCAGATGCTGGTATGTAGGACTTGTTGAAGCATGTACTCACCCTGACCATCCGAGTGAGGTCGTTGAATTTCTTGCAGCACTGTCAGGCTCTTCACGATCACACTGCAGGCTGAGACTTCCTAGGCCACTTCCCTTCACATTTCTCTGAAGACCTGGGACAATGGCCACCTTCCAGTGGCTGAAAACATCACTGCCCTCCACTTCACTCCCGTGACCAATGCCTTCACTGCCTGGTCTTTGAAATGGTGAGTTCTCTCTCTGGGATTGGTATCACCCACGATAATTATTAGATTCAGTTGCTTGCAGACCTTCACAGCAATGTTGATGATGAGAATCTGCACCACGATGGAACCTCCCCTTAAAGAGCTGTAAGAAGCCAGTGTAAATGATCATTCCCGATTGCATTGCAGCTGAAATTCATTATCGCTCTGCTTGGGGTCATTGGCGCTTGATTTAGCGCTCCAATTCTTTCCTGGAGCGCTAACTGCCAATTTACTAGAAGCTCAATCATTAGCTTTTCCAACATTTCAAAAAATGGGCACTGCTGAATTTCTAGACCCTGGAACTTTAATGTTTCAATTGAGGCACAATTTGGTGTCTCAAATTCTGTAAAGGATCAGTATTGGTGCAGTGAGTGCATATCAGCACCATGGTAAAAAAACAGCTCAATGAAAATTAAGCATTTGTATTGTTTAAAAAGTATTAATATGTGCAGTCTCATTGTTTTCCAAACAGAAAAAAATCCTCTTCCTGTGGTGAAAAATTGTCAAGTCATTGAGACACAGATGACCAATTGAACGCGGACAAATACTCAAACTGTAATTGAGCAGTCTGGTTTTCCAGCCGCTTTGCTCCAGAAAACAGCCCTCCAATTCTAACACTGAATTAGTTTCTCAAATATAGTTTCCAACAGTTTCTTTGGAAGGGAGCATTAATTAATGTGTTGAATGTTCTGTTCGATGCTTGTTAGGATAATATTCAGTGTGATGTAGTTGTATTACTTGGTACAAGAAGTAAAGAAAAAATTAGCTGCGTTTGCCAGAGAAATACGAACTTTGGATTTTGCTCTGGGCGATGGATGGCGCTCGCCGTTCATCGCACTTACAGCTGCCCACAGACTTTTTTCGAGGGCTTTTGAGTGGCAACTTATGGCTACTAGAGATCCTGTTCAGTACAGCACCGTCTTTTGGAATCTGTGGCGTGTGTGAGCAGGCCTCGGAGAGAAATTGGGGAGGGCACTTCAACCAATCAGATTGAACACTCCTTACTGAGACACGCAGGGGGGAATTGCCCACTACTTTAAGGCCGGGGACAGGTGGCACGGGGCCTTCACGCCCCAGAATTGCCCCAGAGTCGGGGGCTGCAGGAACAGATTTCCGCCGCGCCCTGTGTTTACGCCCCGCCTGACATGCCGACTCTTTACCGTGGGAAGCTGCCAGTGGCTGGGCGGTGCGGTGGCACTGCCGTGGCCACCATTTTTTAATTGTCGGCCGACTCCTGAGTTGTTCCGACAATGGCGGCCGCCAGTTCGGCTGGGTGGCGTCCTCTTGGCCGAAGCCCTCCCTGATGGCCCAGTGGGCTGCATGTCGGCCTCGCAGCATCCCTTCCCTTTGTGCGCTGACGTCATCGCCGCACTGACTGACATTGCCCCGCTCCCTCGCAAATTCGCCCCAACACCGCCTCAAACAGCACCCCAAAGCGCTGGGAGGCGGTGTCAGAGTTAAAGAGCCTAATTTTCTGGCTCCTCCCTCTGACTCCCGCTGGGCAGTAAATTTCCGGTTAATTCAAAGTGCTCTCCCCAATTTCCCTCTGAGGACAATTTTGGCCCCACAGAGTCTAAACCAGGAAACTTAAATTCGAATATTAATTTCTGTGTAAAATCATGTACAGAAAGCAAAATAAAGGGAGGGAGAGAAAGATTGGATTGAGAGAGAGAGATAAAAGAAACAGAAAGAAAACAAAATATTTTAATTTTACATTTTTGTTTTAAATCTCCAACAATAATTTAATTCTGAAACAATGCGACTTCACACTTATAAAATTAAATTTCAGAGACAGAGAAGTTATTTGACACTCATTAATACCTATTACACCATTAAAAATTCACCGCCAGTCCTAACTTTTCAGGCGTGTTTATTGGGTAACCAGTAGGTAAGTACAGCAACTTCTCGCCTTTCGTTTGTTTGGATGCTGTCCATCAGCGAGGTACCGATGTAGCGGGCACATCGGGCAGCAACTTCCTGATTTCTGAGTTTAATTGCATGTGCTGTCTGATTTACTCCACAATAACGGTGAGCGCTGATGGCCTCACGGTTAATATTAATGCACAATCCGGGCCAAGGTTTCCTTTGCTGTGAAATTAACAATGACATCCTTCCCTAAGACAAATGAAAGGTTTTGATTTTGTGCAAGATGTTTTACACTGAAAACATTATTTTAAACAATTTTGTGTCTACATTTTTATTTCTTAAGGCTGCAGACGTGTTTCAGGCAAGACTTGTAGACATTTTTGAAAAGTATAGAGTGCAGCTATATATCAGAAGGGCTCAATAGTGTGGAAAACTAAGCCCGACTGCAGACACAGCTATCACTGCTTCTTTTCTGGATTGTGATAAGCAGCCTCGATGCATCAACAGTGTGCTTGTTGCTAATTTCAATGTTTCGTATATCTGCAGAACAACTCTTGGAGAACTGTGGTGAACATATTTATTTTGAGTCTGATTTGTAGTTTTTATGTGCCCAATTTTCCCCCAAAGCATTTTTTTGGCATACTTGAAGAGTTATGCCTGATTTTTGGGAGCCTAAGTTTGCAAAAAAAAAATTCTAAGTTTCTTTGTTGGCTTTGTTCATTTTGGCATGAAATAACCCAACCTTTAGTTTTGGGGGTGGAGCCTTGGTCTGCGCCAAAAAGATCGGGCTGCCATGGTAACCAGGGACACAATGCGAGCTGAGGCTGCAAAGTGAAGCATACAGCCAGCTCCCAACACATTAAAAGAATTGAAAAATACATAGCAGCAACTTACCTCCAACCCCGCCCGAAGGGCTTGCCGGTCTGGTCCCATTCTTGGTCTCCAGTCTCCCGGTCCGGTGCCATTCTTGGTCGGTCTCCCTCTCCCTCTCCCTCTCAGAACCGGGGACTGAGAATGGGATCGGATGGCCTTCCCCAAAGAAGCCAAGCAGGAACTTCCAGTACCTGAGAAGGAGGTGGGAGGGTAGAAAATTTTCCATTTGCATGAATTAAGTGGATTATGGCCACACGCGTGCAGTTGATTAGAACCTGTGCAATTGGACTACTATTGGGCATAAGCTACGTTTGACCTATAGCGCTTGGCCTTAAACAATAGGCTCATTTGAAGCCACATTTTCTTCTTTCCTCAAAAAATTGATCCTAAGCCTATGTTTGTCATTGTTTACACAACCTACAAATGAAATCCCAGGCATCCATTGTTTTGAAATATTCTGAGAATGGGATTTTGTTAGCAGTTTAACAAAAAAAATAAAGTACCAACCAATCATGATGTATCTGTAGTAATGATCCTTTACTCGTTGGGCATCTAATAAATCCCTTAACTTGTGTAAATGTCAAAAAATATGTTAATCTGACCTAGAATAAAATCCTCAATTTTTAATTTGACTCAGCATCTGAAGACAGCTGCCCAAGATAATATTTTAACGTGTTGGAGCTTTGTCACACAAGCTTTTCTCTTCAAAATATTTCTGCCACTCTAGGCTTTTTGGAAAAGTTAGATGGAATGTATGATTTTAGAAAATAAATAGATCATTAATAAAGCCAAAAATAAATTCTGCTTTTCACAGAATATTACATTGTGATTCTTAATTTCCGTGGATATTTATTTTATAAACCTGCTTGGAAGTCAGGTAGGAATGTGAAATTAGCTAAGGAACTCAGCACTTATAAACTTGATTATCAGCAGCCTTGACTACTTTATCTTATGTCTCTGTGGCTGGACAGCAGCTTGTTCTTTGGGCAAAGTGCATTAGACTGTTCTTCATGCTCTTGTGACAGAGACTCTGACAGGAAGTGAAACAAACGATTCAGTAACAGATGGATAAGTTACTGTCTTGGCTGACTTGTGCGGATATGTTCAGTTCACTCTGTTGCTTTCAGTCAAGATTGAGAGTTTTAATCTAGTCCATTGCCATGGTGAATTAACTTCTCTGTCCACTGATGAATATCTTTATTTTGACATCCTCTTTTGCGATTTGGCACACAAAACGTGCTCAAGATTGATTCGCAGACATCATGATGCCTTAACTTGATAGTTTTTGATTGGCTGAAAATCTAACCTTCAAATTCAGTTTTCAGTGAAAACCCAGTTATAAAATGTATGCCAGCATCCAAAATGAATGCTGGAAGCCAGGAAAGAGAAGTAAGAAGGTGGTGGTTTCAAAAAAGACTAGCATTTGAGCAGCACCTTAACATCGAAAATGTCCCAAAATGCTTCACCGGCTAGGGTTGGGGGAAAAATAGATCATAGAAATAAGGAAACAAACACTGAACCATGGTGGGAAAGTTAGGAGTGATAGCCGGTAGGTTAGATAGGTATTTTGCAAATTTTTTTCAAGGTGAAGAGTGAAGTGGAATGACAGGAGTGCAAGGAGGGAAATGTAGAGGCAGCTGAAAGCTTTGCCACCAATGATTAGGCACAGGAAATGGAGGGTACACAAAGTAGCAGAAGATTAAGTGTGTGGGAGTGCTTGTAAGGGCTCAATTTTCCATATTCATTTGTGCCGTTTTTTTGGCGGCGCCTTTTTTTTGGCGTATTTATTTTTTTCAAAGTTTTCCCCTGCGATCTGTGCCAGTGTAACTGACTTAGTTACGATTTTTCTAGGCCAGTTTTTTTTTTACGTTTCCTCATGTCTGCACCGCTTTTTATAATTTTTTGCAGTTTGGCCAAAATTTTTTCCTCCTCGGTCGGCGTATCTGGCCACTTCCGAAAACCTTCTGGACACTTAAGGAAACCAACGCACATTGAGAAATCGGCACTGAAAGATGCCATTGTTTTTAAATCGAAGATTTTGGAGGGAGTCAAGAAAACTGTCAAAATCAATAATAAATTCAACTTTTTTTAACCTGTCAACGTAGTAAATGTAAATTTGTTGGATTTCAAAAGTTTTCTCTTTTTACTCACTCGCACGCCACCACCGAACATCTTGAAGCACAGCTGGACGGTTGTAGCTTTATCCGGCAGAATCAGCTCCACACCTGAACATAGGGGCTCGGGGCTCA
Source organism: Pristiophorus japonicus (assembly GCF_044704955.1). NCBI lineage: Eukaryota > Metazoa > Chordata > Chondrichthyes > Pristiophoridae > Pristiophorus > Pristiophorus japonicus. Next base: position 188,062,070 of record NC_091981.1, read on the forward strand.
GCTAGAAAACAAGCCGCAGGGGGGGGGGGGTGTAGGAGAAAGAGCGAGGTGCGAATCGGAAGGCTTCGAGCCTGTCGGGCAAGATGATGATCGGAAGCCTTCTGAAGACTGCAATGGTGGGGGGTGGGGGCGGGGGGAAGAGAAGAGAGGAGAAGTCACTACACCTTGGGTGTGGTCAATCCATACAGACTTTGGGGAGGGGGGTAGAGAGAGAACTGCGAAACTGTCCTGCCATTTTGAGCTTCTTTCAAAGATTAAATTTAAGCATGAGGGCAATACTGACAATGCCATACCTTGTCCGAGCCTTCTGCATCATGGTGCTACGTAGGAGACATAATTGATTCAACGTCATCGCATCAGGAACATCAGAGGGTGCTGGACAGGAGACCTTACCCACCTCGGGTATATAGAGACAGGTGTTCGTACCTCCACCTGAGTGCTGCAGACTGTGTCAGAAGGTTGCGTTTCCGCAAAGAAGCTGTACTGAGATCTGAGAGTTGGTTAAAAACAGACCTGCAATCTAGAAGCATCAGGAGGACTGCTTTGTCAGTTAAAATGAAGGTAACAGCTGCACTTTCATTCTATGCCTCCGGCTCATGTCAAGCTACAACTGGGGATGTGTGCGCCATCTCTCAACAGGTAACACATGTCTGCATTCGCCAGGTGATGGCTGCACTATCTGCCCGGCTGGAGGAATGACTTCATAAAGACCCACCTGCGGTGAGAGTGGCTGATGATAATGATGTGGAAGATGCAGGTGATGAGGAGGAGGAGGATGAGGAAGCCATGCAAATGCCTGAGGCCGGAGCATGATGGAGTAGGAGAGCGGGCTATCGTGCCCCTTTAACGATTGCTCGAGCCTTGCGCCAGCAGTTCATCCGTGAACGCTTTACTGATGCCTGGAGGGCTCAGCGACAACTGTTCCACATGGACCATGTTTACTGTTTGGAGCTGTTTCTTAATGTTGTGTTGTGTTAATGGAACATGATTCAGTTTTAATGTAAAATATATTGTATTCAAAAGTTTAACGAACCGTTCTTTTGCACTTAACTTTAATGAAATTCTTCTTGTATCAAACTTTACTTTTAAGATCACTCTTTAAGATCACTTAAAAACTATTAAATTTGTAAATTTACATAACTTACAATAACTTTTAATTTGCTAACAGTTGCAACAGTAACAACAACAGCAGCAGCAAAGAAAGGCTGCACCCATCTCTCCTCCCCCTTATTCTAAGACGGCCCGCTGTGCTTGGTCTTGTACACTCCATCACCCCTGCCCACAGGCAGTGGCACAGTGTTTCTGGGCTTGGTACCAAGCTTATTCTTTCTAAGATCTCGGGTACTGTGCGCCTGTTGGGAGCACAGGTGGCAAGGTGGAGGGCCTTGGTGGCAAGTTGGAGGGCCTGGCTTTTTGGGCTTTCAGAGACTGGTGTGGGGCTTGCATTGGGAGTGACAGTTGATTCTGTCAATGGGCGCGGGGTCTGGGCATGTTCCCTTAGTTGGAGTTAGTTGCAGCAGCTAACTCCCAACATGTTGTCCCTCATGCGCCCTGACACTGTCAACGACCTGCAACATTCCCTCCCTCATGTTGAGCAAAACTGTCTGAACTACCTGCAACATTTCCTCCCTCATGGTCAGTGACGTGGTTTGCAGGACCTCTGATATTCCCTCCCTCATGGCCACTATTCCCTCAGTGTTGTTCCTGGACATCATTCCCATTTCTCATGTCATTGCTGTTACTTCTTCCAACAATCCCGCTATCTCATCACTCATCCCACTGATGGTGTCCAGGAGTGATCGGGTAAGGTCACTGCTCTCTGCACTCAATAACATCATCTGAACCACATCTGTTAGATTCTGCACCTCAGGAGAGCGTGGTCGAGCTCTCCTTCCCCTCCTCCCCACGGGCGTGGCTCATACCTCAGCACTGGGACCCGCAGCATGGGATGGTGGGGCCCCGAGTGTGCCTCGCTGCACTGCACCACTCGGACCCGTAATCTCGGAAGGTGGGACCCTAGGTGTGCCTCACTGCACCCCACCCCTGGGACCCGCAACCTTGGAAGGTGTGAAACCATGGAATGTCCCATCAGCATTCAAACCACTAGTCACGAAAGGGGCTGTCACCTCCTCCAAAGTCAGTACAACAGTGGGAGCTTCACCCAGCTCCATCCCCTTCCCCTCCCCCTCACCCACATGTTCTTGGCCTGGAGGGTTGGATTGGAAGATGTTTTTTTCAGGCTCGTGCGTTTGAATCTTCTGCGCATAGTCAGGGTTGGCCTCAAGTTCTTCAAAATATAACAGAACACAGACAAATGGTTAGCAGCAGAGGAGAGGGCAGGGTGGGTGGCATGAGTAGGCTCACATATCGCAGGCCAGGCAGCAGGCTGATTTGAAGGACCACGATGAATTTGCAGGACTTGCCCTCTCCCTCATTCCATGACAACTAACCCCACTCGCTGACCTTTGATCCCATTCTCTGATCCCTGACCCCACGAAACGACTCCACTCACTGACACCAGTTTTTGCAGTGGTAATTACTTTTCTCCAGGCAGGACCCATCAAAGCAGCGACCCTCTCTTCCAAGACCGTCAGTGGGTGCAGATTTGCCAGGCTGCCTCCTGTTTGAGTTCTTTCCCTTTTATTGTGTGCCACCTTCCTCTGGAAAGATGAAAACCTAACTTTTTAAAGAGGGTGTCTTTCTGCTGGGTGGGACATACAGATGGTCACATTTACAATTGCAATTCCATTGAATAAATGAAAATATTACTTACACTAACTACTTGACCAAGGTCCTGCCAATTCTTTTTACACTGGCCTCCAGATCTCGTGGTGGTCACCATTGCACAGCAATCGTTTGCAACTTGGTTCCAGTGTTTGTTCATTTCTTTGGGTGGAACTTTTATGTAACCTCTGCTGGGACTTCTTCATGTAAGAAATTCTTGGTCCTTGCATCGCATTGCATCTTGTATTGCTGCAGCTGCGATTTTTCCAATGCTCTCACACAGCACTCAACGTCCTCACACATACAACTGGCTCTTTAAAAATGACCGATTGCCAACTCGGAGCTGAAATGCGCATGTGTGCCCATTGCAAAGATGTCAGAAACATAACTTTTTTTTACGTGCATGCGCAGAAGGTGTGGCATCGTTTTTCGGCGCAGACAGCAGGCTCCACCCCCCAAGGCGACTGGATACGCTGCGCGGCACCAAATTCGAATTATACATCGGGAAAACTTTAGCAAATTATTTCTGGCCTAGAAAAACGGGCGTAACTCTGACAATACGCCACAAATGGACTTGGGGAAAATTGAGCCCATAGTCTGGAGCTGTAGCCCAGTCTGGTTCGGCCTGAGCGAGTGGTCAGGAGGGAGGTGGACTCTGGCAATGAAGCAGAGTTTATGGTGGGGTTTGAAACTGAGGCTTTGGTCTTCACGATGTTGGAGTGCAACAAATTTTGAATCATTCACAACTTGATCCATAGAATGCCAGAGGAGAGATGAAAATAGCTGCCTATAATAATAATTCAACCGAATACGGTATCCAAGTGAAACAGGTCTTTTGGGGGTGAACGTTAAAGGAAAAATTTTCTGGCAGTTAGAATCTTCTTTGCCTACAGGAAGATGATTGTAGTTATTGGAGATCAATCGTCACAGCCCCAAGATATTGCAGCAGGGGCTCCTAAGGGCAGCATGCTCTGCTCCAGTGTTTAGCTCCATTCACAACACCTTTGACAATAAAACAACTTTCAGCTTACAGCAAGACTTGGAGAACAGCCAGGCTTTGGGCTAACAAGTGGTAGGTCAAAAATACTCTGCATAAATGCCACATAATGACCATCCCAAACAAGAAAAAAACACATCTCCCCCTGCCCTTCAACTTTATCACTATTGCTGAGTCTTCCATCATCAACAGCTTGGAGGTCATTTTTAACTAGAAACGTAACTGGACCAGCATATCAACACTAGCTCTGGAATTAAGGCAATGAGTCAGAATTGCTGTAAGAAACAATCTGGTTCACAAATGTTCTTTCGGGAAGGAAATCTGTCGTCCCTAGCTGCACTGACCTATATGTGACTCTAGACCCACAGCAATGTGGTTGACTCTTAACTGCCCTCTGAAATGGCCTAGCAGGCCACTCAGTTGTAACAAGCCACTACAAAAAGCAATAATAAGAATAAAACCACACCGACCACTCGGCTTAGACTAGGCACCAGCTTTGGACATGACAACCTGCACACCCAGCCCAGTCGACCCTGCAATTTCCTCCTCGTTAACATTTGGAGACTGTGTGCCGAAATTGGGAGAGTTGTTCACAGACTAGTCGAGCAACATCCTGACATAGTCATACTCACAGAATCATGCCTTTCAGCCAATTTGCCATATTCCATCACCATTCCTGGGTATGTCCTGTCCCACCGGCAGGACAGACCCACCAGAGGTGGCGGCACACTGGTGTACAATCGGGAGGGAGTGGCCCTGGGAATCCTCAACAGTGACTCCGGACCCCATGAAATCTTATTGCTTCAGATCAAGAATGGGCAAGGAAACCTCCTGCTGATTACCACCTACTTCCCTCCCTCAGCTGATGAATCAGCACTTCTCCATGTTGAACACCATTTAGAAGAAGCACTGAGGGTGGGGAACTTCAATGTGCATCACCAAGGGTAGCTCGGTAGCACCACTACTGACCGAGCTGGCTGAGTCCTGAAGGACATAGCTTCCAGACTAGGCTTGCGGCAGGTGGCGAGAGAATCAATACAATGGACAAACCTACTTGACCTCGTCCTCACCAATCTTCCTGTCGTAAATGCATCTGTCCATGACCGTATTGGTAGAAGAGATCACCGCACAGTCCTTGTGGAGATGAAGTGCCACCTTCACACTCCATTGTGTTGTGTGGCACTACCACCGTCCTAAACTGGATAGATTCAGCACAGAACTAACAGCTCCAAACTGGGCATCCATGAGGCGCTGTGGGCCATCAGCAGAACAAAATTGCATTCCACCACAATCTGTAACCTCATGGCCTGGCATATCCCCCTCTCTACCATTTCCATCAAGCCAAGGGATCAACCCTGGTTCAATAAGGAATGCAGAAGAGCATGCCAGGAGCATCACCAGGCGTACCTAAAAACGAGGTGTCAACCTAGGTACTGCAACACAGGACTACATGCATGCTAAACAAAAGAAGCAGCATGCTGTAGACAACTAAGCGATTACACAACCAGCAGATCAGCTCAAAACTCTGAAGTCCTGCCACATCCAGCCGTGAATGATGGTGAACAATGAAACAACTAACGCAAAAGGAGGCTCCATGAATATCCCCATCCTCCATGATGACCGAGACCAACACATAACATAACATAAGAAATAGGAGCAGGAGTAGGCCATTCAGCTCCTCGAGCCTGCTCCGCCATTCAATAAGATTATGGCTGAACATCTACCTCAAAGCCACTTTCCTGCACTATCTCCATATCCCTTAATTCCTTTAATATCCAAAAATCTATCAATTGCTGTCTTGAATATAATCAGACTGAGCCTCCACAGCCCTTTGCGGTAGAGAATTCCCCTCTGATTAAAGAAATTTCCCCTCATCTCAGTCCTAAATGGCCGATCCCTTATTCTGAGACTGTGACCCCTGGTTCTCGATTTCCCAGCCAGAGGAAACATCTATCCTGTCAAACCTTGTAAGAATTTTGCAATTAGATCACCTCTCAGTCTTCTAAACTCTAGAGAATATCGGCCCAGTCTACTCAGTCTCTCATAGGACAATCCCCCATCCCAGGAATCAGTCTGGTAAACCTTTGTTGCACTCCCTCAATGGCAAATATATCCTTCCTTGGGTAAGGAGACCAAAACTATACACAATACTCCAGGTATAGTCTCACCAGGACCCTATGTAATTGCAGTAAGACGTCTTTACTCTTATAATCAAATCCTCTTGTAATAAAGGCCAACATACCATTTGCTTTCTTAATGGCTTGCTCTACCTGCATGTTAACTTTCCATGATTTATGTACAAGGGCACCCAGGTCCCTCTGAACACCAACACTTCCCAATCTCTCATCATTTAAAAAATATTGTTTTTTTTCTATTTTTCCTACCAAAGTGGATAACTTCACATTTCTCCAAATTATATTCCATTTGCCATGTTCTTGTTCACTTAGCCTGTCTATATCCCCTTGAAGCCTCTTTGCATCCCCCTCACGCACAGGCATCTTCCACTCCGTTAACATGACGTTCAGGACCTGAAACGTCAGGACCCTCATGGACAACTCCAACAGTGACAGGCTGGAATGCTGCACCGCCATAGTTGCCCGGGAAGTTAGACGCCTTGACATCGATATTGCCGCCCTAAGCGAGACCTGGTGGGCAGGGGAAGGCCAGCTCTAGGAACAAGGTGGAGGTTGCAACTTTTTCTGGAAAGGAAAACCAGAGGAAGAACGCTGCCTTCACTGAGTCCGCTTCGCCATCAAAAATGAGCTGGTCGACTGCCTCAAAGGCTCCCCCCTGCAGGGTTAATGAACGCCTTATGACTCTTCGACTCACCCTATTCCGGAACCAATGCGCCACAGTCATCAGTGCGTAAGCCCCAACACTCGATGCAACAAATGAGACCAAAGAGGGTTTTTATTTCAACCTCAACATCCCTGTCCCCGCGGGTGACAAACTGATCCTCCTAGGTGACTTCAACGCTAGGGTCGGCAAAGACACAGCCCTCTGGGGAGGCGTGATTGGCAGAGAGTGGGTAGGGAAAGCCAACTCCAGCGGTATCCTAATCCTGTCAAAATGTCTAGAACATGAACTATTCATCACCAACACCCTGTTCCGCCAGAGGGACAAGTAGAAGGCTTCATAGCAACACCCTCGTCCCAAACACTGGCACCTGCTCGACTATGTCATCATCCGTGCCAGGGTTCGCAAGGATGTGCGCATCACCCACGCCATGATGGGAGCTTACGACTGCTGGACGGACCACCGCCTAATCCGGTCCATCATCGACCTTAACATAGCCCCAAAGCGGAGAGGGCAGCAGACGAAGTGCCGCAAAAAAGTCAATGCCGGGGCACTTAAAGACCCAGCTAAGAGAGCCCTATACAGCTAGCGTCTCACAGCTAACCTGGCGTGCTTTGATAACCCTGAGATGCTGAATGCCCACAGTGCTTGGCCTGCCCTCCAGCCCTGTGAAGAGACACTTGGCCACTCAACCAAAAAACACCAAGACTGGTTTGATGAGTATGATCAAGAGATCCAAGAACTAATAGATCGCAAGCGCAGAGCATTTCTGAGCCTCAAGCAACAACCCAACTCGGGAGCAGCAAAGCAACATTACAGATGGCTCAAGGCTGAGGTCTAAGAAAAAACCTGGGACCTAAAATACAGGTGGTGGATGGAGAAAGCACAGGAGATACAACAACTGGCCAACAGCCATGATGTGCTAGGATTCTTCATCGCAGTCAAAGCCACCCCAAGGCCAAACTCCCAAGGCCCCACCTCACTGCTGGCTAAGAATGGGGAAACACTCATCAAGGACGCCGAGGCAGTTAGGGCCCGCTGGAAGGAGCACTTCGAAGATCTCCTCAATCGAGACTCTGCCTTTGACTCGAGTGTTCTCGACTCCATCCCGCAGCATGCGACCCACCACCACCTCAGTGAAACCCCAACGTTGCATGAGGTAGGAAAAGCCACAAGACAGCTGATGAACATTAAGACTGCGGGAGCGGATGGAATCCCTGCTGAGGTGCTAAAGTATGGTGGAGAGGTGCTGTTGGCGCAGATACATGACCTCATGTCTCTCATCTGGAGGGAGGAAAGCATGCCCGGAGATCTCAGAGGTGCAGTGATCGTGACCATCTTTAAAAAAGGGGACAAATCCGACTGCAGCAATTACAGGGGAATCTCCCTGCTGTCAGCCACTGGGAAAGCTGTCACTAGCGTCCTCCTCAACCGTCTTTTCCCTGTGGCCATGGAGCTCCTCCCGGATGCACAGTGCGGATTTTGTCCCCCACGGGGCACAACGGTCATGATCTTTGTCGCGCGATAGCTGCAGGAAAATGCAGGGAGCAGTGCCAGTCCTTATACATGGCCTTTTTCGACTTTACAAAGGCCTTTGACACTGTTAACCGGTTTATGGAGCAGCGTCCTCTGTTTCGGATGCCGCCAAAGGTTTGGCGCCATCCTCCGTCTGCTCCACGCCGACATGCAGGCTGTGATCCTGACCAATGGATCCATTACAGACCCAATCCACATCTGGACCAGGGTCAAACAGGGCTGCGTCATCGCTCCAACCCTCTTCTCAATCTTCCTCGCTGCTATGCTTCACCTCACAGTCAACAAGCTCCCCGTTGGAGTGGAACTAAACTACAGAACCAATGGGAACCTGTTCAACCTGCGCAGTCTCCAGGCCAGGTCCACGATCATCTCAATCTCTCTCGTCGAGCTACAGTATGTTGACGACGCCTGCGTCTGCGTATGTTCTGAGGCTGAACTCCAGGATATAGTCAACGTATTTACTGAAGCATACGAAAGCATGGGCTTTATGCTAAACATCCGTAAGACAAAGGTCCTCCACCAGCCTGTCTTCGCTGCACAGCACTGCCCCCAAGTCATCAGGATCCATGGCGCGGCCCTCGACAACGTGGACCATTTCCCATAACTCGGGAGCTTCTGATCAACAAGAGCACACATTGATGAGATTCAACACTGCCTCCAGTGCGCCAGTGCAGCCTTCAGCCATCTGAGGAAAAAAGTGTTCTAAGACCAGGCTCTCAAATCTACCACCAAGCTCATGGTCTATACAGGGCTCTAGTAATACCCACCCTCCTGTATGGCTCAGAGGCATGGACCATGTACAGTAGACACCAAGTCGTTGGTTATATCACCAACGATGTCTCTGCAAGATCCTACAAATCCCCTGGGAGGACAGATGCACCAACATCAGTGTCCTCGTCCAGGCTAACATCCCCAGCATTGAAGCACTGACCACACTTGATCAGCTCTGCTGAGCAGGCCACATAGTTCACGTGCCAGACACGAGACTCTCAAAGCAAGTGTTCTATGTGGAGCTCCTTCACAGCAAACGAGCCAAAGGTGGGCAGCGGAAACGTTACAAGGACATTCTTAAAGCCTCGCTGATAAAGTGTGACATCCCCACTGACACCTGGGTGTCCCTGGCCAAAGACCGCCCTATGTGGAGAAAGTGCATCTGGAATGGCGCTGAGCACTTAGAGTCTCCAACGCCGAAAGAGTGCAGAAATCAAGCGCAGGCAGCGGAAAGAGCTTGCGGCAAACCAGTCCCACCCACCCTTCCCTCAACGACTGTCTGTCCCATCTGTGACAGAGTTTGTGGCGCTCGTATTGGACTGTTCAGCCACCAAAGAACTCACTTCAGGAGTGGAAGCAAGTCTTCCTCGATTCCAAGAGGCTGCTTATGATGACAACTTGCATTCCCACCTAGCTTTGTATCATCAGCAAAGTTCGATGCATCATATTTGGTCCTCTCATCTAAGTCATTGATTTAGATTGTGAGTAGCTGAGGCCCAAGCACAGATCCTTGCGGTATCCCACTAATTACAGCCTGCCAACCTGAAGATGACCCGTTTATTCCTATTCTGTTTTCTTTCCGTTAACCAATCCTCAATCCATGCCCAATCATCTTACACCCAAACCCATAAGCCCTAATTTTGTTGAATAACCTCTTGTGTGGCACCTTATCGAATGCCCTCTGAAAATCCAAATACACCACATCCACTGGTTCTCCCTTATCTATTCTGCTAGTTACAACTTGAAAAAACTCTAACAGATTTGTGAAACATGATTTCTCTTTCATAAGTCCGTGTTGGCTCTGCCCAATCCTATTATTATTTTCTAAGTGCCCTGTTACCACATCCTTAATAGCATTTTCCCTACTAATGATGTCAGGCTATCTGGTCTGTAGTTCACGGTTTTCTCTCTCCTTTCTTAAATAGCGAGGTTACATTTGCTCCCTTCCAATCTGCGGGAACCGTTCTAGAATCTTATGTAATTTTAGAATATGGCAACCAATGCATCCGCTATCTTGATAGCCATCTCTTTCAAAACCCTAGAATATAGGCCATCAGGTCCAGGGGATAAAATGCGAGTGCAAAAGAGAAGGCAGAAGCATTTGCAACTATCTTCAGCCAGAAGTGCCAAGTGGATGATACATCTCAGCTGCCATCTCACCATCTCAGAAACCAGTCTTCAGCCAATTCGATTCACTCCATGTGATATCAAGAAATGGCTGAGCGCACTGGATGTGGCAAAGGCTATGGGCCCCAACAACATCCTGGCTGTCGTGCTGAAGATTGCGCTCCAAAACTAGCCGCACCTCTAGCCAACCTGTTCCAGTACAGCTACAACACTGGCATCAACCTGACAATGTGGAAAACTGCCCAGGTATGTCCTGTCCACTAAAAGCAGGTCAAATTCAAACTGGCCAATTACCGCCCTATCAGTCTACTCTCGATCAGCAGCAAAGTCATGGAAGGTGTCGTCGATATTGCTATGAGGCAGCACTTACCAATAACCTGCTCCCCGCTGTTCAGTTTGGTTTCCACCAGGACCACTTGGCTCTAGATCTCATTACAGCCTTGGTCTAAACATGGACAAAAGAGCTGAATTCCAGAGGTGAGGTGAAAGTGACTGCCCTTGACATCAAGGCACCATTTGACCATGCGTGGCATCAAGGAGCCCTTGTAAAATTGAAGTCAATGGGAATTAGGGGAAAATCTCCACTGTCTGGAGTCCTAACACAAACACAACGGAAGATGGTTGTGGTTGTTGGAGGTCTATCATCTCAGCCCCAGAACATCGCTGCAGGAGTTCCTCGGGGCAATGTCCTAGGCCAACCATCTTCAGCTGCTTCATGAATGACCTTCCATCCATCATAAGATCAGAAATGGGGATGTCCGCTGATGATTACACAGTGTTAGTTCCATTCACAACTCCTCAGATAATGAAGCAGTCCATGCTCGCATGCAGCAAGACCTGGATGACTTTCAGGCTTGGGCTGATAACTGGCAAGTAACATTCGTGCCACACAAATGCCAAGCACTGACTATCTCCTACAAGTGAGAGTCTCAACAACTGCCCCATGACATTTAACGGCATTACCGTCTCTGAATCCCCACCATCAACATCCTGGTCCATTGACCAGAAACTTAACTAAACCAGCCACATAAATACTGCAGCAACAAGAGCAGGTCAGAGGCTGGATATTCTGCGGCGAGTGCCTCACCTCCTGACTCCCCAAAGCCTTTCCACCATATGCATGGCCTAAATCGGGAGTGTAATGGAATACTCTCCACTTGCCTGGATGAATGCAGCTTCAACAGCACAAGAAGTTCAACACCATCCAGGACAAAGCAGCCACTTGATTGGCATCCCATCTTAAACATTCACTCCCTCCTTCACCAATGCACCGTGGCTGCAGTGTGTACCATCTTCAAGATGCACTGCAGCAACTCACCAAGGCTTCTTCGACAGCACCTCCCAAATCTACAATCTCTTATCACCGAGAAGGACAAGGGCAGCTAGCAGATGGCAACACCTCCACATTACCCTCCAAGTCGCACACCATCCTGACTTGGAAATATATCACTGTTCCTTCATCGTCGCCGGGTCAAAATCCTGGAATTCCCTCCCAACAGCACTGTGGGAGTACTTTCATCACACTGACTGCAGCGGTTCAGGAAGGCGGCTCACCACCACCTTCTCGAGGGCAATTAGGGATGGCCGATAAATGCTGGCCTTGCCAGCGATGCCACAGCCCATGATACGATGACCTTTTTTTTTGAATGATTTCCCCAAAGTGTTTTGTGAGTGCCCACACATATTTAATTTTTTTTCCCGGAGAAAATATAATCCGAATTGGACAAGATCTAATTGAACAGGTTCATGCACCAACTGTTCGTATAGGTTCAGTTTCTTAATAGCATTAAAATGTCTCAAACATTTGTATCTGACAAAGTACCATAAGATTACTTACTCCACAAGGTAAGATCAGTTTATAGTCATGGCACTAACAGTGATTTTTATTATTCTGCATGCCTGTTCTGTGGTTCTTGAATTATATTTGGTGTTTGTATGGCATTTGGTTTTTCGGACTCCCCTTGAAAGGATATTATCATTCTCTCAACTCTTTTTATAGTCTTAATTTTGTTGATTCTGGGACAGTTTGAACTACTTAAATAGTGTTATGTTTACTTCTGTCAGAATGCTGTCTGAAACACATACATATATAGGTAACACTGCTATTTCAGGTAGAGAAGGAGGTGAGGACGAGACATTGGTTTGTATCAGCCTCTCTATTTTGTCCGGTAACACCTCCATTTTAAAATTCTCATCCTTGGTTTCAAATTCCGTCATGGCCTTGCCCCTACCCATCTCTGTAACCACCTCCGGCCCTACAATTCTCCGAGATCTCTGCGCTCCTCGAATCCTGGCCTCTTGTGCAACTCTTCCCCCACCCCCCCCCCCTCCCTGTCACCGATTTTAATTGCTCCATCATTGGTGGCCATGTTTTCAGTTGCCTGGGCCCTAACCTCTGCATAGAGAGGCCTATAAAGGCCCAATGTCGGAGGAGGAGCGGCAGTTCGAGCAGCGCAAGTCCAGGGTGCATGGAGAGGCCTATAACGGCCCAATATCGGAGGAGGAGCGGAAGTTCAAGCAGCGCGAGTCCGGGATGCATGGAGAGGCCTATAACGGCCCAATGTCGGAGGAGGAGCGGCAGTTCAAGCAGCGCAAGTCCGGGGTGCATGGAGAGGCCTATAAAGGCCCAATGTCGGAGGAGGAGCGGCAGTTCGAGCAGCGCGAGTCCGGGGTGCATGGAGAGGCCTATAAAGGCCCAATGTCGGAGGAGGAGCGGCAGTTCGAGCAGCACGAGTCCGGGGTGCATGGAGAGGCCTATAAAGGCCCAATGTCGGAGGAGGAGCGGCAGTTCAAGCAGCGCGAGTCCGGGGTGCATGGAGAGGCCTATAAAGGCCCAATGTCGGAGGAGGAGCGGCAGTTCGAGCAGCGCAAGTCCGGGGTGCATGGAGAGGCCTATAACGGCCCAATGTCGGAGGAGGAGCGGCAGTTCAAGCAGCGCGAGTCCGGGGTGCATGGAGAGGCCTATAACGGTCCAATGTCGGAGGAGGAGCGGCAGTTCGAGCAGCGCGAGTCCGAGGTACGTGGAGAGGCCGATAAAGGCCCAGCTTATACAGCTCCAGCGGGGAGAAAAAGCAAAAAAGAAGTAGAAAGAAATCAAAAGGTGACGTCACAGCCAGAGGGGTAAGTGATTGGCTGGTGATTGGTGAGTAGCTTTTATTTTTTTTATATCAGTAAGTAACTTGTTAACAGTGTTGTCGCCAAATTAAGTGTATCTAAAGGTTAAGTCATGGCAGGAGAGCTCGGTCATGTGATATGCTCCTCCTGTATCACGTGGGAACTCGGACACTTCCGGTGTCCCTGACGACTATGTGTGCGGGAAGTGTATCCGACTCCAGCTCCTGACGGACCGCGATGCGGAATTGGAGCTGAGGGTGGATTCACTCTGGAGCATCCACGATGCTGAGAATGACGTGAGTAGCATGTGTAGCGAGTTGGTCTTACCGCAGCTGAAGGGCCCACAGCCAGATAGGGAATGGAAGACCAGCAGGAAGAGCAGTGCAAGGAAGGTAGTGCAGGGGGTCCCCTGTGGTCATCCCCCTGCAAAACAGATACACCGCTTTGAGTACTGTTGAGGGGGATGACTCATCAGGGGAGGGCAGCAGCAGCCAAGTTCATGGCACCGTGGCTGGCTCTGCTGCACAGGAGGGCAGGAAAAAGAGTGGGAGAGCGATAATGATAGGGGATTCAATTGTAAGGAGAATAGATAGGCGTTTCTGCGGCCGCAACCGAGACTCCAGGATGGTATGTTGCCTCCCTGGTGCAAGGGTCAAGGATGTCTCGGAGCGGGTGCAAGACATTCTGAAAAGGGAGGGTGAACAGCCAGTTGTCGTGGTGCACATTGCTACCAACGATATAGGTTTAAAAAAAGGGATGAGGTCCTATGAGACGAATTTAAGGAGTTAGGGGCTAAATTAAAAAGTAGGACCTCAAAAGTAGTAATCTCGGGATTGCTACCAGTGCCACGTGCTAGTCAGAGTAGGAATTGCAGGATAGCTCAGATGAATACGTGGTTTGAGCGGTGGTGCAGCAGGGAGGGATTCAAATTCCTGGGGCATTGGAACCGATTCTGGGGGAGGTGGGATCAATACAAACCGGACGGTCTGCAGCTGGGCAGGACCGGAACCAATGTCCGATGGGAGTGTTTGCTAGTGCTGTTGGGGAGGAGTTAAACTAATACGGCAGGGGGATGGGAACCAATGCAGGGAGACAGAGGGAAACAATATGGAGACAGAAGCAAAAGACAGAAAGGAGATGAGTAAAAGTGGAGGGCAGAGAAACCTAAGGCAAAAAACAAAAAGGGCCACTGTACAGCAAAATTCTAAAGAGTCAAAGTGTAATAAAAAGGCAAGCCTGAAAGCTCTGTGCCTCAATGCGAGGAGTATTCGGAACCCAAGAGAGGGCTCTGAGCTAGTTAGAGTGGGTGAGAGCTCAGATGAACAGGACCCCAAGAAAGAATGCAAAAGGCAGGAGGCAACAGAGCAGAGTAGCACTGGGGTAAGTGTAAACCACAAGGTGATAGGAAGGGACAATATGTATGAATATAAAGGGGCTGCAGGAGGAGTCAAAACCAAAAATCATGGTTTAAAAACTAGTATTAAAACACTCTACCAAAACGCACGCAGAATTCGAAATAAAGTAAATGAGTTGACGGCGCAAATCATTACAAATGGGTATGGTTTGGTGGCCATTACAGAAACGTCGTTGCAGGGTGGCCAAGACTGGGAATTAAACATACATGGGTATCTGACAATTCGGAAAGATAGACAAGAAGGGAAAGGAGGTGGGGTAGCTTGGTTATAATAAACGATCTCCGAGTAAAAGATCCTCTCAGAATGAGTGATCACCGTATGGTTGAATTTATAATACAGATTGAGGGTGAGGAAGTAGTGTCTCAAACGAGCGTACTATGCTTAAACAAAGGGGACTACAGTGGGATGAGGGCAGAGTTGGCTAAAGTAGACTGGAAACACAGACTAAATGGTGGCACAATTAAGGAACAGTGGAGGTCTTTTAAGGAGCTCTTTCATAGTGCTCAACAAAAATATATTCCAGTGAAAAAGAAGGGCGGTAAGAGAAGGGATAACCAGCCGTGGATAACCAAGGAAATAAAGGAGAGTATCAAATTAAAAACCAATGCGAATAAGTTGGTCAAGGTTAGTGAGAAACTAGAAGATTGGGAAATTTTAAACGACAGCAAAGAATGGCTAAGAAAGCAATAAAGAAAGGAAAGATAGATTACGAAAGTAAACTTGCGCAAAACATAAAAACAGATAGTAAAAGCTTTTACCGATATATAAAACGGAAAAGAGTGACTAAAGTAAATGTTGGTCCCTTAGAAGATGAGAAGGGGGATTTAATAATGGGAAATGTGGAAATGGCTGAGACCTTAAACAATTATTTTGCTTCGGTGTTCACAGTGGAAGACACAAAAACCATGCCAAAAATTGCTGGTCACGGGAATGTGGGAAGGGAGGACCTTGAGACAATCACTATCACAAGGGGGGTAGTGCTGGACAGGCTAATGGGACTCAAGGTAGACAAGTGCCCTGGTCCTGATGAAATGCATCCCAGGGTATTAAAAGAGATGGCGGAAGTTATAGCAGATGCATTTGTTATAATCTACCAAAATTCTCTGGACTCGGGAGGTACCAGCGGATTGGAAAGCAGCTGATGTAACGCCTCTGTTTAAAAAAGGGGGCAGACAAAAGGCAGGTAACTGTAGGCCGGTTAGTTTAACATCTGTAGTGGGGAAAAATGCTCGCGGCTATCATTAAGGAAGAAATAGCGGGATATCTAGATCGGAATAGTGCAATCAAGCAGATGCAACATGGATTCATGAAGGGGAAATCATGTTTAACTAATTTACTGGAATTCTTTGAGGATATAACGAGCATGGTGGATAGAGGTGTACCGATGGATGTGGTGTATTTAGATTTCCAAAAGGCATTCGATAAGGTGCCACACAAAAGGTTACTGCAGAAGATAAAGGTACGCGGAGTCAGAGGAAATGTATTAGCATGGATAGAGAATTGGCTGGCTAACAGAAAGCAGAGAGTCGGGATAAATGGGTCCTTTTTCGGGTTGGAAATCGGTGGTTAGTGATGTGCCACAGGGATCGGTGCTGGGACCACAACTGTTTACAATATACATAGATGACCTGGAAGAGCGGACAGAGTGTAGTGTAACAAAATTTGCTGATGACACAAAGATTAGTGGGAAAGCGGGTTGTGTAGAGGACAGAGAGAGGCTGCAAAGAGATTTAGATAGGTTAAGCGAATGGGCTAAGGTTTGGCATATGGAATACAATGTCGGAAAATGTGAGATCATCCACCTTGGGGGGGAAAAAAAACAGTAAAAGGGAATATTATTTGAATGGGGAGAAATTACAACATGCTGCGGTGCAGAGGGACCTGGGGGTCCTTGTGCATGAATCCCAAAAAGTTAGTTTGCAGGTGCAGCAGGTAATCAGGAAGGCGAATGGAATGTTGGCCTTCATTGCGAGAGGGATGGAGTACAAAAGCTGGGAGGTCCTTCTGCAACTGTACAGGGTATTGGTGATACCGCACCTGGAGTACTGCGTGCAGTTTTGGTCACCTTACTTAAGGAAGGATATACTAGCTTTGGAGGGGGTACAGAGACAATTCACTAGGCTGATTCCGGAGATGAGGGGGTTACCTTATGATGATAGATTGAGTAGACTGGGTATTTACTCGTTGGAGTTCAGAAGGATGAGGGGTGATCTTATAGAAACATTTAAAATAATGAAAGGGATAGACAAGATAGAGGCAGAGAGGTTGTTTCCTCTGGTCGGGGAGACTAGAACTCGGGGGCACAGCCTCAAAATACGGGGGAGCCAATTTAAAACAGAGTTGAGAAGGAATTTCTTCTCCCAGAGGGTTGTGAATCTGTGGAATTCTCTGCCCAGGGAAGTAGTTGAGGCTAGCTCATTGAATGTATTCAAATCACAGATAAATAGATTTTTAACCAATAAGGGAATTAAGGGTTATGGGGAGCAGGCGGGTAAGTGGAGCTGAGTCCACGGCCAGATCAGCCATGATCTTGTTGAATGGCGGAGCAGGCTCGAAGGGCTAGATGGCCTACTCCTGTTCCTAATTCTTATGTTCTTATGTAACTGTCTCCCTAAGCCCCTCCTCCTCCTCTACCTCTCTGTCCCCTCCTTTGAGATATTCCTAAAAGTCTACCTCTTTGAACAAGCACTTAATTGTCCTAACGTCTCCTTATGTGGCTAAGTGTCATTTTATTGGATAATGCTCCTGTGAAGCACCTTGGGACATTTTTCAGTGTTAAAGGTGCTCTATAAATGCAAATTGATGTTTCATATGCAAGGCAATTGAGTGCTCCCCATGTGTAAATGAAATACATCAACATAGACCTCTTGGCAGAGTGAGAAGTGCCTATTCATCACTGATTTAAAAAAGGCTTGAATTTATATAGCGCCTTTCATGACCTCAGGACGTCTCACAAGTGCTTTACAGCCAATGAAGTACTTTTGAAGTGTAGTCACTGTTGTAATATAGAAAATCGGGAGGCAATTGGTGCTAGGTCCCACAGACAGCAATGTACTAATGAGCAGATAATCTATTTCAGTGAAGTTATTTGAGGCAAAAACATTGGCCAGGACACCAGGGAGAACTCCCCTGCTTTTCTTGGAATAGTACCATGGCATCTTTTACATCTATCTGAGAGGGCAAATAGGACCTCAGTTTAACGTCTCATTCGAAAGATGGCACCTCCGACAGTGCAGCACTCCCTCGGTACTTCACTGGAGTGTCAGCCGAGATTTTGTTGTGCTCAAGTTTCTGGAGTGGGGCATGAACTCACAACCTTCTGACTCGAGAGGTGAGTCTGGTACTAATCGTGCCACGAATGATACTTCGGTGGTACCGAGCAGTCATCGGTGCCTGCTGAACTTTGATTTTTAATGGTTGGTAATACCTGCTCACCTTATTTGCTGTATTAAAGTTAACAAACCTAAATTATTATTGGCAGTAACAAATGGGCAGATATTTCTATATTGAGACCACCATTTAGAAAGACACGGATTAATCAAGAACAGGCAACATGAATTTATTCAGGGAAGGTTGTGTCTGACTAAATTGACTGAATTTTTTAAGGCATTATCAAGGAGGGTTGATGAGGACAGTGCATTTGATGTACTTTACATGCATTTAGCAAGGTTTTTGCCAAGGTCCCACACAGTAGGCTGATCAAAACAATAAAAGTCCATGGGATCCAACGGAGATTGGCAAATTGGATCGAAAATTGGCTCAGAGGCAGGAAGCAAAGGGTAATGGTTGAGAGGAGTTTTTGTGACTGGAAGGTTTTGTCCTGTGGGGTTCCACAGGGCTCAGTACTTGGTCCCTTACTTTTTGTAGTATATATTAATGATTTAGACTTAAATGTAGGGCGCATGATGAAGAAATTTGCAGATGATACAAAAATTGGGCGTGTGATTGACAGTGAGGTGGAAAGCTCCAGACTGCAGGAAGATATTGATGAACTGGTCAGTTGGGCAGAAAAATGGCAAATGGAATTCAATCTGGAAAAGTGTGATGTAATGCATTTCAGGTGGGGCAACAAGGCAAGGGAATGCACAATAAATGGGAGGATACTGAGAGGTATGAGGGAACAGAGGGACCTCAGAGTATATGTCCACAGATCCTTAAAGGTAGCAGGACAGGTTGATAAGGTAGTTAAAAAGGCATACGGAATGCTTTCCTTTATTAGCCGAGGCATACAATACAAGAGCAGGAACTGTATAAAACACTAGTTCGACCCCAGCTTGAGTGCTGCGTGCAGTTCTGGTCATCACATTACAGGAAGGATGTGATTGCACTAGAAAGGTTGCAGAGGAGATTTACAAGGATATTACCAGGATTGGAAATCTTTAGCTATGAGGAAAGATTGGATAGGCTGGAGTTGTTTTCTTTGGAACAGAGGAGGCGTAGGGGAGATTTAATTGTGGTATATAAAATTATATGGGGCCTAGATAGAATGGCTAGAAAGGACCTATTTCCCTTAGCAGAGGGGTCAATAATCCGGGGGCATTGATTTCAAGTAATTGGTGGAAGGATTAGAGGGGAGATGAGGAAACATTTCTTCACCCAGAGGGTGGTGGGGGTCTGGAACTCACTGCCTGAAAGGGTGGTAGAGGCAGAAACCCTCATCACATTTAAAAGGAATTTGGATGTGCACTTAAAGAGCCGTAACATACAGGGCTACGAACCTGCTGCTGGAAGGTGGGATTAGGCTAGGTAACTCTTTTTCATCCGGCACAGACATGATGGGCTAAATGGCCTCCTTCAGTGTCGTAATTTTCTCTGATTGGGATTGAGACTTCCGCTGTATTCTGTTGTAGAAGGTTGATTGTCATGATTCAACAACTGTTGGTGGAGAGGCAGGTGAGATCACATGCACGAGCGGCCATATGGTATGTGCCAGGACTTGAGGTAATTTAAAATGAGGTAGGGAACATGAGAGAGAGAGATATGGGCAGTAAATGGCCTCGGAGAAATGAGACAGTGAGGAGGTATCAAATTAAGGGCGAAAGCAGAGGAAGCCAGAACAAAGCAAGTGCGAGATCCAACAGAACTTTGTTAAGGCAACAAAAGAAAGGAAGCTGACAGAAAAGGAGGCACTTGGGCCCCTAACTCAACAATCAGAGAGACTGGTATGCCAAGAATGACAAACTGAAGCGGCAGTCCTTAAACAACTTTTATTGTTTGAAGCACTTTCCGTGACTTGAAATTAAAATGTGCTTCCCCTTGTTCGAAGATATGTATTTCTTATTTATTTTTTATGTATCTTTAATATTCCTGTGGATCTTTTTATGATTTTACATTAATCTCTGGTGCTGCTACAAGTGCCTGTGCTTACTGCCTGATGATGTGCATTTGTTCACGAGTGTGGATCATGCAGTTACCCATGTGCTGGGGAGTTTTGCCCAGCATCATTCTGAGGTGACCTCAGGGCACAGCATGCTAAGTTTAAATCCCACACTGCTTTTTATCAGCAAATGCTGACATGTTGACATTACCTGGGAAACACAAACAGTTGACAGTTTTGTGTATAGCACAGATTAAATGCAAACATTACAAATAGAATTCCCAGGGGTTAATATGTACATTTGGATGCATGAAAGCATATTGTTAATTGTTAAAGCTCTTTGTTGTCAGATGTGTAGGACCATATGTTATCTTGGTACATAACGTACAAGGTCAACTGTCAGTTGTACTTGGTTTAACCCCCTCAAAGTATCCTGTTTAGCAAATAATTTGTGTTGTCAAAGTATGGAATTGCATTTGCATGGATGGACCAAACTATCACTGCAACTTTCTTTGATCCCGTTAACTATTTTGTCAACTGCTAGGATTATCTGACAGAGAAGCAATTTAAAAAGGGAATCAGGCAAATAGTGAAGGTGTTAAAGCAGAAAGTAAGAAAGACAGAGTAGTGTCATTTTTTTTAACACGTGGGGAATAGGTGAAAACAACAGCAACTTGCATTTATATAGCACCTTTAAATATAAGAAAATCGCAAAGTGAAGCGCGTTTTCTGTGGGTTTAAGAATGTTATCCAACAAAATAACGGATTAACTGAAAGTTAGACAATTCACACATACCTTATAAAAACATGCTCAGTTGTGGATATTAATTGGCTTGCCATTCATACTATAGAAGTTACAATTTAATCGCAATATCTGAGTTCATTATCAATGGCACATTCTAATCTTATTTTATTTCCAGTCACTAATAAACAACCAATGCACAAACTGCAGCAAGTTCAGTGTCTGGAAAAAAATGTCTTCACATTCCTTTGCGTGGTAATGTTGGTCTTCATACACCCCGAAAAATAAAGTGTATGATTGAGTAAATAAACACAAAAATAAACAGTTCTGGAAAAAAAATCATCCGGCTTGCCCATAAATTTGCCAACTCATCTTTTGTGCCTGTGCTTGGATATTTTAGCTGAGCCTTGGGTGCCAATATGTGTTGGGCCTCTGTGCATGCACGCTCTTTCAGGTGCCCCTGGCAATCTCATTATCTTTCAGAGTTCCCCACTCTCAGTTTTAAACCTTTTAGAATTGTTCCCAGACCTCCGGTCAAGCAACATGGTCACAACTATAATTATGGCTTAATCCAAAGCATCCTTGATGCATTTCCCTTTTTACCTTCACTGATTATATTACAAATAATTTCATATGAGAGGTTTCTGCTGTAGGTAGTTTCCTTCCAGTCCCACTTCGTGTTGTGACTGCACTCCAGGAGCTCAGGAACTGCAGAATTTTCCTTACTGTGGTTCAATGCAGGAGTGCACAGAAAAACTCAGCCAGTGACAAATCAAATATTACATAAATGAATTATAATAAAGTGTGAAAATAAATAATTTGAAATGCTATGTGAAATAAAAAAGCAATGTAAAAACAAGCAACCCCAATAGCTGAAAATAGATAGTAATCCAGACATTAAAATTGAGGCAAGAATTTAAATAAAGATAAATTACATGAGACTTGTGCATTAGAATATTATTTTATTTTTTTCCATGAGCAACATACAGAACATCAACCTGCTTTTGTTAAAAATATCTCCCTTGTTCCACGATTGATGACGTGTTCTGTACTTCTTGGAACACTTGAGGTTTTAATGTTGATAAGTTTCTCTTGTATCTGCTGAATCGCTATAGTATTGGAAAATTGCATTCTGCGCTTGGTCATTATCTTGAAAATCTTGAGCACATGTGGTTCTTTTTAATGAGTGAATCTTTCATCAGCACCGCTACATAAATCTCATGAAGCTGTTTAACAGCAAAACTCAACGATTAGCATATAATATTTATAGGTACTTTATATGCAAGTTTTTAACACTGAACAGTGGGTCAGCAAACATCTGAAAACATGTTTTTAAATTTTTTTTTAATATATTGTGCTACTACTGAGCAAAGGCTGACCCTTAATATTTGGAATTAGACTGAGCAACAGAGGGAGCTGTTGTTCACTATTTTCTTTGAATTAGAAAAGATTTTCAATTTTGAGAATATCTACTTTTCACAGTACTTTATTTACTGTCTATCTTTCAGCATTATTCACGTAAGTGTTATGTGTAGTGTTGGTCTGCTATGGTCCATTCTGAACATCCATCTGCTATGTGTCTGTGATCTGTCTGCACCATGGTTATAGCTCATGTCAAATGAACTTCGAGCAAAAAGAAATCCTGATCAAGAGACTTTGATTTAAGTTTAGACACCTCAGTAACTCCAACTTTGCTCATGAATATAAATATTATATACACACACATATATTACTTGGAGATATATATTAAAATTTGTTCACTGCTTCCTTCAAATGGTGTTTAACATGGAGCGTCGTTTGACCTGAAGCCAAAAGACTTCATGGAGTCTGGAGTTTGTCTGCATTTTTATTTTACTCCTATTTTCCCTGAATGTCTCATGACCTTTTTTAAGGATAGAATGTAAAATTAAACCATTTTTTAACAGAACTTGCCCTGAATATTTTTTTTAAAGAAGGCAGCTCAGTGTCTGTCCTCAAAGAACCTTGAAATAGTGGACCATCTCAATGCTTTAACACTTTGTAGAAACTAAAACACATGGAGGTGCATGTTGAGCTGAATTTATATTTTAGTTTGGGTTGTGTTAAAGCCAAATATTAATAAGCCCAGAAGACTGTTGTACTTTGTGTACAGACTCCTTAACACAGTTAAATATAAATTTGTTCGTCTTGCAGCCAGAATTTTCTGGAGCAGGGCATCTTCATTTGACTTTTCCTGTAACCTTCAACTCAAAACCTTTTCCAGTTGCTGGAAGTGCGAACTGATAACGGGGGCAGCAGGGTGGCTAGGTCCTTGGTGAACGGTGAGATTTAAGGATTGAGAGATAAACAGAGTAAGGAAGGGTGAGTTAGTGTGGGTGAATTCAATGTCAAATCAGGTACTGAAAGAGAGGGAAAGAAAGATTGGATTAAAAGAGAGAGAAAAAAAGAGACTGAATGGAAAATTAAAATTTGACATTTTTAAAATCTCCCAACAACAATTCGCTACTTGAAGGAATGAGACTCCAGACTTTTAATTGTTCCCTCTCTAACCCAGGGAGTAGGGAGTCATTAACAATGGTTAAAATAGTACGTGCACTATTGATTATTAGACTTAATTTTCTGTAGAGAATTAATGGGTAATTAATGTGCAAGTGCAGCAACTTCATGAAACTCCTGAGGAGGTTCAGGTCAAGATGTTGTTTTCGCGAAGCTAATAGCTGGAGCGACGCAAATCGTCCAGCAGCTTGTGGCGATCCACAATTCATGGGGTATCTCGTCCTCAGCACAAGTTTCTGGCGAATTTGTGCATTAATAATGGCGTGTGCTTTGTTCACCATGTTTTAAGCAAATTCCAACCCATATTCTTTTAGGGAGAAAAAAAGATTTTTCTACCACCTGTATGGCCTGCAAACTGAGGGGAATACAGCGGCACTGCTTTGGAGGTTTTGTGAAATTATGTTGCGCCTTCAAGCCTGACCACTCATAGCTTCACATTTGGCCTATCTGTCTGACTTCAGGCTGTTGCTTATCGTATCTGACTCCATTAGACAATAGACTTAACTGAGCTCTTGGCATTCATTGTAATAAACCCAAGTTCAGACCAGTAATGTTCCATAGCAACTCTAGTTGTGATGTGTATGAGCTATTGTTTTCACAAACAATGCATTAATTTTTATGCTTGATGAGATACAACACAATGAAATTAAGGCAAATATTTATATTTCATACTTAATGGAAAAAGATCAAAAATATTTGCACAGCTTATCTGACAGCTACTCGTTAACAAGCCTCTGACTCCTACCATGTGTCTGTACAATGATTGCTATTGAATATTAACATTCTGGTCTTCCGAGTCTTTTTAAAGGACAGTAGAATTGAGAGGCAACAGTTCTCCGAGGGAGGTGGGCTTTGCTGGAAACTGTTGCACTGCCGGTGTTAAATCTTCTTTGTACAGTAACATCAGTTAACATCTTTGTACTGTAGACATTTTGTGTAACTTTATTTGGTAGCTCAGTGCTAGTTCTATTTTAAAGGAAAAGGTAATTCTAAAGGTAAGAGCTTCCCTTGCTACTGATTCATTCTTGTTTCCCCTTCTAGCCATTGATGTTTGCGAACTTTGCATTCTGTTCAATCCTGAGCTTGACGTAGATTCCATATCCTCTCTAACATAAAGACTGCTTACTTATACCACCACGACATTGCCTGCCTCCATCTCTACCTCTGACCCTTCGCTGTAAGACTTGACTACTCTAACGCTTTCCTTCCTCTATCCTGCATAAATTCCAACTCGTACAAAATTCTGCCACATGTATTCTTTCCTCCATAATCGGTCTTGCTCATTGATCTCCCCGTCCTTGCTCCCCATCCCTCAATGCATCGTTTAAAATCCTTATCTTTATCTTTAAATCTCCTCCGCCTCATCTCAGCCTATCTCTGCAATGCCTTCCAGTTCTTTATTGCTCCCGAACACTCAGTTCCTCTTCCGCTGGCTTTTTCTGTATCTGCCCTTCCTTTGTTCCACTATTGAAGGTTTTATTCTCTGGAATAGCTACCTAGATCTTTCAGCCTCCCCACTCTTCTTCAAAAATCTTCATCAAAACCCATTGCTTTAACCAACTCATCAGTCACCCCACCTAATCTCTTGCTTGCTGGTTTGGCATCTATTTTTCTTGTGCCTATTTGTGAATACCCCGAGCCTCATTTCTGGAGCAGCGGGTGAGTTTTGAACTCTCACCGCCTGCTGAAAACTGGCCCTGAGTTAAAATTATCCACCATAATATGCCAATATTGTGACATTTTGCAGACCAGCAAACTTATTTATTTGATAGCATTACTTTAAAAATAAATCTTATTTGCAAGCTCTTCTATTGACCCAATATTCTTATTTTTTTAATTAAAAATAAGGGTGATTATATGTCGACTTACATCAGAGGGATTAACTAATACATGTTGATTTCATGAAATCAGGCTCCTTTTCTTGGATTTACAAGTCTGCAGCTGGATTAAGGGAGCTGGATTCAGTAGAGGAAATGTGGGAAACTGGCCATCGACACTAGTCTAAACAGTGATAAGAATTGTACAGGCATTGGTCAGAATTTTGTTCGGTGAGGCGGGTGGGGGTTGTGTCTGAGGTAGGCGGGAAACTTGGAAGGCCAGGTTTCCCACAGGCCCTGCCGATTCTATCACTGGGGCCTAATTTGAATGCGAGGTCTGCAACCAGCCAGCTTAAAGGGCTGGCTGTGGGCGGGTAGGCCTCTGGTCCGAGGGAAGGGGGATTGGTAGGAGGGCAGGGGAGGGGGGATCGGCGATCAGGAATGTGGGAGATAGGATTGGAAGGGGCGTGGGTTGCAGGATTCGCAACCGATAGGGAGTAGTCGGGGATCGGTAGGCAAGTGGGGATCGCGGTGGTGGGTTCAGAGGGTGAGGGGGATGTGGTCGTCCAGAGATGGGGAATGGGTACGCAGAGGATCGCGGTGGGGGGTGGACGATCGGGGCTGGCCATCGGAAGATCGTGGCCAGCCTCCTCATTGTTACACCAGTAAAAGTGGCTGTCTAGTTGCCATCTTGTCATGCCAACCTGACCTCTCTCCAACAGAGAAGACTCCTATCTACTCAGCAACACGAGAACTATGAGGTTGACTGGAGTATTTATCATCTCAATACATACTCATTTCTTATAACTCCAATCAGATCCCAGCTGGAAATGTAGCCAATGACTTTCTGAGCCAGGTAATTGGAACAACATCTGCTAGTCTGTTCTGCAAGCTACTACTCTAGGAACATTTTTAAAAAAAATGTTGAATGTAGCTTGAGGCTTGGTCATTTTTATAATTGTATCCTGAAGTTCAGTTTACATCAAACTGTCTGCAGAGAGCTTCACTGTCTCTGCCTCAGCCTTTTAAAGACCGAGATCATGTCACTTTTCAAACTTATTTTCTCCAGTGAAGACTTGGAGCCCAGAACCCACAAAAAAAAAATCAACCTCTTTTTGAAGGTAGAGTGCATAAAATTCCAAACAGCATTTCAAGTATGGTCTCACCAGTGATCTGTACAAGGTTAGACTAATTTCATTTGATTTGAAATGAAATACAATTGAAATATATCCGATATATTAGATATGTTGATAATAGTTTTGCATTCGCTAAATGTACTCCGTGAATGATCTGTTTTCAACCTCAAAATGTTTTCGCCTTTACAAGTAGGACTGTGCTTGGGTCCTGTACAGACATCCTACATATGTTGCAAACTTATCTCAACAAGTTGATAAGGTCGTTTGTGCCACTATTTCTTAATGACTAGGAGGGACAACACTTTTTTAATATATTTTAATATTTGATAATTATACCTTTCTAGTGTTAGCCAATGCAAATTTGGCTCATGAGATAAATTGCTTCCTCAAGTTAAGGAATATACAGTTGATATTTAAATCTATTCAAAGAGTAAGAAAACATTCCTTTCTTGCTGATATAGCCGAAGTTATAACTTTACCAACTGTCCTTCTGTAAATGTTGTTAAAAATAGATTTACAAATAGAATTTACTGCAGATTATCTCACCTGAAGACTCTTTAAATACTTTGGACCGTGACCTCTGTATTTCTTTGTAGAATCATCTCTAGTAGAAAATCTATTGGAAGTGTCTTCACTGCAACATCCCTTGTTGCAACGTGCTTTTAGCATGGATGATGAAATAGCCTTCCAAAGAACCTGCAGTGCAGTCTGGGTTATTTTTGGTGGCCTTAATTCATTTGCATTATCTGTGTAGTTATGTTTGTTATATTGTAGACGAGCAGGGCGATCTCCTAGCCAATATTCTACCCTGAACAAAACCACCAAAAATTTAGATTACCTGGCCATCCATCTCACTTTTTGTTTGTAGAATCTTGCATGCTCGTTGGCTGCCACATTTACTTACATCGTAACAATAACTATACTTCGAAAGTAGTTTTTTGGGACTTACTCTGAATGTGATACAGTGCAATATAAATGCAAGTCAGTCTTTTTCTTTTTCTTTTAGCAAGTGATTTTTATAAAAATTAACAGAGACTTTTTAACTCTGGCAAATGTTATATTTTAGAATCTGACCTTTTTGTCAAAGCTGATAGGATGTGATTCCTGCATGGGCTGTCAAGTGCAGAATGAAGGTAGGTGTTGCCCATAGGAAACTTGCAGTCACACATAATAGAGATTTGACGGGAAGCAAGTCAACTGTTCATCCCCATGGTTGGGAAGTGATGTGTGGCGCTATTTTAGTTAACAGCCTCACAGTGTGAGAACACTTATCTTTTAGCGATCATACTATTATCGAGTTCAATGTTGTGTTTGAAAGGGGGAAACTCGAAACAGCTACTAAAAACTCTAGATTTAGATAAGGCCGACCTCAACGAGATGAGACTGAGACTGTCCACAGTAAACTGAACAAATTTGTTCATGGTTAAAGTGCCACACGATCAGTGGAAGGTGTTCAAAAAAGAATTTACTGTGCTACAGAACCAGTTTATAACCCTAAGGGGGAAGAGCTCTATTTGCTAAAAAAAGAAAACAGCCATGGACAACAAAAGAGGTAAGAGACAACATAAAACTAAAAGAAAAATACATTATAAAACTGCAGAAAATAGCACAGATCCTGGCGACTGGGAGAGATTCCAAAGGTGACGAAACAGATAGTAAGAGCTACAAAAAGGGAGTATGAAAATAAACTTGTAAGGGCTATCAAAATCAACACAAAAATTAATTAGGAAAGAGAGATGGTCAGGAGCAATGTGTGAACCCTTTGAAAACTGATGAGTGATATTGTAAATGAAAATAAAGAAATGGCTGACATGTTGAATAATTACTTTGCATCAGTCTTTACAGTAGAGGAAGATGATAGCATGCCAGAAATCCCAAGGAAACTGATATTGAATCAGGGACAGGGACTGAATAAAATTAACGTAAGCAAAATAACAGTAATGAAGAAAATAATGGCACTAAAGAGTGACAAATCCTCAGGACCCGATGGTTTTTAAAGGAAGTAGGTGAAAGCAGTGCAAATGCCCTAACGATAATCTTCCAAAGTTCCCTTGATTGGGAACCATTCCTTTAGATTGGAAAATTGCATATGTTACTCCATTATTTAAAAAAGGTGAGAGAGGGAAACCAGAGGATTATCGACTAATTAACCTACCATCTGTTTTCTGGAAATTACTGCTGTCTGTAATTAAGGATAGAGTGACTGAACAGCTTGAACATTTTCAGCTGATCAGGGAAAGCCAGCATCGATTGTAACAGGTAGGTCAAGCCTCACAAATCTGGTTGAATTTTTTGAAGAGGTGACTAAAGCGTAGGAATATCTATGGATGCTATTTGTATGGACTTCCAGAAGGCATTAGATAAAGTCCCTCTTAAGGGACTGTTAGCTGAACTTGAAGCTCACTGCTTCTGAAGGCAAACTATTGACCTGGTTAGGATATTGGCTGAGTGACAGTAGGCAGAGAGTAGGGATAATGGGCAGGTACTCTAATTGGTAGGATGTGACTAGTGGTATCCCGTAGGGATCTATATTGGGGTCGCAACAATTCACAGTATTTATTAACTACTTAGATGATGGGATAGAAAGTCACAAATCCAAGTTTGCCAGTGACACAAAGATAGGCGGCATTGTAATCATCATAGGCAGTCCCTCGGAGTCGAGGAAGACTTGCTTCCACTCTTAACATGAGTTCTTGGGTGGCTGCATAGCCCAATACGAGAGCCACAGTTGAGGGAAGGAGTGGGTGGGACTGGTTTGCCGCGCGCTCTTTCTGTTGCCTGCGCTTGATTTCTGGACGCTCTTGGCGATGAGACTCGAGGAGCTCAGCGCCCTCCCGGATGCACTTTCTGAAGGTGCTTTGAAACTGTCAACTAGGAGGTGTGTGAGAGCAGAAAGAGAAAATTGTCCTTTGAATTTTTCCTTCCTTCCTATGGGCAAGCATCTTTGCTTTACTCTCCATTTCCCCATAGTGATGTGTCTCAGATTGATTACCTGCGTAAGCATTTGAGAGAGTTGTGGGTGGTAAAACACATCTGATCATTTCATGGTACAGCATATTTGTGAAAGGTACTCTACACTTTTCTGTTTTCATTTTCTCTCTTCTGTAGCTTTACATGCCATGCAACAGTAAAAGCAACTTTGCACCTCGTAAAAAATATATTCTTTGACATTATTCAGAAATTTCGAAAGGAAACCATTTCGAGCAGGTTCCAGAATTTTGCCTTGTTGCATTATGCATGAAATAAAGCACTGGATTCAAAAATCTTATGTTCCTTCTCCCAATCCTGTTCAGTCGGGCTGTTTTATATCTAAAAAATGTTAAAGGTCTGAAACTACTGATTTAATCCACGTGGCTTTAACTGTTGACAACTTGATCAATGAAAATGCAGTTGCTATTGTCAGGTTTCACTGACTTGAATGACAGATAATTATATTTCGATATACACATTGAGGAGTGTAGTGGTGGTGAACAGGATTTATTAATTCATAATAAATGAGCATTTGTTTATGGGGGTCCTTGTGCATGAAACACAAAAAGTGAGTATGCAGGTACAACAAGTGAGCGGGAAGGCAAGTGGAATGTTGGTCTTTATTGCAAGGGGGATAGAGTATAAAAGCAGAGAGATCCTGCTACAAATCGACAGGGTATTGGTGAGGCCACATCTGGAATACTGCGTACAGTTTTGGTCTCTGTATTTAAGGAAGGATATACTTGTGTTGGAGGCTATTCAGAGAAGGTTCATTGGATTGATTCCGGAGATGAGGGGGTTGACTTATGAAGATAGATTGAGCCTATATTCATTGGAGTTCAGAAGAATGAGAGGTGATCTTATTGAAACTTATATGATAATGAGGGGGCTCGACAAGGTGGATGCAGAGAGGATATTTCCACATAGGGAAAATTAAAACTAGGGGACATAATCTTAGAATAAGGGGCTGCTCATTTAAAACTGAGACGAGGAGAAATTTCTTCTCTGAGGGTTGTAAATCTATGGAATTCTCTACCCCGAGAGCTGTGGAGGCTGGGTCATTGAATATATTTAAGGTGGAGATAGACAGATTTTTGAGCAATAAGGATTATGGGGAGCGGGCAGGGAAGTGGAGCTGAGTCTGTGATCAGATCAGCCATGATATTGAATGGCGGAGCAGGCTCAAGGGGCCAAATGGCCTACTCCTGCTCCTATTTCTTATGTTCTTTTGCATTGAGTCAGTTTGCTGACATTTATGTCAGATTATGTGCAGTCTTTTTCTAAGAGAGGCTGAGACTTGATTGCCTCAAAATGTTCTTATCCATCTGCTTTCCATTTGAAAAAATTGATTCCTACATACAAACTAAACCCGAAGTGGTTATACTTGAAACTAGAATGTTTCAAGTACAGATTTTTGTGGAGTTTTAACAGGCATTTGGAAGTTATATTTCAGACACTTTCTAGCCCACAGTGCCTAGTACTGTATTGGGTGCCAGTGATCATACTCTCATCTGAGTCAGAAGGTCAGGGGTAAAAGCCCCATTCCAGAGACTTGAGCACATAATCTAGGCTGCCACTTCAGTACTCTGCAGAGGGAGTGCTGGCTGCTCTGTCGGAAGTGCAGAATTTTGGATGATATGTCACCCTCTCAAGTGAGTGTAAAAATTCCCATGCGCTATTCAAAGAAAAGTAGGGGCGTTCTCATGGTGTCCTGGCCAACATTTATTCCTCAAACAACATCACTTAATAGAAACAGATTATCTTGTCATTTATCTCGTTGCTGTTTTTGGAACCTTGCTGTGCAGAAATTGGTTGCTGCATTTGCCTACATCTGGACAGTGACTGCACTTCAAATGTACCTCATTGACAAGTTTGTTTTTTTCCTCTTTATACAAATCAGTTTATTAATGAGCTACTTGTGCAAAAGGCAATGAAAGGATTTGGAAAAGATTGTTTCCAAATGAGAAAAGACAGAGGTTCCATGTGGCCAAATATGTGCGCACATTTCTTGGGCCACACAATCACCTTCCTATAGTGTGTATGTCAGCAGATGTGTAACCAGCTGCAGGTCGGGGCTATAAAAGGAGCGGGGGTGCGGCGGCCCGGGGCGAGAGTGTGGAGCCACTTCAGGGAGCAGCGTGAGCTGGTGCAGGAGGGCGACGACTTAGAGAAGAGCAACTGGATTGGACGTCACCAAAATCAAGGCCGCTGATTGGAGCGTGGGCAGGTACAGCAGGAGCGGCAAGGTCGAGGCGAAGGGGCGGCGAGATATTGCAGAGCGATATGATTGGGGCCCAGGAGAGGCGTGAGTTCGGGCCCAGACGCGGCAAGGGCCCAGGGGCAGCACGGGCTAGCCCACACTGCCATATAGGTGCGCACTTGGTCCATGCAGCAGAGCTGGTCTCCAATCATCTTGGTTAATCCTTGTCACTGGACCAAGACCTAGCTCTGTCAAGCCTGTGTGGTGGCTGGTGTGCAGCCAAAAAAAAAAATCCAAGCACAGGCATTTTCCACCCTTCAAGATGTAGTTCGGGACCTGGAATATCAGGTCCTTCATTGAAACACCTGTGAACTCATCCCTTTTTGGAGTGGAAGCAAGTCATCCTCGGTTCGAGGGACTGCCTAAGAGGAGGAGAATACCCATTGTATGCTATGGCTAGAGCTGGTCATTTTAAGAGGGGCAATCATTCCACAACAAACACATGGGATTTTTCAGCCTAAAGCACTTTTCCTGTCAGCTTATTTTATTCATTGGCATTTTAATCACTAACTTGTTTTGAAGTTTCAGTGTTCTAACTCTTCCCGTCCATTTAGGAGTTGAGCACGTTTCCAAATGTTAACTATGACAGCTGTTGATGCACTTGATAAATGCTCAGCTCAGCGGCACTCTTTAAAAATCAAGCTTTGATTAATGTGCCAGTAAATCGAGCTGAGTGAAGCGCATGTTGAGTCTATAAGACCAGCTGGTTATGGTCAGTTTTTAATGTCCACCTAAACAGGTGTATGGGACCTCAGTTTAACAGCTCATCAGAAAAACTGTCTCGTACAATGCAGCATTCCTTTAGTACTGCCCTGAAGTGTCAGACTAAATGATGTGCTGAGATCTTGGAGTGGGATTTGAAGCCACAATCTTCCCAAAGTTGAGAGTGCTACCAACTGAGCAGTTTGTAATCAATCAAGGAATCCAGATGTGCCAGGTTGTGAGAACACCATCTGAATCCTGAGATTGAATTTCAGTCTTTAGCTCATTCTTGGGTTTCTCTACGCTACTATAACACAAAGTTCTCAGCCCAAAGGATAACCGGCCATAGAGGTATTGGTTCATATTTTTTGAGCTTTCTGAAATTACAGCCATAACAGGACAACATGTACTTGGTCTTCACAAAATTACAAAATAAACAAAGTACAGCATGTCACAAATAACAAATAAACTGAAAACTCAAATATTTCTCACCCATGGATCGGTTTAAGCAAAATATGTTAGGAAAGCAAGGCATATCAGATTACTGGAAATGTAAAGATCTCCTGTGATGATAGATGATGCCCTTCATTCAGTCAGCTACTTGTTTGTTGCAGCTTTTAAACATGGAGGAAAACATTTTTCCTCTCTGGTAAATCATTGACCAATATTGGTCATTACATATTGAAACTCACTATATGCCTGGTGTAAGAATTTGTTAAAAGTACTTGAGGAACACAAATGTGATCATTTGGAGTTAGTCACAGAAGGCAGACCAGGCATGTATTTACCTTGTTAGTTTGTTCTGGCCAGATTACACAATGACTTTTTATCAGGATGTGGGTGGTGCGCTGCAAGCTGGTTAATATATTCCTAAAAAAACATTATTACCTCCTGCGTTGGACACATAGCCCTTTTCCCTGTCCAGGTATTGCGATTTTTGAGAAAGTTACTTGTTTTCAAAGTGGAAGTGTTCTGAAAGCATTATTTGTTTCGCATCAACTTGGCTTGAAGCACTGAAATTAAATCTGTTGGTTTGTTTTTCTTTCCAGGTGGTGACACCGTGTTTGCCCCCAGTCAACTATGAGCTGGTGAGTAGTTCTTTCTTCTCTAGCTGTTTTTCATGGTAATACTGTTGACAATAGCTGGTGCTTCGATCACTGAATTGGAAAACATTAAGAAAAACTGAACAGCAGTATTGCTTTATTATGGTAATTGGCTGAAGGATGATAGGTTGGGGCAACGTGCTCTGACTGCTGATTTTTACATTGAGACCTACCGTGTTTAGGGACCTTGGACTGGATATTGTCACATGATTGGAAAGGTGAGTACAGGCAGAGAGAAGCAAGCAGGTTTGTTGGCCATGTGCCAGTATTAAAGCTCACATTTGTCAACTGATCAGTAGAATGTCGCATTTCTCTTAAGTAGCAGTTTGGAGACCAGGGGAACTAATAGGACTCGGTCTTTAAATCTGTATCTGGATGAATGAAAACATTGTTTGGTAGACATACTGGAACATAATGCATGTTAAGGAGCAGCATATGCCTGCAGGACCATATAAATCCCCAGTGACAAAGACAGCGTCTTGTGTTCTGGCTTTCTGTTTATCAGTACTGGCTTCAGCCTGAAGCACCATTTATGTAACTCATATGGCCTTTCACCCTGTGGAACAGAAATCAATTATTCCATGGTCAACCATGGATCAAAATTGCAACTGGATTTATATTTAGACCCTTCCCCAAAAAACACACTAACAGTTTTAACAGCTTGATTCCAAATATTAATGTAATGCTGAAACATTATCCCCATGACTGAATAGTGATTAATAAATTGTTTCTAAGTGAGTTGTATATTTTGCTGCAAATTGTGATTGCTGTATTGAAAACTGGCATTATTTCTAGCTCCTGTACTTCTGAGCTCAAGGCTATCAAAACCAATATTTACCGCTTCCATATTCTTCTATAATTACACATTTTTGGAACACTTGTAATGTCTGACAGCTGTGGAACTGGACCAAGACTGGCCAAACTCAGTTCACATGGATCAGTTACAATCTTGAGAATAAAGAGACTTTAATATCATCAGTTTGTGCTAGATTTGAACCCAGGTTGCAGAGATGAAAGGGTATTTCTCTACCCCACTGTGTCACCCAGTCTCATTATTAATATCTCCTTACAAATTTCGGGTCTTGGATTTTCTCTCCAGCTCGCTGGTACTGTTGACTCCCTCTGAGTCTGAGCATTTTGTGCTCAGGAGTGTCCTCATATTGCCTAATATCTCATCAGACAATACTTTAACCCAGGTGTATAACTATAGTGCCTCCTTGTGATCTAAACTGCATATTGCACCTTTCACACACGTGACTTGTGTGCACTTATTGAATCTTTCAGTCGGTGAATCCAAAACATTTTAGTGAGGCAATGCCGGATACCAATTGTTAAGGTGCTTTATTTTAAATTTGTTTCAACCCATTGCATTGTAAAACACACCAATTATAAGGAACTCATTTCCCAATCCTTTTTGTGGAAATATGGTCAATAAATCGCAAATATGGCATGTGTCTATTCTATTTTTAGCACAAGGCTATATGACTTAAGTATAAACCTGAAAAAATATCCTAATAACTGACAGACTGGTCTTTTGGTTTAAACTGAAACACCCCAATGAAGGACGCGATAGAAATATTTTGAATCCTATGCTTATTTGCTAATGATGAAAACTCTCATGTTGCATTCTGTCAATTTGCAGAGTTCACTCTTCACAGGGCTATTTTTGGATTTTACCAACTAAGACCATGCTACTTGTCAGCACAGAACAGCAAGAAGCCCCCACTGCTTTGCCTTGCAGGGTCAGTTAGAGCTCCTTACAAAACTAACATTTTAAAATGTTGCTCTGTAATTGGAGCGCTGCCTTTTAAGTACTGCTGGTTAGGCTACTCCACATAAGGGACCAAGTGCTGCTCTTTGGTCCACAAAAAATCGCACCGGGGTCCTCAAACAAGTACAGAACCCCTGATTTAAATATTGAAGTAAGGATCCTGCCTGTTTCAGATAGGAGTGTTAGGATCCCATTTGGAGGCTCGTTCGAAAATTGAGTCAGGCTAGTGCGACCAGTGAGCAGCACTTATTTTTTTTTTCGTTTGTGGTCTCTAACTTGTCAGACTGTCAATACTGGATGAGCTGAAGCCATTGTTTTTGGTCCCCGCCACAAACTGCGTTCTCTAGCCACTGACTCCGTCCCTCTCTCTAGCATCTGTCTGAGGCTGAACTAGACTGTTCGCAACCTACGTGTCATATTTGACCCTGAAATGAGCTTTCGACCACATATCTGCGCATAACTAAAACCGCCTATTTCCACCTCTAACATTGACCGTCTCTGCCCTTGCCTCAGCTCTTCTGCTGCTGAAACCCTCATCCATGCCTTTGTTACCTGTAGACTTGACTACTCCAATGCACTTCTGGTTGGCCTCCCACATTCTACCCTATTTAAACTTGAGGTCATCCAAAACTCGGCAGCCCGTGCCCTAACTCGCACCAAGTCCCGCTCACCCATCAAGCCTGTGCTCGCTGACCTACATTGGCTCCCGGTTAAGCAATGCATTGATTTCAAAATTCTCATCCTTGTTTACAAATCCCTCCATGGCCTTGCCCCTCCCTATCTCTGTAATCTCCTTCAGCCTCACAACCCCCCGAGATGTCTGCGCTCCTCAAATTCTGCCCACTTGACAATCCTTGATTATAACTGTGCCTTCAGCTTCCGAGACCCTAAGCTCTGGAACTCCCCCGCCCATAGCTCTCCGCCTCTCTACCTCTCTTTCCTCCTTTAAGACGCTCCTTAAAACCTACCTCTTCGACCAAGCTTTTGATCATCTGCCGTAATTTCCTCTTATGTACTTGATGTCAAATTTATTTGTTTTGTCTCATAGCACAACTGTGAAGCACCTTGGGATGTTTTACGATGTTAAAGGCGCGATATATATGCAAGTTGTTGTTTTGTACTCCTGTGTTTTTCAATGTAACCTTTGGTCCCCAGAGGTACTGTGGGGGTGAAGGAAATGAACTTCTGCTTTTAGAAACAGCCTTTTGCATTTTAGACATTTCTGGATAGCCTATTGAAAAACCAGGCTGTAAGATCTAAAACCGGGCTCATGGCAAATTAGGCTCTCTTTTTAGGGAGGGTATTTTGACTTCTGTTTGTGTGTGTGTGTGTGTGTGTGTGTGTGCATACACCAGTAGTCAAAAAGCACCGACATAAACAGCCATGCTGAGAATGTCATAATGAGTGGCCAATGGCTTCCTTCAGAATCACAAGTGAAGAATACATTAGAGGGAAATGGGGAAAGAAAAATATGTTTATATTGTGAGTGTAGTATCAGTTCTTGAGTCGGACACTTGAGGGTGCTCCTGCTACTGCATGATATTGTTACTGCAAGTTTACATACTTTTCAACCTCAAACAGCCAATCGGTACACCTGTTTATGACTGCTTATACCATCCCGAGCTTATCTTGAGTCCAGATTTGCAGCTCCATGTGAGGCACTGTATTTTATCTCTTGCGCCTGTAACTCCTGCTGCTGTAAGACTGTACTTTTCCTATTGGTACAGTGCTCTCCTGAGCAACAGGTAAGCACCAAAACTGCAATATAAAATGGCAAGTGTAGATTGGTACAATGTCGATGAAGGCACCATAGAAGTTGACAACACAGAAGCTGGCTGGCTATTCATTCCAAACGTGCCTGAGCCCTCTTTGGAGCAAATCAAAACTAATATCACTGCCCTGGTATCTCCCCAAAGCTTCTCCTTTGTATATTTATGTTCTTCTCCTTTGTATATTTATCTACTTTCCCTTGAAAGATGCAGTAGCCTCTGCCTCAATCCTTTACGTATTCTTGCACTAATATGGACGGATGTCAACGCTAATACAAAAGCAGCTGTTGCAAAAGTTCCATTAATAATTAAAAATAGCTGACATTTGATATAAAACTGACTTCCTTTTGGGGCATGCCCTATGGAACCACTTCTGCTTTAGTAGCAATTGAAACTCCCAAGTTGAATAAGAGAGAAACATCTAGAGGAATCATGACCATAATAATATTGATAAAATAGAGGGGCAACAATGATTGTGATGGAGAGAAAGAGGCTCGAGGTGTAATAAAGACCAATGGTTTTTCCTGTTTTGTGTTCTGGAGGAAGGTTAAACTTCTTTAGAAGAAAAGGGAGTCAATCCCTCTGGTATGTACCCCAGTGTCTTTAATTTGTCACTTAACATTTCCCTTTCACTTTTGCAATTCTGGGACCACTCGCCATTTTTAAGATATAATAGATAGATAGACACATCATGGATTTCAAAACCCTCGTTTATGCCAGTGCTGATCTACTTGAAGACTTGTGCCTAGAATTAGTTAGATTGGATTTATCTTGGCAAAATACATTTCAGCCACATTTTCCATTGTGAATATTAAACGTATTTTTTTTCCTCCTTCCCCCGCAGTGGGAGTATGAAATATCTCATGTATGTCAAAGAGGAAGTCAATGCGGTGAGAACATGGTGTGTGAGGCACAAGCTTCTGATCAATTCAGGGTGACTGATCTTGCCACAACCATTACAATGCACAATATCCCAAAACAGTGCGAGACAGTCACAATGTACAAAATCAAAATATTTGCCCCTTACATACACCAACCACAAATGGCTGAAATGATTCTAGTTTTTGTAATGCTCAAAGTAATGCTTAATTTTACTGTAATGTGTGTGCCACCATTTTACTCTGATATCCTAAAATTCAGTGAGGCCAATACAGAAGGATTCCACAAATGCACGTAGTAGTGGGCACCCCTGATTCTTTGGCTCCATAAAATGGTGCTTCATTACAGAAACGTGGTTGCAGGGTGGCCAAGACTGGGAATTAAACATACAGGAGTATCTTACAATTCGGAAAGATGGACAAGAAGGGAAAGGAGGTGGGGTAGCTCTGTCAATAAAGGATGATATCAGGGCAGTTGTGAGAGACGATATTGGCTCTAATGAACAAAATGTTGAATCATTGTGGGTGGAGATTAGAGACAGTAAGGGGAAAAAGTCACTGGTGGGCGTAGTTTATAGGCCCCCAAATAATAACTTCACGGTGGGATGGACAATAATCAAGGGAATAATGGAGGCATGTGAAAAAGGAACGGCAGTAATCATGGGGGACTTTAACCTACATATCGATTGATCAAATCGCACGGGGTAGCCTGGAGGAGGAATTCATAGAATGCATACGGGATTGTTTCTTAGAACAGTATGTTACAGAACCTACAAGGGAGCAAGCTATCTTAGATCTGGTCCTGTGTAATGAGACAGGAATAATAAACGATCTCCTAGTAAAAGATCCTCTCGGAATAAGTGATCACAGTATGGTTGAATTTATAATACAGATTGAGGGTGAGGAAGTAGTGTTTCAAACGAGCGTACTATGCTTAAACAAAGGGGACTACAGTGGGATGAGGGCAGAGTTGGCTAAAGTAGACTGGAAACACAGACTAAATGGTGGCACAATTGAGGAACAGTGGAGGTCTTTTAAGGAGCTCTTTCATAGTGCTCAACAAAAATATATTCCAGTGAAAAAGAAGGGCGGTAAGAGAAGGGATAACCAGCTGTGGATAACCAAGGAAATAAAGGAGAATATCAAATTAAAAACCAATGCGAATAAGGTGGTCAAGATTAGTGAGAAACTAGAAGATTGGGAAATTTTAAACGACAGCAAAGAATGGCTAAGAAAGCAATAAAGAAAGGAAAGATAGATTACGAAAGTAAACTTGCGCAAAACATAAAAACAGATAGTAAAAGCTTTTACCGATATATAAAACGGAAAAGAGTGACCAAAGTAAATGTTGGTCCCTTAGAAGATGAGAAGGGGGATTTAATAATGGGAAATGTGGAAATGGCTGAGACCTTAAACAAGTATTTTGCTTCGGTCTTCACAGTGGAAGACACAAAAACCATGCCAAAAATTGCTGGTCACGGGAATGTGGGAAGGGAGGACCTTGAGATAATCACTATCACTAGGGGGGTAGTGCTGGACAGGCTAATGGGACTCGAGGTAGACAAGTGCCCTGGTCCTGATGAAATTCATCCCAGGGTATTAAAAGAAATGGCGGAAGTTATAGCAGATGCATTTGTTATAATCTACCAAAATTCTCTGGACTCTGGGGAGGTACCATCGGATTGGAAAGCAGCTAATGTAACGCCTCTGTTTAAAAAAGGGGGCAGATAAAAGGCAGGTAACTATAGGCCGGTTCGTTTAACATCTGTGGCTTGAAGCTATCATTAAGGAAGAAATAGCGGGACATCTAGATAGGAATAGTGCAATCAAGCAAACGCAACATGGATTCATGAAGGGGAAATCATTAACTAATTTACAATTTACTGGAATTCTTTGAGGATATAACGAGCATGGTGGATAGAGGTGTACCGATGGATGTGGTGTATTTAGATTTCCAAAAGGCATTCGATAAGGTGCCACACAAAAGGTTACTGCAGAAGATAAAGGTACACGGAGTCAGAGGAAATGTATTAACATGGATCGAGAATTGGCTGGCTAACAGAAAGCAGAGAGTCGGGATAAATGGGTCCTTTTCAGGTTGGAAATCGGTGGTTAGTGGTGTGCCACAGGGATCGGTGCTCGGACCACAACTGTTTACAATATACATAGATGACCTGGCAGAGGGGACAGAGTGTAGTGTCACAAAATTTGCAGATGACACAAAGATTAGTGGGAAAGCGGGTTGTGTAGAGGACACAGAGAAGCTGCAAAGAGATTTAGATTGGTTAAGCGAATGGGCTAAGGTTTGGCAGATGGAATACAATGTCGGAAAATGTGAGGTCATCCACCTTGGGGAAAAAAAAACAGTAAAAGGGAATATTATTTGAATGGGGAGAAATTACAACATGCTGCGGTGCAGAGGGACCTGGGGTTCCTTGTGCATGAATCCCAAAAAGTTAGTTTGCAGGTGCAGCAGGTAATCAGGACGGCGAATGGAATGTTGGCCTTCATTGCGAGAGGGATGGAGTACAAAAGCAGTGAGGTCCTGCTGCAACTGTATAGGGTATTGGTGATACTGCACCTGGAGTACTGCGTGCAGTTTTGGTCACCTTACTTAAGGAAGGATATACAAGCTTTGGAAGGGGTACAGAGATGATTCACTAGGCTGATTCCGGAGATGAGGGGGGTTACCTTATGATGATAGATTGAGTAGACTGGGTCTTTACTCGTTGGAGTTCAGAAGGATGAGGGGTGATCTTATTGAAACATTTAAAATAATGATAGGGATAGACAAGGTAGAGGCAGAGAAGTTGTTTCCACTGGTCGGGGAGACTAGAACTAGGGGGCACAGCCTCAAAATACGGGGGAGCCAATTTAAAACCGAGTTGAGAAGGAATTTCTTCTCCCAGAGGGTTGTGAATCTGTGGAATTCTCTGCCCAAGGAAGCAGTTGAGGCTAGCTCATTGAATGTATTCAAATCACAGATAGATAGATTTTTAACTAATAAAGTAATTAAGGATTATGGGGAGCGGGCAGGTAAGTGGAGCTGAGTCCACGGCCAGATCAGCCATGATCTTGTTGAATGGCGGAGCAGGCTCGAGAGGCTAGATGGCCTACTCCTGGTCCTAATTCTTATGTTCTTATATGCTGTCATGTAAAAGCTTACTTTTTGTAGCTTTCTCAATAGTTCCATTTGGTGAACATCTTGTACAGTTGAGCAGTACAGACAAGAAGGTCCTAGATTCGATTCAGATCTATATTGTTAGCTGATTTCAGCCAAGAGTTGTTCCAGATTACTATTTAGTGACGTTAGCTGGCAAGTGAATATGTGTGAATGTTAGGTAAGTGGAGCATCCCCATGTTTGAGTCGCCTACGAACATTCACTGTCTAGGCTCACAGGTTAGCCTGGTCAGTGAGGGTGTTGGGAACCCTGGTACTGAACCTCTGCAAGGAATCAGTGCCTTCAGGAGAGGAGGAGGAGTTATGATTTTTTTTTAATGTACTATCTTAATAGCATTGACTTATGAAATGCATGGCAACACATTAAAAATATATAGCAGAATTTACTTATCTTTTGGTATTCCATTTTAGGTGGTGTCATTTTGTAGTTGCACAGCTCTGCCATGTAGTCGTCATTACGGAACAGAATCGGTTGTTGGGACAAATTAGTCATTTGGGCTGCAATAAAACTCATGATCTGTAGTAATTATGGGCCCAAGTTTCGACCTCAGTTGCTCCTGATTTTTTTGGAGCAACTGGTGTAGAACGGAGTATCTTAGAAATTCAAATTCTCGGCATTTAGTTTGCTCCAGTTCTAGTCAGTTCGAACAGTTTCACTTTGGAACAGAATTTTTTTTTCAAAAGGGGGCGTGTCTGGCCACTTACGCCTGTTTTCAAAGTTTCGGCAGTGAAAACTTACTCCAAACTAACTTAGAATGGAGTAAGTGAAGATTTTTGTATGCTGGAAAAAACCTTGTCTACACTTTAGAAAATCAGGCGTAGGTTACAAATCAGGTGTAGGGAATGGTGGGGGTGGGGTTTAAAGGGAAGTTTACAAACATTAAACACTTCAGTTTTACAAATAAAGAGCCATCATCAATAATAAATGATAAAAACATCAATAAATCAACCAATAAATCAATCAAAAAAATTAATAATTTTTTTAAAAATCAATAAATAAAACATTTTATACTTACCGACTGCAGCACCGGGATCCCTCCAACAGTGTGCTGGGATGCCCCCCCCCCCTTTTGTTATAGATCCCTTAATACCCTTAAATAATAAAAATCTATTAAGCTTAATTTTGAAATTTTTAATTGACCGAGCCTAGACAAAAGGTAGTTAAATTGAGTTCAGATACCGATCAGCCATAATCTAATTAAATGATAGAACAAGCTTCGAGGGGCTGAATGGCCTACTTCTGCTCTTACTATAGACACATGACACTGGGAAAGCTCTCAAATGCAATTAAAATATTCTAGTCTTCAGTCAGACATTGGAACTATTGTTGCTATCTTGAAAACATTCCTCAGTGCATACTATGAATGTTTCCTACGTCACCCATTCTTATGGTTTCTCTGTGTGAGACTGGTAATTAGCTCCCATTTAACAGGGCGAATTCCAGATTTCCACCATCAATTTGTATGTAGAGGTATTTCCTGACATCACCCTGAACAGGTTATGCCCTCATGTTCTGGACTCTCCGACAGGAGGAAATAGTTTTTCTCTATCTATCCTGTCAAATCCTTTAATCATCATAAACACCTAATTAGATCACCCCTTATTCTTCTTCATTCAAGAGAATACAATCCTTGTCTGTGCAACCTGTCCTCAAAAATTAACCCTTCCAGCTCCGGTATCAGTCTGGTGAATCTGCGCTGCACTCCCGCCAAGGCCAAGGAATCCTTCCTGTCCAGAACTGAATGCTGTATTCCAGATGCGGATCCTTTGACTGTACCATATGATAATTAAGATGATATATAATTTATATGTAAAGATTTATTGTACTTTTTAGGGACATTAACCATTAACAACTCACTCTTGGGGTTGTGTTTATTTTCAGAAATAGAAATACTACAATTAATACAGTTTTTGCATTTGCAGAAGGGAGTTAGTAGCTCAGACCTAGAGCGACAGCAGAAAAGAAAGACAAACATCAAATTATTGGGACAAAATCCTGGGTTATTAATGAGTGATATTTGTAGTTGACCTATTGGGTAACTCACTATCTCTTAACATCATTGTGCTTAGAATAAGTCATATGAGTTGTACAATACATGATTATAAGGAACAAGAGTCAAATGATTACATTCAGCTGAATGATGAATTCCAAAAGAGGTTTTATTTCACGGCCTTTTTGGGCTGGATCCAATTCTGGAACATTCTCTTCCTGAAACTGTTGATGTGACCCTGAGTTCATGCTGCAATCAACAATGTATTAACTGCAGTGCCTACATTTTATCCCTACTATTTTTTTCTCTGATTGAAACCTATGGTAACAATCTATGATAACCTATGCATACTGGTGTACTTACACAGAAGAAGAATCTTCCAAGATAATTCACCTTGATGACACTGCTCTTTTAAACTGAATTACCGAATAAAGTTTAATTATTATTATTTTTTAAATTGCTTCCTCAATTACTGATATATCGTTATTCGAAAGTAAATGAGCAGAATACTGCAGGCTGGTTTGTGCAGAAGTGGGAAACCTCAGCTTATATATTTACTCAGACTTTTTCTG
Organism: Pristiophorus japonicus; assembly: GCF_044704955.1. Taxonomy (NCBI): domain Eukaryota; kingdom Metazoa; phylum Chordata; class Chondrichthyes; family Pristiophoridae; genus Pristiophorus; species Pristiophorus japonicus. Next base: position 188,105,514 of record NC_091981.1, read on the forward strand.
CACTTCTCTGTTCGAGAGGGAGTTCCAGGATTTTGATCCAGTGATGATGAAGGAACACCATGTCAGGATGGTGTGTAACTTTCAAGTGGTGGTGTTCCATGCGCCTACTGCCCTTGTCCTAGGTGTTAGAGGTCGCGGGTTTGGGAGGTGCTGCCGAAGAATCCTTGGCGAGTTGCTGCAGTGTATCTTGTAGATGGTGCACACTGCAGCCACGGTGCGCGGTGGAGGAGGGAGTGAATGTTTAAGGTGGTGGATGGGGTGCCGATCAAGCAGGCTGCTTTATCCTAAATAATGTCGAGCTTCTTGAGTGTTGTTGGAGCTGCACGCATCCAAGCAAGTAGAAAGTATTCCATCACACTCCTGACTTGTGCCTGACAGTGTGTGAACCCTCAAACCCTCTTTCTGCTGCAGTGGAAAGCACAGTGTCAGTGGATTTTCTTGGCAGCATAGTTGCAGAAACTTATTTTGAACCTATTGCTTGCAATTGGTCGTACGAAATAAAGTATCTTTCAATATGTGTGATCATCTGACCTGTTGACTTCAAAACTGAAGCTGCTGTGATGTTTTTCTCAAGAGTTGTCATAAAAAATATTAAACTCTTCCATTGGAAAAAAAATTAAAATTCTATGTAGTTTGAGAGATAATTTATTTTAAAATAATATGATTGCATTGATTTACAATTGAATGTTTGCCAGCTTTTCTGTTTCAACTTGTAATCTTTGATTGTAATGTTTGGTTTCTTGAAATAACAATGTACATTTATGTAGTGCCTTTAATGTAGGACAGCGTCCCAAGGTGCTTCACAAGCATGACAAAAATAGTTACCGAGCCATGGAAGGAGATGTTCGGACAGGTAACTAACAGTTTGGCCAAAGCAGTAGCTTTTAAGAATTGTCTCTAAGGAGGGGAGGGGTGGCAAGGTTTGGGGAAAGAATTCTAGAGGTTAGAGGCTAGAAGGCTGAAAGCACGGGCCCCAATGGTAAGGTGAAGTGGGTGGAGGATGTGCAGGAGGATAAAGTTGGAGTAACAAAGAATTCTTGGCGGGTTGTAAGGCTGGAGGAAGTTACAGAGGGAGGAGCAAAGCCATGGAGGAATTTGAAAACAAATGAAAATGTTAACATTGAGGCATTGATGGGCCGATAGCCAATGCTGGCCAGCAAGCACAGGGAGATAGGTGAGTAGGAATTGGTGCAGGTTAGGATACTGGCAGCAGAATTTTGAATTAACTCAAGAATATGGAAGATGGGAGGCCGGCCAGGAGAGCATTATAATAACCAAGTCTGGAGATAACAAAAACAGCAGATAAGCTGTGGCAGGGGTGGAGACAGGCTATGTTATGGAAGTGGAAGTAGGTGATCTTTGTGATGGAGAGGTCTGAGGTCGTAAGCTCAGCTCAGGATCAAATAGAATGCCAAGGTTACGAACAGTCTGGTTCAGTCTAGAATAGTGGCCAAGGAGGTGAATGGAATCAAGGGCGAGGGAAGAGAGAGGTACCGGGGACCGAAGACAGTGGCTTCAGTCTTCCCAATGTTTCATTGGAAGAAATTGCAGTTCATTCAGGACTCAATGTTGGAACAAGGAGTCTGATGGCACTGAAGCAGTGGAGGGATCAAGAGAGGTGGTGGTGAGTTCAAGCTGGCTGTTGTTGCTGTACGTGTGGAACTTGACGTCATTTCTTCATATAATGTCGCCAAGGCACAGCTTGTAGATGCGAAATAGGAGGATGCCACTGGTATATCCTTGGAGGAGTTTAGAGCTAATGGTACAGGGCTGAGAAGAGACGCTGGTGCAGGAGATTGTCTGGCTACGATTGGACAGTTAAGAGTTGAACCAGGCGAGTGCAGTCCCACTCAGCTGGATATGGGAGGAAAGGCAGTGGAGGAAAATGGTGACGTCGACCATGTCGAAGGCTACAGAAAGGTAGCGAAAGCTGAGGAGGAATAGTGCACAATGGTCACCGTCACGGAGGATCTCATTTTTGAATTTGATTAGGGCCATTTCAGTTCTGTCACAAGAACGGAAACCTGATTTGAGAAATTCAAACAAGGAATTGAAGAAAGCTGGGCATAGATTTGTGAAGTAAAATCACATTCAAGGACTTTGGGGAGGAAAGGGAGGTTGGAGATGGGCAGGTAGGAGTCTCTGGAAACAGATGTGGATTTTCAGTTCTCAAATCCCAGCGGGGAGTGGGTTGTGGAGAAACGAGTTGGAACCCTGGTTGGTTTTTCATCTCTCTAACCCAGGATACAGAATCCAATTCTAATGCACCAACTACCTCACTGTCTGAGGTCAGCTATCTTAAAATAGATCAAACCTGAGACATTTCTGGTCTGTGGCTCATTACTCACTGGCCCATTGGGATAGATTTGCTAATGTTGCAACGTTGCTACTAACTCTACGGGGAATAAGGGGCCGCCCATTTAAAACTGAGATGAGGAGGAATTTCTTCTCAGAGGATTGTAAATCTGTGGAACTCTCTGCCCCAGAGAGCTGTGGAGGCTGGGTCATTGAATATATTTAAGGCGGAGATAGACAGAATTTTGAGCGATAAGGTAGTGAAGTGTTATGGGGAGCCGGCAGGGAAGTGGAGCTGAGTCTATGCTCAGATCAGCCATGTTCTTATTGAATGGCGGAACAGGCTTGAGGGGCCAAATGGCCTGCTCCTGCTCCTATTTCTTATGTTCTTATATTCTATCCAAAGTTTCTGATAGCACAAATTGCAGCCTTACCTGAAAAGTACCCGAACGTTGGAATTATGTTTGATTTGATTTTTAATCAAATGTTTGATTGAAGTCATGAAAGAAAGGACTTACATTCATCGAGTGCCTTATCACATCTTCAGAACATCTCAATGTACTTTACAACCAATGGATTACTCTTGAAATAATTGTTACATAGGGAAACACTGTCGTCATTTTGCTCACTAAATCCCACAAACAGCAAATTAATTAATGCCCAGATAATCTTTTTTCAGGATATTGTTTGAGGGAGGAAAGTTGGCTGGGGCACCAGCAGATCTCAATATTCTGTTCAAATGGTGCTGTGGGATCTTTATCGTTCAGGAAGCAGGCACCAGGTTTAACCTTTCATCCAAAAGAAGAAGAAAAAACATTTCTAACATGGGGAAACAGATGTTGCAGAATTACCCCACTGTTCTTCTACCTCTAGCATCTAAACCCAGAATCACATTTTGGGATCATACTCTTTTCTGTTTGCTAACTGTACATGTAGAATGCCATTTGGGTGAAGTAAAGGAGGGCCATGTTGCTTATGAAAATGTACTCCCACCTTCAGGAAAGATGGGGAACAAATTGTGTCGTCACAATGGGCCCAAGTTTCGGGCCGTGCCTAAAACGGCGCAGCCCGGACCTGGATGCCCGTTTTTCGCGCCAGAAAGTGCGCCTAAAAAAACTTACCTATTCTCCGGCTCCCTGCAGGTCCTCTGGAGCTGGGCGCGGCGCGGCACGCGCTGTGGAGGGCAGAGCCAGGTCCCTGCGCTGAAAACAGTGCCAGGACCTCTGCACATGCGTGCTACAGTGGCCGCATAGCTCCAGGCACCCAAAACTGTGGGAGGGGCCCGAAGCACGCAGCCCCTAGCCCTGGCCGAATGGCCTCACTGGGGCTGCTTGGATAAGGCTCCTCCCACCCGACCGGATCCCTGTTTCTCCCCCCCCCCCCCCCCCCCCCGTCGACCCGACCTCCGCTCTCTCTCCCCCCCGACCTCCACAACTCACCTACCACCCCCGGAGCTCCGCGACCGCCCCCCCCCCCCCCCCCCCCCCCCGGAGACCCGACGCCACCTACCTGTAAATCCAGCCCGAAGTCTTGGGCCTGGCCATTCAGCCTCCTTCTCCCCGCACCCCCCCCCCCTCGCTTCTCTCCCTTGCTTCTCTCCCGCCCCTCCTTCCCTCCTCTCTCCTTCCCTCCCTCCCTCCTCTCTCCTTCCCTCCCTCCCTCCCTCCTCTCTCCTTCCCTCCTCCCTCCCTCCTCTCTCCTTCCCTCCCTCCCTCCCTCCTCTCTCCTTCCCTCCCTCCCTCCCTTCTCTCTCCTTCCCTCCCTCCCTCCCTTCTCTCTCCTTCCCTCCCTCCCTCCCTCCTCTCTCCTTCCCTCCCTCCCTCCCTCCTCTCTCCTTCCCTCCCTCCCTCCCTCCTCTCTCCTTCCCTCCCTCCCTCCCTTCTCTCTCCTTCCCTCCCTCCCTCCCTCCTCTCTCCTTCCCTCCCTCCCTCCCTCCTCTCTCCTTCCCTCCCTCCCTCCCTCCTCTCTCCTTCCCTCCCTCCCTCCCTCCTCTCTCCTTCCCTCCCTCCCTCCCTCCTCTCTCCTTCCCTCCCTCCCTCCTCTCTCCTTCCCTCCCTCCCTCCCTCCTCTCTCCTTCCCTCCCTCCCTCCCTCCTCTCTCCTTCCCTCCCTCCCTCCCTCCTCTCTCCTTCCCTCCCTCCCTCCCTCCTCTCTCCTTCCCTCCCTCCCTCCCTCCTCTCTCCTCCCCCCCACCCACTTCCTCCCCCACCCCCCCATCTCCTCTCCCACTCCCCCCACCGCCCCTCCTCCTCCCCCACCCCCACCCCCTTCTCCTCCCCCCCCCCTCTCCTCCCACCCACCCCCCTCTACCTCCCTCCTCCTTCCTCCCTCTCCCCCTCTTCCCCCCCCCAACCCCCTTCTCCCCCACTCCCCTTCTCTCCCCCTTCCCCACTCCCCTTCTCTCCCCCTCCCCCACTCCCCTTCTCTCCCCCTCCCCCACTCCCCTTCTCCCCTTCTCTCCCCCTCCCCTCTTCTCCCCTTCCCACCCCCTTTCTCCCCCTCCCCTCGCTGTCAGAAACAGAGACACTGACAGACAGAGAATGAGGGACAGACAGATAGAGACACTGACAGAGACATACTGGGGGGGCTGTCCCAGCACGCTGTTGGAGGACTTCCGGTGCTGCAGTCGGTAAGTAGAAAATGTTTTATTTGTTGATTTTTTAAAAAAAATTATTTTTTTATTCCATTAGTAGGCTGGGTTTCAAAAAGAGTCGTGAAAATTCTGGTATTTCACAATTTCATAAAAAGGAACTGTGAGGGTCATGTGAGAGGCAGCAAGGGCATTGGCAAGACGAGTGATAAAACTGCTTTTACATCAACTTTTTTAGTTGGAACAAGGCTTTCTGGAATGGAAATAAGCTGCACGATTTACAACGACCGTGCTTGGTTGATTTAAGGTATTTGTTGATGTGTAGAAAAATACACTGAAGTAAATTTGCTGCTCTCTGAGAAATTTCAGTATGGAGTGGGGAAACTTCACTTTGAGCAACTGTATCCAATTAATCTCTCCGTATATGACTACTGTGTTCTGAAAGCAGTCTTTGAAGCAGCCAGAGAGAGAGAAACTGAGAATAGCTAATTTTTGCAACATGTTCATGTTAGTATGTTTTATAATCACATGTCCAAATTTGAGAATTCGGAGTACTTTCACAGTAGCGGATAAAATTAATGCATGGTCTCGGTTACAATCAGCGACAATTTTCTTTTACTTGCTATTTTTTAACCAACTGTTGTTGGATTTTTTCCGGATGTGATCTCCCAGGAAAATCTGCAGTACTGTAGCTGTAGTTGCTATATTTTGTTTTTGAGCTGCAGTTATTCAGCACTTGAAACTTGTTTTTTTACATATTTGAGAAATCTTCCTGTAGAACACTCGACAAATTCACAATAGGCTGTTAGGAAAAATGTGAATTAATATCGAGTGAAAATCAAGGTTGTCTAAATTGCGAACAATTCAGACTCATTATTATTTGGCTATTCTGATAGAATATGGTTCTGCATTATCTCCATTTTCAGTCAAATGAAACCTATTTATAAAGTAACTAAACTGTCAAACTCAGTGATTAACTGGCAATATGCCAAGCAAGACAAGAAAAAAAGTTTAAAAAAAATGAAATATCTGAAACATTGCCAGGAGCACTCTGGTAATAATGGGCCCAAATTTGCCTTCCGGTGTTTTCAGTGCACTTACCTGAGGTGCGCCGACTTTCTGCTCTCAAAACGGCGCCGAAAATATAGCGCCGTATTCTCCCCGCTCTGTGGACCATCCTAGTGCTTGGCGTGGCGTGGCAATCACAGTGAAGGGGGGGGGGCCACTGAAAGAGTGCCGGCAGTGGGGTGGGGCTAGTGCCCAGCGTGTCTAACAGTGCCGGCAGAGTTGCGCATGCGCAGTGGAGCGTTCTCGCATGCGCAATGGGAATTAACATTGGCAATCGGCCATTTTTAAAGGGAAAGCCTTCTGATTGATTTTTGGTGCCAGAAGGAGTGCTGTGAAGGGTGCTGTGGAATAAATCAGCTGCTGGAATCAGTGAGTGCTCTGTGTTGCTGCTAAAGTTCCAGAACGAGTGCTGCATGGGTGAAAATCATTGCTGCATGCAAAATAAGGACTGTGTGTTTTGAAAAATCGCTGAGTGTCAATTCAATACAGCAATGCAACAACGTGCACCAAGAACAAAGAATTTCTTGCATGACGAAGTGGAGATACTAGTTAATGTCATTGAGAACAGATGGCAGGAGCTGGATATTAGCAACAGAGGTCATACAAAAGTGTCACCCAAAGAAATGAAGAAACGCTCAGACCAAGTTGCAGAAGATTACTGCGCAGTGGTGAATACCACGAGATCTGGAAGCCGGTGTAAAAAGAAATGGCCGGACCTTGGTCAAGTAGTGTAAGTAATATTTTAATTTTTCAATGGAATTGCAATTGTAAGTGTGACCATCTGTATATGTCCCACCTAGCAGAAAGACACCCTTTCTAAAAAAGTTATATTTTCATCTTTGCAGAAGAAATTGTCCCACAACAAAAGGGCAAGAACTTGAACAGGAGGAGGCCGACCAAATCTGCACCAACTGACACCCTTGTAACAGAGGGTCGTTGCTTTGATGGGAAAAAACAATCAGTACTGCACAGGCTGGGCCCTCACGCAAGGGAGAGGGTAAGTCCTGCAAATTCATCATGGCCCTTCAAATTAACCTGCTGCCTGGCCTGTTATGTGTGAGCCGACTCATGCCACCCATCCTGCCCCTTCCTGTGCTGCTAACCATTTGACTGTTCTGTTATATTTTGCAGAACCTGACGCCAATCCTGAAGATCCAGAAGAAGATTCAGACACGGACGAGCCAGACCAACTTGGGGGTGGGGGGTAGGGGGTGGGCATGGAGATGTATGAAGGGGAGAATGTTGAACTTACATGGTAAGGCACGGTACAGGATTTGCATTGCCAAACACTTCCATGAGTTCTGGTGCGACATTCTATGGTTTCAGCCCGTCCCCGTCCGTTTATAGTGCTTTACGTTCTGATGTGACATTCCATGGTTTCCTAGTGTCCGAGGTTGCGGGTCCCAGTGCTGGTGGGATGCAGCATGGAACACCCAGGGCCCCACTATCCCAGCTTGCGCCTCCCACTGGAGGGGTGCCACGAGGCAGACCCAGGGTGAGGGGAAGGAGAAATCGACCACGCTCTCCTGAGATGCAGGATGCAACAGATGTGGTTCAGATGATGGCATTGGGCGTGGAGAACAATTACTCTACGTGCACAACGTCAGTGCGGTAGGTGATGAAGTAACGGGACTGTCGGGAGAAATAGCAGTAATGACACGGGAAATGAAGGAGGTAATTTCAGAGGCAGCGGAAACGACGGCACAGGCCATCAGGGAGGGAATGTGTGAGGTAGCTGTTGCAATAAGGGAACACAGGCAGGCCAATCAACTGCCACTCCCACTGCAATCCCCGCACCAGCCTCTGTAGAGACACTTGCATGGTTTCCTGATCGTCGTCATCATCCTCCTCCTCCACCACCTCCTCCTGCCTGTCACCTGCATCTTCCAAATCATTATCATTAACATCAGGCACTCCCACCGCAGGTGGGTCGTTTTCTTCCACTACCAGGTCCTGCTGCCTCATGTTGGCTAAGTTATGCAGCATGCAGCACACAACAGTGAACTGACCGACAATCTCGGGAATATTGCAAGTAGCCTCCAGAATGGTCCAGGCATCAGAAACGCTGTTTCAAGATGCCAATGGTCCTCTCTATGATGCTGTGTGTCGTAATGTGCGACATGTTGTACGACGGTCAGCTTCCGTCTGGGTTACGCGAAGGGGCATCATGAGCCAGGTGGCCAGGCCGTACCCTTTATCTCCCAGAAGCCAGCTCTGTCCTTCTGGCCGCTGCTTAAACATATCAGATATAACGCTGTCGCGTAGGATGAACGCATCATGAGTACTGCCAGGGTATCTTGCATCGACTGACGTGATGCGATGCATGTCGTCACACACGAGCTGCACATTAATGGAGTGGAAGCCTTTTCGATTCCTGAACTGCTCGGCACCCTCCACAGGTGCTCGCAAGGCGATGTGGGTACAATCAATGCAGGCCTGTACCTCTGGGATGCCAGCAATCCTTGAGAACCCCCAGCCCTGTCATGGACTGCTTGGGCGGTCATTGGGAACTTGACGAAGTCATTCCTCTGTGCATACAGTGCAACCGTTACCTGGTGAATGGAGACATGTATTGCACGTTGAGAGATGACGCACACATCTCCAGTTGTAGCTTGAAATGATCCCGAGGCATAGAAGGAAAGTGCAGCTGTAACCTTCACTTCAACAGACAAGGCAGTCCACCTGCTGCTTCTCGGCTGTAAATCTGGTCTCAGCAACTCTCAGATCTCATGGACAACTCCTGCGGAAATGCTGCCTTCTGACGCAATCTGCCTCACTCAGGTCCAGGTACGAATGCCTGACTCGAAATTGCCGAGGTGGGTAAGGCCTCCTGCCCAGCAGCCTATGGGCTCTGATGTCCCGATGTGATGAGCTCTAATCAATTCTCTCCTACTTAACACAATGATGCCGAACCATTGCAAAATCCGTGGCATTGATATTGCAGCACCCGTACTTAAAATAAAAGTTAAACTTTCAACGGTCAAAAGAGGTGAAAAATGGCAGCGTAGCAGAGTTTTGCACTTCTCTTCCTCCACCCAAGGTATATATATGGACCACACCCAAAGATCTTTTGTTCTTCCGCCCCCCCCCTCCTTCAGTCATGTGACTTCTCTCCCTCCTCGTCACCCCCCCCCCCCCCCCCCCCAGCCTGTTGCAGCCTGTGTGTTCTGCCAAGCCCAGTCCCCCTTTAAGTTCCCTCCTGCGGCCTCCTTCTGTGAACCCAGCCAGCTACTACTTGCGTTTGTGGCCAGTTCACTGCTCTCCCACCTGGGCTTCCCACCCACCGTACCTATCCCCGGCTGAGTGGCCTTTCGCACCGGCCAGCCCGTTGACTTCCCGAGCCGTGTATGAAGATAGGACTTAATTTTTATTTTTTTATTTTGTTTTTATTTTTTGTTTATTATTGATGATTTTTATGCTTCATGAATGTTGTTGAGAAGGTGTTTAGTGCTTCTCTTCCCCCTTCGCCCCACCCCCTTATTTCTGGCTACCTGCGCTGATTTCTTAACTCTCCGCGGGTTTTCTGTGCGGCCACAAGTGGCCACGTGCACTGGCCTAAGTTAGTTTGGAGCAACTATTAGCTGTCCAAACTGGGTTAAATGGCCAAAACAGGCGTAGGTGGCTGGTAATGCCCCCTTTTGAACAAAACTAAACTAAACTAAAAAAGAAATCCTAACTAACTCACTTACACTGGCGCAAATTAAATGTGCAGAATGGGAATTTTTAAGATACGCCAGAAAAGTCAAGTTGCTCCAAAAAAACGGAGCAACACCTGGGGAAATTTGGGCCCAATGTAACAACAATTATACAAGTGGCTGATATCTGAGGATTAGGTACAGTCCCTCACCTTTTTCCTTCCACCCCACAAAACACCCTTCCAAATAATTTTACTTTTACCTTGTGCACGCACTCACTTCATTCCGAAAACAAATGCAGTAGATGTGCTAAGTAGGATGCCTTGGTAAAGATAAATGATCTAATTTATTATCATAATTATTGTGTGTGAATGTGCTTCTGTCTGTTCAGCCAAAGCATTCATCTTGTGAGCTCCAAACCCCTCTTGAAACGTGTTGATTGTAATTACTAAAGCTTGCCCCTTCTGTACCCTCTCTCTCCATTCCCCAAAACCCAGCCAACGTATCTTTTTGGAAACCAGCGAGCCTGGTACAGAAATAGTCTTGGCAGTAAGTGAATCTGGAATCAGATATTTTATTCGGGCCAGCTCTTCGCTTCTGCAACTGGTACACCCGGGACAACTCCGCTTTGTCAAAAGGTGAAGTCAAAATAGCCCTTTTGTTTTGATAACAGGCAAATCTGAAACCAGCTGTTTGCTTTAGCAATAGTAAAATTAGGCCAAATCTGCAGCAGGCACAGCCCGTCAGAAATTCAAATTGCTGTGAGGTTCAGGAAACCTCTTTGAAACCAGGAGATCACACAATTTGAAGAATAGTGAGAGTATACTCCAGACCAACCACAATCATAATTTTTTTTCACAGGAGTAGAAAGAGTTATTTTTTGCTACCACCCCATCAACGAAAGGATATTTTAAAAAACAGTACCTCAAGTACTCCTGGTAAAAATAACAGCAATTGGAAGTGACTCTCATATAGTCATTTCACATTTACTTTCTGCTTTTGAGCTAATTATAATGTTTCAGCATTGAGAACATTTAATATATATTCTCTTGCTGCACCCAGTGACAACTCAGAACAACTTCAGTCAGGGCAGTGAAAGGGGTTCTATTCATTACCATTAGTCAAATAGAAAGGAAGTAATGTTCATGTCAGAGTTATTTTGCTGTGGCTGACTAGTTTGTACATTAGCACTGAGGATGTGTCATATTTAAAACAACAACATGTTTATATATCTTCTTTAAAGTAGTGAAATGTCCCAAGATGCTTCACAAGACTATGAGATAAAAAATTTGACACTGAGCCGCATAAGAAGAAATTAGGGCAGATGACCAAAAGCTTGGTCAAAGAGGTAGGTTTTAAGGAGCGTCTTGAAGGAGGAAAGTGAGGTCGTGAGGCGAAGAGGTTTAGGCGGGGAATTCCAGAGCTTGGGCCGAGACAACAGAAGGCATGGCCACCAGTGGTTGAGCGATTATAATCAGGGATGCTCAAGAGGGCAGAATTAGAGGAGCATAGACATCTCTGGAGGTGGGGGGCTGGAGGAGATTACAAAGATAGACTATATCATTTGTTCTATTAGCACTGTTGATAATTCTCGATCCCAAGTAGGACCAGAAGTTTTAGAATAATTCTGATAGATTAAAAGAACAAGCTGGACAAGTGCTAGTCTAATGTAAATTACCGTCCTTCCCAATGTTCCCTCCAAGCTGCGCATGTGTACAACCGCGCCGTAATCTGCAAGGATCTGTGCGGGCCGCTCAAGCTTTTCCATTTGAAATCTCCAGCATACACAGAAATTTTACGGGACTGCACATTGAAATAAATAGGATGCGCACAAAACGAGACAATTTACAAGGAACATTGGTCCTGTCTAATTAAGCAGAATTAGAAACAACAAAAAATAACGGTAGGAGCTCCTGCAATGGCTCAGTGGATTTATCCAGTGAAAAGCTGTGATTTACAAACAAGGAAGGTTCTAGATTTTATTTCCTGAATTAATTGATCTCCACTGGACCGGCAATTGGGACACTGCAGTTAGCCTGAGCATCCTTGAGTTCAAGAGAGAGAAACAAATCAACCAGGATTGCTGCACTTGATCACAATCCAATGCCCTAGCTGAACATGCAAATATGTAGATTAAGGCCTTATTTGGATTGGCAGCAATGTCTCCAGCGATTGAATAGCCTGCTGATGCTCACTGTCTAGACCACATTGTGGTCAATAAATCTGATGAATTACAAGAGTGAGGTTATGGAGAGTGATCACCATCCACACAACCATATTCCAATTAGTGATTGAAGAGAAAACTGCTGGTGTAAAACGGACGGAATGAGGGGCAATTTTGAGAACCAACATTCTGCACTCAAAGACGCCTGACCCGATTTCTAAACGAGCCATTTTTCACGTGTCCCTGGCGGATGCCTAAAACAGACGTTGGCTTCCTTGTATATGTAAATGAGGGGTCCAATATCTCTTTCAGGTCCCCTCCACCAAATTGGATGCTGATGAATGGAGCAGGGGCTCGGTCTGTTCCACTCGGAATTTTCAGTGGCCACTATGACCGAATCAAAAATTTAGTTCTTTTATTAAAAAAAATTAAAACATCCCTGTGGAGCCAGGAGGAAGGTTTTTTTGAAAGATGTACTCCAGGATAAGGCTTTCTGATGGCCTTGTCCTTAAATGTTTGGAAGAAAAGTAATTTTTCATCACTTCAGTTTTAAATACCAAACTCGCCACGTTGTGGTCAACTGCAGAGGGAGAATGAATGGGACAGGAAGAGGGAGAAGGGGACAGATCATAGACCTTAGCCTGATGATGAAATCTTGTATTTTACACACTTCAAAAGCTCTAACAAAGTTACGACTCTCATGTCACGTGCCTAGCCAGCGTGTGATGTAATTTTTCATACTGCAAAGAGATATTTTTCCCTGAGAATTCTTGAGAGTAAGGACAAAGAATTAAAAAAAATTCTTTACAATTCTTGATTCTCTATGAAGAACAAACCTACTGGAGAGAGAGAGAGAGACAGAGCAAAGGAGGGGTGAATAGGGAGAGAAGAGAGGGTGGAGCTGGAGGAGGATGAGGGAAGGGGAGAGGAAGAAGGAGGCTGGATGATGGGGAGAGAAGAGGGCACAGAGTGTGCGTGTGTTTGTGTGTTCAAGACCAGAATGCTGCTTAGTGTGTGGTTGGCGGTAGAGCAGGAGCTGATTCAGGGCTTAAATGCAACTCCGTGTGGCTGGTGGAAGTCTGTTGTTTGCCAGCCTGTATTTAGCTTATTGGGAGTGGGGAGAAGAAATAAAGGAGTGGAGCTACAGTAAAATGCAGCATTGGTAGAGGAAAATGTACCTGTGGTGGTGGGTGGGTGGAAGGGAGGACTCGAAAACACAACCAAAGAAAGATGGGATGTGAGAAAATGTCGCCAGAGTGCGGGCAGGTATTATCAGAGAATCCAGTCTATTGATGCACGGATAATTGCATATGGACAAATTTGAATTACAGGTACAGCGTCCCGAATACGGGACTGAGGCCGCTCCGGATTTTGCGTTTTGCTGGATTTTGGAACATCTTTCTGACGTCACAAATCCGTAAACACCCGACCCCAGGTTCGGATATTTCTGGATTTCGGAACGTCAAGGGGCGGTGGGGGGGTGGGTACCTGCCGAGGAGCTGTTCGGGCCGTCTGGGGCCCACCGAGGAGGTCGTCGTGGGGCCAGCCCTGCCAAGGATGTTGTCGGTGGGCCGCCGGGGCCCTGCTGAGGAGGCTGTCGAGCAGGCCGGCTCCACAGAGGGTGGTGTTCAGGTGGGACCCCGTCAAGGAGGTGTTCGCACGGGCTGGCGAGGAGGCCCCGAGGTAAGGGCGGCGAAGCGAGGCCGCGAGGCCGGACAGCGGCGAGGCCCCGAGGTCGGGCAGGGTCGTCCGGAACATTTTGCGGATTCCAGATGACCCTGCCACGAATCATCCTGGATTCCGGAACATTCCGAATTTTGGAACTCCGGATTTTGGACGCTGCACCTGTACTCAGAAATGAACCACAGCCATAGCCAGCCGGGCTGTGTGCATACAGTCTCTGGTACTGCCTACAATATTTTCCTAAAAAGCTGGTGGTTTTACAAGCTCAGAGTTAAGGAGGCAACAAGTTCCTATAGCTCTGATTTATGTGGTAGACTTTGAATGTTTTCCTTGTATTTTGAAGTTATGGCATTGAGTGACCTGTTGAAGCTTCTCAAAATGTCATCATATATGAGGGAGTTTATTTTTCTTAACCCTGTATAATTTACATGAACACTCAATAATTGTATTGCAGTTCGAGTACATTAGAGTAATATTGTACAAAAACACTAGCACAACCTTATTTTTCTCTTTTTTTAATTACTCAGTCAGAGCCATTACCAGCAGGAACAGGATTTTAATGTTCTTGCCCCTGCAGAGCTATGCACTTTCCTCTGTTTGTTTCTATGGAGACGTGCAACATTAAAGAACAGAGTTTACTTTAACTTTCTCGCTCCATTTGATCAGGTGATGATGTGGACAAGGTTAAAGCTGAATGTGCAGTTCCTGCAAGAGCTCAAACTGTAAACTTTGGAATAAAGAGAAAGAGAATCACACTACTGTTCCAATATCTCATAAGCAATCACATAATTTACATACATTATATGTGTAGTAAAATAAAAAGATCGGTAAGAAGACAAATTTCTAATCCTACAGAGAGTAAAAGTAAAATTAGGTGGGGATTCATGGGATTGTTTCAAACATGATTTTAAGAAACCAGATCTTCCATGTTTTAACCTCAGATGTTCATTTAATGTTTGGACCATTCTGTTAAAGTGTAGGAATTTAATTTTTTTTCGATAAGTGTCCAACTTCCTATATTATTTTTGGTTGTTAACACCTGCTGATAATGTGATAGGACACCACAGATGGGGATGGAGAAGGAGGTGTGAGGGGAGCTGGGGAAGTGGTTTGGAACTTTGCTTGTTTATCCACTGTCTGAGAGACCTGGAAGGAAACAGTTCTACGGGGGAATTGCTACGCAGGTAGTTGAGAGTCCAGGTTTGGACATGCTTCAGGTTAGCTTTCTCACGCGTTCAATTAATCTGCAGTCTTGTCATAACAGTTGGGGGTAACTTCTGAGCCCTTCTCGGGTCACACATATAAGTGAATCAACCAGCCAGCTTTATACCAGTTGCACTTTTCTTTGGAGCCTCGGGAGACATATAGAGAGAGGTGAGGTGACAAAGCTGCATCTGCTCTGATCAAGTAGGGTTAAAACTTCATGGTGGTGAGGATTATTCATTATCTGTGACACATGACTACAGTGTAAGCCTATGAAAAGGTCCTAATGTGAAAAATGACTGAAATATAAAGTGGCAACGATTTAAATTCTCTGAAGAGCTTTTTTCAATGGAGTATCAATGCAAAAAGTGACTCGTATTTTGAAAAATGTACAATTAGATGCTAAAATTGGATTTTACAATTGTAAATAAGTTGCAACAACACTCTCCCTTCTCTTTTACAGCCTGATAACTCCGATGCATTTGTAAGCCATGTAACCAGTCCGGTAGGTACTGTTTGATTTCATTATTGGTTCAGGATTAATGTGACTAGCAAAAGAAAAAAGTCTATTTTTCTTTTTGGCTGTAGCAGCAATTGACAATTTGGAAGATTGTTTTCCCCTCCATTACTATGGCAATGTTTCTGGTAGGAAAACCTATATTCATGGGCATTATCCTGCAAAATTGCCTTTTTGCTGATAATCGGGGCTTATTGATTGGGAATGTTTGGTGGAAAATTATGGAATTTGAATCCATGTTTCATGATATTTTCGATTGACCTTTTAGTGGTCCTATTCTTCTTCACTAGTGACTATAAGCTCTGTATTACTAAACCTTTCCAATTCCATATCATTTGAAAAACATTTTATGGTTCTGTGACATTGCATAACACTATTTTAAGCAAGCATTCATTTGTGTTTAATATGGCCTGTTTCTTTAAAGCTACTGCTCAGGAACTCTTCATGGAGTTGTGTAAAAAGGCACACCCTGACATCAATTAAGGCTAATTACTGAGGGAAATTTCTGTAGATTGGCAGTTGCTTATAAGTCTCTGTCTCCTACATTAAGGAGATGCCAAGTTAACAAGGCCAGAAAGCAACAGCAGTTGGTGCTCTTTAAAAAATGTTTTAAAAATTGCATTATATCTGTATGATATCTGAAGGGTGACAGACTGGGAAGGGAGCTTGGCTGGGAAAGGAGTTAGTGTGCTTGACCATGTCAAAGATTTGAATCAAAATCTGTTGATACAGATGTTAACCAAATGAACTCTTAATAGTCCTACGGATGATCAGTGTGTGTGGTTCGGCTTAACCATACTATCAGCCTATGTAACTTCTCTAAGACAGTTCCTACCTGTTGTTCCCCCTCATTGTTTAAAGAAAACAATGAGGATGTTTAATCATAGTTCTTTTTACCATGAATATTTTTGGGTGGGGGAGGGGAAGGGCCTGACTGAAGGTGTATCTTCACTATTACAACCTGATTATAAATTGAACTCAGGTAGCTGGAATGGAAGTCTCGTCTTTCTGCTGGCATTTAGGGTCCTACCTTGAGTTAACTGGGACAACCTCAATCCAGTTCCTTGTGGGCAAGGGTTCATAGATCAAAACTACACTTAATCTGACCTGATTGGCAGTAGCACTCTGAGTCAGTGCTGATGGTTGATAGGGAATTGGCATTGTCACTTTGTGTAGTAGAGATTCCTCTTCTGAGACTGACCAGGCACATTGTTGAAGCAAGGGGAAGGGAGTTTCCCTGTAGATATGTCTCTGCATTCCTGATGTAAGAGTACTTGATCCCAATACTGGTTGCTTGAAATAGGAAATTGTTCCATTCCGTGATAGATGCACTTTAGTGAGCAGAAGGATTCACCAAACTAATACATTTTAGTCAGATTTAAATTGCTTATTGAAAGTTAATTATAAATCAAAGCTTGTTTATCAAAATTGTTGAATTTTAATTGTGCATTGCAGAACCTCAACTGTTTCATTTTATTGTATTTTTATTCTTCATAAAATATGAATTCAGAATAATTGATCAAATACAGTCCCTACCACTTACACTGTCCCCATGTATCCTGGACATCCGCCTACATCGGGCAAATGGCGCTGACAGTTTGAGATTACCATAGGCATCGCTTTAAAAAGGGTGCTGCCCATGTTCAACACGCCAAATATTTTAGACAGTTCAAGCTGATGATTACCTGTCATTAAGTTGTTCCCTGTTTGCAAGCGGGACTTTTGTTTAGAGCATTCCTCAATTAATGTTCCCTCACTGGAAAAAAAACATGTTTCTTGAAGTTTAACAAAAGGAAATTACTTTTAAAAAGCCTCTACAACTGTTGCAAGCCCTTTGCTGGCTAGCTGAACTTGACATCTTCCAGCTGCGTTTTAATATTAAATACAGGTTGAACCTCTCTTATCCGATACTCCTTTAACCGACAACCTCCCTTGTCCGGCATCATTCTCGGCCGGGGGGTGGGGGCGCATGCGCAGAACCAGAAAGTCAAAATGGAACTGAATAAGTTTCTGTAGCAGGAGTTTATAGCAGGTTTCTTAACCCAAACCTAGGGTAAGCTGATGTTGGATAGGTTTGGAGAACCAGACAGATAACAAAGCAAAGAATCAAGAGCAGCTTCTAACAAATTACCAGTAAATGGCTGTGCCGGGTCATTCCGCAGCATTTCGGGCCCAGCTTCGGTGGCTCGGTTGGCCCCGCGCCTCGCTCCCTCTCTGTGCAGACCCGTCAGGGGGGAGGGGGTGGGGGCAGCGGGGAGGGGAGGAATGGCCAGTCGCAGGTCAGCAGTACCCGGTAAGTCTGGGGGTCCTGTGTTCACCAAGTTGTGTAAATTCACCAGTTTAACATCTCCGGGATGCAGCTGACTATCGCTACCATGTATTATTGTGCCCTGGGACTCTCAGTAACGGAAAGCAGTCTCACTCCGTACAAAAACTGTAAGTCGGAGCTCCTGTCTGTCGCAGTTGTGTGGAATCGTGGGCAGATGCAGCCACAATGTGCAGCGTGCTGTCAGGCGCTCAAACACACACACACAAGAAACCAAATTAACCTCGGATCAATCTGTCACCCAACCGTTTCCAGGAGCGGCCGAGAAAACAAACCGCAGAATCCAATCGGTCTGAAAACCGATCACTGAATGAATCGACCGGTTAAACTGTGCTATCTGCTTCTGATCAGCTGTTTTCCCTTGAATCCTCTGACATTACTTTATTTTAGTTTCACCTAAAGATAGAGGCAACTTTCCACACTGACAGTGGGATTTTTAAGTTTGGGATCTGGGGTTGGCATGACCTCCCGTCGTCCGGCAAATCCTCTTGTCTGGCACAGGCAGGTCCCGAGGGTGCTGGATAAGAGAAGTTCAACCTGTACTCTGAGGATGTGTTTGGAAAATGGTATGTTTTGATACTGTTATTGTCTGCTGCTTTTGTTAATTGTTTTGTTGGGTGCTGTTACATTTAATTTTGATACAACTTTTGACAGTCAATGAATTTTGAAGGCCTTATTGTTAGCCCCTTGCTGAGGCTCTTTGGTAAATGTATGTGATAATTGTGATATGGAGTTGAGATGCCCAGGCAGTTTTTTGTGGACTGTTTGTCTCTGGTCATGTCCTCACACATCTTCTATTAATACACTTTCCAGCTGGATAGCCATCAGAAGTAGGAATCCCAGCTGATTTCTCACCCCCCACCCCCCACCAACCCTGTTTGCTGAGGAGCATTGTAGAGCTGTGAATTTTTATATTTTTGTTTTGCAGTTCATGATCTGTTGTGGTTAATGTTCTGAAGCATTTTTACAGTAAAACTTAAAAACAAAATGCAATTTAACTAATTTTGAGCCATTGTTTAATTCAGGTGTGCTTTTTGTCCATTCCTCCTTTTCAGTGAAAGCTAATTTAAAAGACCACAAAAACACTCAGCAAACCTTTTAAGTTTGGCAAACACAATATACAGTAATAACAGTTGAATCAAAATGAATCATTGCATTGCTTGCTTGATACAAGCATAGTAAAAGAGCAACACAGACCAATATCAAGTTGTGGAGGGCATGGAGACATAATTTGAGAGGTGAGAAAGTGGGGGAAAAAAGATATTTGAATGAAATAAGGGTTTCAATGCTTGTCTGTGAATGTGAAAAACCTTCAAAATAAAGTCAAAAGTAGAGGCGTTAATTTCGAATGGAGTGATGACATAGCTTTAATAGAAACTTGGCTTCAGTTGGAGTGAGACTGGGAGCTAAAATATATTCTCACCTATAAAAATTTCAGGAGCGAGATGGAAAAAAGGGAGGAGAGTTGGCCGTACTAAATACGGACATGACTTGAGCCATAGAAAGGAAAGTTTTTATTGATGGTAGTACTCAGACAGTTTGTCTGGCTAGAAATAATGAGGAATCTGTTGCCATACCGCACAGCACAAAAGAAATGAAGGGTGAGATTTGTGGGCAATTTCAAGATGTTGGGAATAGCTATAGAATTGTAATTATGGGGAACTTTCATTATCGTAAGGGAGGCTGGGGATAAACTTCTGCAGTCCATACTATGGGATGGGACTTAGTGAACATTTAGAAAGGCATTGGCTACTCAATAATACAAAAGCAAAATACTGTAGATGCTGGAATCTGGAATAAAAACAGAAAATGCTGGAAATCTCAGCAGGTCATGTAGTATCTGTGGAGAGGAAACAGATTTAACGCTTCGGGTCGATGACACTTCGTTAGTGGCTACTCAATAAGGTTGATAAGGGTTATAAGGGAAGACATGCTTAAGTAATTTAATTTTTAAGCCATTCACAGTAGCTATAAACAGAGTGAAGTGCATGTTCTATGGGGCTTAGATTCGTTGCCATCTGGAAATGGGACAAAATGGTTGTCACACTCCGAACACAGCAGCATGAAAGCACGGCTACCGGGCATTGACCTGCATAATTTGTTGTCTGTGGTGGCAGAGAAGCTGAACTTTTATGGAATATAGTGTCTCATTGTTGTAGAGGGCTTAATCTTGCATGAGAGCACGCAAGGCCATGTGAGTGTAGTCCATGACTCCCTATAACTGCGGAAGTCCACCAACTCTTGCAAAGTCCACCGCTCTCACCTCTCTCCTCCTGCTTGGCAGCCTCAAAGGTGATGAATTCCTGGCACCTAGAAAACAGTGCATCTGTGACCACCTTGATTGCAATGAGCATAGCAAATGGAGAGATGCTACTGATGTTAGAAGGAGCCCGATGCATTAAAGTTCAGTGCCATTGTGACCTCCACAGCCACAGGCAGTGCTGTGAGTGCCCTGGTGCTGGGCTGCAATTCTTGGCTCAGCAGGTCTGAGTTCAGTCACTGCTCATGGTGTAAGGCCATCTCTGTTCTTCCCTCTTCTAGCAGTATTCCTTGCTGCCACCCCTGCTCCTCATGTCACAGCCCTGAAGACAGACCACCTAAAATACTCGCAGTCCAACAATGTTGGGTAGGCAATTCTTTGACAGAGTGCAGGACCTCCCAAAAATCACTCTGAGTTCAACTCAAAAAAATAGTCAAAAATACTGTCAAAAATCACCAAAACACTCTCCAGCATCCTATTAACTCATTAAAGACTTCCTTAATGGAGGTGAATATCCTTTTAAACAGTGATTCTGCATGCATCCTTCCTGACTATTAAGGCAATGACTTCCTGATCGTGATTAAGACCCAGTGAATCAAGAGCTTCCACACAAGAATTTAGGAAACAAGTCCTTATTCAGATGCAGGACCCACATTTCAATATTTCAATCAATGCTGCGCGGCAGCCGCCTATAAAGAATCTCGGGACCAATTTATCAGTGGCCTGTTCGCAGGCCCCAATTGGAAATAGGCTATCTCACTGCTAAATTCGCCATCATTACACCTGTCTCACACCTGAGAAAGGGGTGCAACAGCGTGGAATTTAGATACCCATATATTTTCAGAAGGCATTTAATTACATGCCCATAATAGATTTGTTACAAAAGTTAAGGCACATGGCATTAAAAAGAATGCAGCTGCATTGATGAAGGGTCCATTGGGGGACAGAAAGCTATGTTTTCTGTCCCTAGCTGCCTTGGTATCCTGTTTGATCCTGAGCTGAGTTTCTGCCACATATATCTGTGGTTCATTAAATCCCCTCTGCTCATCACCCTCATCCTCATTGGCTCCCCATCCCCTAACGCTAGGGTTGACAACCCTCCCGCTTTGTTTGGAAGTCTCCTGGAATTGACCATTGCTCTCCCGGGCACTGCTACTGGCAACCTGGGACAAGGTACTTTGTATGCACGGTTTGAGCCTGTTGCAGATGACCTCGCCCTGGCTGCTCATCCTCCACGCGGCCAAGGAGTTGGCGGTACGCATGCTGCAGGAAGGCTTCAAACATAGGGGCATCTTCGGGCCTCCACCGAGTGCCCACTGATCCGACCAGAAACTCCACACAGGAGCAGCTCAGAACCCAAATCCAGGCTCGCCCTCCAAATGAAGTCAAACTGAACCGCAGCAAAACACCCCTGCCGTGCCCCTGACAGACGGGTGAGTGACGCCCATCACATGCCCAGCCTCTTAAGATATTCAGTTGCATTTAAGTATGGTTAACCCCCAGTTTCACACACAGCTCAAAATCCAATAGGAGATACGGTTGGTCATATCTCGAGGCATTGGCACTTTGAAATGTTGGACTAAAACGCCCCTCACAGCCCTGATGGTGATGATGAAAATTCTTTGAAAACTTCAATACCCAAACCCCTCTACCTCATCAGATACTAAAGTAACCAGGGCTCAATTGATAACATTTCAGCATGGAACTCATGTAATGAGTAACACTTGGAAGCGTGTTTCAGATAGGTGAGTGAAATTAAAAACTGGTATCGTTCAAGGGATAGTTAGATACTGTAATGGGGCAGCTTCAATCGAAATATGAGGTGGATGTGACCGTTGTTAAAGCAGGTTAGCTAAATTTGAACAGGAGCATGAAAACCATCAGGACCCAACCTTGATGAGGTATTTGCAAACGGCAGCAAATGTCATGTATTCAAAAGTCACATGATTGCCAACATGTGATCAAACCTCCAGGAATAAAACCAACTAGAGTTGGCAACCCTACCCAAAGTTTTCATTTTTAAATCTTCATCCTTGCCTTTAAATTCCTATTGACCTTGTCCAACCCGAGCTCTGCAATATCCTTCAGCTGTATATATCCCCTCAAGCGGCAGCCCCCCCACCCCCCACCCCCCAATCAAACGCTCTGTTTCTCTGATTCCAGTCTTTTGTATATCCTTCATCTGTTGTAACACCACTGGGGGCAGAGCCTTCAGCCACCTGGGTCGTGCTCTCTGGATTGCCTTCCATAAATCTCTTCAGCTCTCTCCTCATTCAAAAACTCACCTCTTTGACCATATCCTCCTAATTTTTCCCTTCTTGGCTCAGCACCAATCCTCCTTTCCCATATCTGTGAAGCAGCTTGGAACTTTTTTTAAACTTTGAAAGCACTATATAAATGCAAGACTTTGTTGATGACCGAGATGAATTCAGGATTTACAGGTTGGTGGAATAGCGATTGTGGTGTACCTCAGGGAGCTGTGCAAGGATCTGTTATCTATTTACGCACAAGAGGACTGATTTCAAAGTTTGCCCATGATTTGAAATTTTGGGCCAATTTCAAACAATAAGGAGGAATGGCAGAAAGATTCAGGAGCACATCGATAGATTAGCAATGTGAGAAGATAAGTGCTAGATTTTTTTTTTAACGAATTCGGCCGTGGCTACCTGCAACTGAAGACTATCTTGAGACCCCAGTTGGAAAGGTGAATGTGGACAGTATTGGGCTCATTCTATGATGCTTCCCATGTTTGAACAGCTTGTCAGATACCCGCTACTCAAGCTTACACAGGAAGAGTGGCCTCTTGGTCAAGGAACCAGGGAGCGGTTAATGCTAATTGAACCGTATTCCTACACAAGTCAGTGTCTGCAGGGGAGAAAAGTAGAGAAAGATTTGGAGGGTGAAAGAAAAAAAATTGTTTCACTCTTCAGGCTTTTCTGCCATCCTTGATGACAGCAGTTTATGCTTTTGTAGTACCACTAACATGGAAAAAATCCTAAGATCCGTCAAAAAAGCTGCATGAACTGTAGAACAGCAGGGAACAGGAGTTGGGAGTTGAGTTAGTGGACACGATTAAAGATTTGGCTTTAAAGAGGATGTTGAAGGTGGGTAAGTGCAGCAAGGGATTCATAGAGAATTCCAGAGTGCAGGGTCATGGCGGCTATACTGACCACATCCCTTTCATGTAAAAACAATCAAAATAATTATCTGTACTATTGAAAGCTACAAAATGAGCTCAAATTTTGAAATTGAGATATCATTAAAGCAAAATTATACGAATTATTTATTTAATTATGTCAAGTTGGTAATATCGACATTGAAATAGCAAATGGTGGAATGTCCTACAACCATATTAGGTGTTTGGCTGCTGATATCAACAACAGTAATTCCCAGGATCTAATTCTCAAAGTATAATAGTGGGAGACAAACTTTGAAAATCACCATTGTTTTTGTGACTTTACATGAACTTATCTATTTAGTTTAGCCTTTATTGTTTAAATAACTAGGTCCCCTGCAGTCAGAATCAGGGAAGTCATAACGGGGAACAAAGAAATGGCAGACCAATTGAACAAGTACTTTGGTTCGGTATTCACTAAGGAGGACACAAACAACCTTCCGGATATAAAAGGGGTCAGAGGGTCTAGTAAGGAGGAGGAACTGAGGGAAATCTTTATTAGTCGGGAAATTGTGTTGGGGAAATTGATGGGATTGAAGGCCGATAAATCCACAGGGCCTGATGGACTGCATCCCAGAGTACTTAAGGAGGAGGCCTTGGAAATAGCGGATGCATTGACAGTCATTTTCCAACATTCCATTGACTCTGGATCAGTTCCTATGGAGTGGAGGGTAGCCAATGTAACCCCACTTTTTAAAAAAAGGAGGGAGAGAGAAAACAGGGAATTATAGACCGGTCAGCCTGACCTCAGTAGTGGGTAAAATGATGGAATCAATTATTAAGGATGTCATAGCGCATTTGGAAAATGGTGACATGATAGGTCCAAGTCAGCATGGATTTGTGAAAGGGAAATCATGCTTGACAAATCTTCTGGAATTTTTTGAGGATGTTTCCAGTAAAGTGGACAAAGGAGAACCAGTTGATGTGGTGTATTTGGACTTTCAGAAGGCTTTCGACAAGGTCCCACACGAGAGATTAATGTGCAAAGTTAAAGCACATGGGATTGGGGGTAGTGTGCTGACGTGGATTTAGAACTGGTTGTCAGACAGGAAGCAAAGAGTAGGAGTAAATGGGTACTTTTCAGAATGGCAGGCAGTGACTAGTGGGGTACCGCAAGGTTCTGTGCTGGGGCCCCAGCTGTTTACATTGTACATTAATGATTTAGACGAGGGGATTAAATGTAGTATCTCCAAATTTGCGGATGACACTAAGTTGGGTGGCAGTGTGAGCTGCGAGGAGGATGCTATGAGGCTGCAGAGCGACTTGGATAGGTTAGGTGGGTGAGCAAATGCATGGCAGATGAACTATAATGTGGATAAATGTGAGGTTATCCACTTTGGTGGTAAAAACAGAGAGACAGACTATATCTGAATGGTGACAGATTAGGAAAAGGGGAGGTGCAACGAGATCTGGGTGTCATGGTACATCAGTCATTGAAGGTTGGCATGCAGGTACAGCAGGCGGTTAAGAAAACAAATGGCATGTTGGCCTTCATAGCGAGGGGATTTGAGTACAGGGGCAGGGAGGTGTTGCTACAGTTGTACAGGGCCTTGGTGAGGCCACACCTGGAGTATTGTGTACAGTTTTGGTCTCCTAACTTGAGGAAGGACATTCTTGCTATTGAGGGAGTGCAGCGAAGATTTACCAGACTGATTCCCGGGATGGTGGGACTGACCTATCCAGAAAGACTGGATCAACTGGGCTTGTATTCACTGGAGTTCAGAAGAATGAGAAGTGACCTCATAGAAACGTTTAAAATTCTGACGGGTTTTGACAGGTTAGATGCAGGAAGAATGTTCCCAATGTTGGGGAAGTCCAGAACCAGGGGTCACAGTCTAAGGATAAGGGGTAAGCCATTTAGGACCGAGATGAGGAGAAACTTCTTCACCCAGAGAGTGGTGAACCTGTGGAATTCTCTACCGCAGAAAGTAGTTGAGGCCAGTTCACTAAATATATTCAAAAGGGAGTTAGATGAAGTCCTTACTACTAGGGGGATCAAGGGGTATGGCGAGAAAGCAGGAAGGGGGGGTACTGAAGTTTCATGTTCAGCCATGAATTCATTGAATGGCGGTGCAGGCTCGAAGGGCTGAATGGCCTACTCCTGCACCTATTTTCTATGTTTCTATGTTTAAAGCCAAAGCCTGCATTGTAGTATCATTGGGCTCCATTTTCCCCAGTGATTTGCGCCGTATTTTTTGAGCAGGCTGCTCTTCTTGGCCTAAGTTGAAAAACCAGAGTTTCCCAATCAATTTGCACCAGTGTAACTCAGTTAGTTACGATTTTTTGGACCTGTTTTTATTTTTCAGCCAAAGGGGCATAAACAAATTCTGTTCATTTTGGCAAGTTTGGCCAGCTGAGAGTTACTCCAATTCTGCTTAGGCCAGCGTATGTGGCCTCTCCAGAAAAATCTTCCGGAGAGTTAAGGAAATTGGCACAGGTATGGAAATTGTCGCAGCAGATGCCCGGACACACGTAGCATTCTCGGTCCGCATTCTCCCGATCCGGTCCCATTCTCGGTCCCCAGTTCACGAACAGAGAAGGAACAGAGAGAGAGATAGAAATAGATATGTCCGGGGACCGAGAATGGGACCGGACCGGACCGGCAAGCCCTTCGGGTGGGGTTGGAGGTAAGTTGCTGCTATGTGTTTTTCAATTCTTTTAATGTGTTGGGAGCTGGCTGTATGTTTAACTTTGCAGCCTCAGCTCGCATTGGTTACCATGGCAGCCGATCTTTTTGACGCAGATCAATGCACAACCCCCAAAACTAAAGGTCGGTTTACGCCGCGCCACGCCAAAATGAACAAATCCAACGGGGAATCTTAGAATATTTTTTTTTTGGCGTACTTGGGCCCCAAAAAATCGGGCATAACTCTTCAAGTACGCCAAAAAAATGCTTTGGGGAAAATTGAGCACATAGTACTTGAAGCTTTAATTAAGAAAGCAACTATGGTCATTATTAAAATAATACGATTAAGTTAAATGGATTTCTTCAGAATATATAAGTGTCAAGTCTTATCTATCTCAAATGTCCAATTTTAGGAGCAGTTACAAAGAGACAGAGCATGTGATCAAAACAGACCATGTGATCTAGAGAGAGTCATTTCAGATCAGTGCACCGTAATGGTCATTGAGAAAGTAAAGAATAAGAGATAAGAGAGTGTGTTCTGCTTTGGCACTGAGTCAGGAATCTGCATTTACTCTGAAGGCTCACAAGAGAATAATGTTAAAATTTCACCGTGCACTTCACAAGCCCTAGAGATGTGAATAGAGGAGGTTACTTCGCCAAACCTGGGAATTTTCTGTTTGTCTGTTGCAATATCCAAGCTGCTACCATTTTAATAGGAAAAGAAAGAAAAAAGTCTTGTAAAATATGGCATTGATTCTGGACTTTTTATCTGGGCTAGTCTGAGAAGTGTTATGAACAAGTCCATTGTCTAAAAAAATGTAAAGATCTGAGCATGTTGCAAAGTGCCCCATTGATGTAGTCATCTGCTGTTCACTTTGGCTGTGATGCTTGTATTTTGCAAAAGAAAGAGTTGATTCATCCTTCACTGTGTTGTGTACATGAAAGATACAGCCCAGAAGAACTTTGTTTGCTGAATATAACTGAATAAATGGTAATATCCGCATCAAGATTATTATTGGTTGGAAAGTTATTCATTGACGCATAGTAGGAATAACTTTCAACTTCGCCGTCTGGGTGGTAACCTAGTGGAGCGGATCACCTGCCCTCTCCTTGTTTTTACATCCCTTCATGGCCTTGCCCCTCCCTATATCTATAACCTCCTTGAGCCTTTCTACTTTGCTATCATTCTTTAAGATGCTCCTTCAAAATTTACCTCTGACCAAGCTTTTCGTCACCTGTCCTAATATCTCTTTATATGGCTCAGTGTCAATTGTTTTTTGAGAAAGCTCCTGAGAAGCACCACGTTAAAGGAGCTATATAAATGAAAGTTGTACTTGTTGTAGAACATGCCTAAATTTTGTTGCATTGAAATCAGTGGAACAAAATCGGGTGGGTTCTATAAAACACGATGTGCTCCGCCAAGATCCACTCGGGCAGCGAAATTGAAAGTTACCCCCAGTCTGTTGGAAGGAAAAAAAAATCCCATTTGCCAGTTCCGTAATTACACATTACATCTGCATGTATGACACAAACTAGTAAAAATGTCCTTGGTTTGTTCACTGATGCCACTCTACATCTGAGGTCATTGCCAGATTACAAGCTTTGAAATAATGGCTTGTGCATATACAGTATTTTTTTAAGTGGGGAAAAAAAACAGGAAGGTTTTTGAAGCAGAGAAGCTTGGATATTCCTCCCGTTACACTCCGATTTTTGGGCAGTAATTGAGTGGCCGGGTACAGAAAGTTTTGTCCCAACAGATGTGTGCCAGGTTTGTGCCCTGCTTCATGTTTTGCTTTGTGGGACCAGCGGTAGCAGAAGCTCCTGCCTCAGCCAGATGGGGATTTCTTTTCAATATTCACTTTGTACCCCTGAATGCTCTGCTCTGGTGTTTGCTGTGTTTCTGATATTCCTGAGACATCGTAATTTCCTGCTGCCTGAGCCGTCTACAGCTTTGGCATTTTATATTTAATGTTTTTAGCATTCACATATATACATCTTATTGTAGCTAGGCCTCATTCCCTGCACCCCACCCCGTCTTTTACTGGTCTCCATTTCAGTTCTGTTTCATTGAGATTTTGTTTCCATACTCCCGCCTGCCTACTTTCTGTGCTATGAACAGTCTCCTCTGAATCTAGTAACCTACCAGCAACCCCCAGCCCCCCCACCTCCCCAGCTACGTAGCTGGTTTAAATGTTTCCTCATTGCTTTCTTTGTGTTCCTCCTAAGTCTCTTTGTTCCTGCTTGGTTTAGATGTAGCCTGTCTCTCCTGCACCAGATTTGTTTGTTTGGGAAGTATTCCCAGTTATTTATGAAGGCAGCGTTGCTGTTTTTGTTCCAGGTTGCCAGCCACTCATTTACATTTTCAATTTTCATGGTGAACTCCCTTGATCTCTCCAGACCAAAAGTCTGATAGAGGGCATTACTTTCCATCCTGTACCTTTTGAGTTCTGCTGCAGTCCTCGGTTATGTGACTTTTAAGGTCCCTATGTTATTTTACCCTCTATTATATTTACCCTTGTATAGATTACTACCACTACATCCTTTCCTGTCCCTATCAGCATCCCTCCTAACCTCATTTCAACATGTCTACCTGAAGCTTGAGTAATACAACTCCCCATCCTGTAAGTATTGTCACCATGACACACATGGCTACTGCTTTCATAAATAAATAATTCCCCATGACGACTATCTTTCTATGACTGACGTACTATCTTTGCCTCAGCTGCCTCCTCTAGTTTTCTCGCTAGTTCCTCTAATGTGGCCTTGATTCATAGAATCTTGCAGTACAGAAGGTGGCCAATTGGCCCAACGTGCCTGTGCCGGCCCTTTGAAAGAGTTATCCAATTAGCCTCACTCCATTTTTCCATTGCCCTGCAAGTATTTCCTTTTGGGCTAATGAGCTGATCTAGAAAAATTGAGTATAAACAGCATACTTTCATTTCATTCTGTCTAAAACCCACTAATTGCCATTCTGAACGTAATAAAACTGAAAGAGAAATCTGGCCAGCAATTTCTGGTTCAGGTGATTTCTTTCATGGTTTACAAAATCATCAAACCTCTCCATTTCAATGCTTTAATTTTTTTGAGCCTTTTTTTAATTTGTGTCCGTCAGCTCTTAGTTTTAAAATATAATGTTTTATTAAAAATGTTATTGGGCATTCTTCAACTTGTCCAGGTTGTTTGATATATTCCGTGTCTGGCCATTTGTATAACATCCCTAGAACATAGTGCATGGTAAGGAAATGTCCAATACCAACACTTCATAAGTACAGTAATGAAATTGATATATTCAAACTTTTTATGCATTTTACATTTTTAAATACAATGGGTAATTTATATTGTTTTATGCTTAAAACATGAACAAAAAATAGGAGAATACATTCTCTGATAGGTTGGCAAAAAGGCAGAGTGTATCACTAACAACACAAATTCATTGGCCATGAAAAACGGTTGAGGTTATGCATTGAAACTGAATGTAATTTGTTTCTCAGACAAATCACCCTTTCAAGATGCATAGAATGGTCAGTACTCAATATTTGGCTATTTAAGCACAATATTTTCAAATGTCTGTAATATTCCAACTTGTGTGAACATTTTAGGTTTAGATGTTTATTCACTGAGATGTTTAACATTGCAAGTTGTCTACATATTAAGTTAACTTGTTTTTTTTAATAACTACAGGCTTCAAACAATTTTCTGAAGAGCTCATCTTTCAGTCACAATAACTCATCTCAGTAAGTATTGCAAAGTTGCTTTCAAATTACAATCAACCTTAGGTTTTACCTAAACAAACAGAATATTTTTTCAGTGAATTTGAAACTGTACTCTCCCATTATCTGTGTTTTCAGCTATTCTATTAATTACTTAAATGATTAATGATCTATCGATAGCTCAGACAATAACAATGTCAGCATAACCTGAAAGTGAGAGTGCAGGTAGATAAAGCTATAAAATAGTTTACAGTATTTTGTGTTTTATAAATAGGGACGTCTATTACAACAATGTAATAGACGTCCAAAATTAATGTACAAAGCATTGGTTAGTTCACAGAGTACTATGTGCAGTTTTGGGTGCTCTATTATAGAAATAGCATTAAGAGCATAGAACGTGTTGAGTATAGTTTCACCAGGATGATCCCAGGGTGGGAAACTGTAGTTATGAGAGACTGGAGTTTCAAGAAGTGCTTCCACTTGAGCAACAACTGTTAAGGGGAGGTTTAATAGACGTTTTTAAATTTATGAAGATTTTTGATAATGAGTAGGGAAAGACTATTTCCTCTAGCAGGGAACCATTGACGCGGGTTCATCAATAAGAGGTTTTGAGAAATTACTTTACACAGATAATTGCTGGATTATGGAATGCTTTTCCACATGGAGCGTTGAGGCAGAGGCCATTTAAGGGTATCATAGAATCATACAGCACAGAAGGAGGTCATTTGGTTCATCGTGCCTTTGCCGGCTCTTTGGTAAAGCTATCCAATTAGTCCCACTCCCCTGCTCTTTTCCTATCGCTATGCAAGTTTTTCCTTTTCAAGTGTAAATCCAGTACTCTCTTGAAAGTTATTATTGAATCTGTTTCCACCCTTTCAGGCAGTGCATTTTAGATCATAACACTGTGCTGCATTAAAAACATTCTCCTCATTTCCCCTCAGGTTCTTTTGCCAATTATCTTAAATCTTTCTCGTCTAGTTACTGATTCTCCTCCTCGATTCTAGAACAGTCTCATCAGATTGGAAGGTGGCAATTGTAACCCTGCTATTCAAGAAAGGAGGGAGAGAGAAAACGGGGAACTACAGGCTAGTTAGCCTGAAGTCAGTCGTCCAGAAAGTGCTGGAATCCAGTATTAAGGAAGTGGTAACAGGACAATTAGAAAATTATAACATGATTAGGCAGAGTCATCATGGTTTTATGAAAGGGAAATCGTGTTTGACAAATGTATTAGAGTTTTTTGAGGATGTAACTAGCAGAGTAGATAAAAGGGAACGAGTGCATGTAATGTATTTGGATTTCCAAAAGGCATTCGATAAGCTGCCACATAAAAGGTTTCTATACGCGAGATATGGGCTCATGGGGTGGGGGTAATGTATTAACATGGATAGAGGAGGATTGGTTAACGGATAGAAAACAGAGTAGGGATAAACAGGTCATTTTCAGATTGGGAAGCTGTAACTAGTGGGGGGCTGCAAGGATCGGTGCTTGGGCCTCAGCAAGTTACAATCTATACTAATCTTAGATGAAGGGACTGAGTGCAATGTATCCAAGTTTGCTGATGATACAAAGCTAGGTGGGAAAGTTATCTGTGAGAAGGACACAAAGAGTCTGCAATGTGATATAGACAGATTAAGTGAGTGGGCAATAAGGTGGCAGATGGAGTATAATGTAGGGAAATGAGAGGTTATTCACTTTGGTAGGAAAAACAGAATAGTTTTTAAATGGTGAGAAACTATTGAATGTTGGTGTTCAGAGAGATTTAGGTGTCCTCGTACAGGAACCACAAAATGTTTGTATGCAGGTACAGCAAGCAATTAGGAAGGCAAGGGAGTTGGAGTACAAGAGTAAGGAAATCTTGCTACAATTGTACACGGCTTTGCAGAGACTGCACCTGGAGTACTGTGCACAGTTTTGGTGGTCTTATCTGAGAAGGGACATGCATGCCTCAGAGGCAGTGCAACGAAGGTTCACTAGATTGATCCCTGGGTTGAGAGTGTTGTCCTCGGAGCAGAGATTTAGATTGGGCTTATACTATCTGTAGTTTAGAACAATGAGAGGTGATCTCATTGCAACATACGAGATTCTGAGGGAGATTGACAGGGTAGATGCTGAGAGGTTGTTTCCTCTGGCTGGAGAGTCCAATTGGGTCAAGAAATTCGGTTCTCAACAATAATTGTATTTTTTCACCAAAATTACCGTTCTCTCAACGCTATTTCTATGAGGCTTTCGATTCAAGCTTTAATTTGCGCAGTGGTAAAAAATCGACATTGCATGAGGATTCACGGCGCAAACCGCAATCCTCGCCAACTTTAGTCTGAGGCTGATACCGTTGCGAGTTGGGCCTAGGGAGGGCGGAAAAACATCTGAAAATAAGTTGGAAAAAAGAAAAAAAAATTCACAAAACATTTACAAGAGACTTATCTAGTGAATCGCCGCAAAAGAATTAAAAAAAAATAAAAACTTTAACTTACTTTTTTTTGCAGGTCTTCATACTTACCACTGCTCCAAGGGCTGCAACACAGCTTTTTCCCTGGCGGTCTTTTTCGCGCAAAATATGGGTGTGCACAGTGCCAAATTTTTGACAAAAGCAATATTTTGAGTCTTGCACAGCAGTGCTCCTTTCTCCAGCAGTATTTGAAAAGCGCCGCCCCAAAACGCTCTTCGAATTTTCCGCCGACTGGATTTTCACCAAAAAAGATGAAATAGCACCAAAACCTTGGTCACAAAATCGCCGAATTCTAGTCCCAAGACTAGGGGCCACAGTCTCAGAATTGTGGGTCGGCCATATAAGACTGAGATGAGGAATTTCTTTACTCAGTGGGTTGTGAATCTTTGGAATTCTCTACCCCAAATGGCTGTGGATGCTGAGTCTTTGAGTATATATAAGACCGAGATAGAAATATTTTTGGATTGTAGGGGAATCAAGAGATATGGGGATTGGGCGGGAAAGTGGAGTTGAGGTTGAAGATCAGCCATGATTTCATTGAATGGCAGAGTGGGCTCGAAGACCATATGGCCTTCTCCTGCTCATAATTCTTATGTTCTCATGTATTCTGACAAAACCCCTCAAAAATATGAACAACACTATTAAATCTCGCCTTAACCTTCACTGCTCTAAAGAGAACACCCTCGCCAAATATTTACCCAGGGATAAATACTTGTAGTAGAGGAAGATACAAGGCTATGGGGCGAGTGTAGGGCAGTGGGTTTAGATTTGGATTGGTCTAGCAAAGAACCAACACCGGCAATTTAGGCTGAATGGCCTCCTTCAATACTGTAAACTTCTGTGGTTCTATATTTAAAATGCCAATGAGTGAAGCATGTGCTTAATGCAACATTAGCTGGGTCCAGCATCAGCTAGTAATTTGCTCCAGAGCGTTGGAACTTGGGCAGGTAGGACCCAGAGGGATCTTTGAAATTTTGTGGAGCATGTCGTAAAATCTCTTTCTTAGCAGCCCTTTAATTAAAACCATTGATCAGAAATACTGAGTGGGTTGCCCCAGGGCGTGGTATTGGGATCACTACTGTTTCTAATTTACATCAATGACTTGTATTCCAGAAACACAAAGTAAATTGGTTAGATTTGTCGATGAAACCAAAACTAGGAGGGACAGTGGAATTGAAGGAGGCAGCTCAGAAATTACAGCCTATGTACATGGGCAGATCAATGTGAAATTTAATCACAGGCAAACATAAAGTACGGCACAAAGGAAGGAAATGGGCAACACATGCATTCCATGAATGGTTTAGAAATAGCTCAGGAAGAAGTAGCAAAAAACTTAGAAGAGTGAAATTCAACTTCGCCAGTGACACAGAACAAGTGGTAGCAGATCGACTGCCTATTATACAGCCCTCCCAGGAAGACAAATCGGGCAGGCTGTATTACAGGCAGCTGGTCCTATTTGTGCCCCTACCAATTCACCCCCGAGGATTGATGGTAGAATCGACATTCACCATGTCCAACCAATGCAGAGCAACAATCGGCAAAGCCAACCGAATATTGAAATTATATATGGCAAAACATTAGAATGCAAGTCACAGATAGTTGTGCTCCAGCTGTACAGTACTCTAGTTAGACTGCAACTCGAATACTGTGTTCACTTCTAGTTACCAAGACTTAAAGGAGGCATTCAAGTGATGGAGGCAGTGAAAAGAAAAACCATAAGACTGATAGAAACGTAGGATCAGGAATAGGCCAATCAGCCCCTGTTTATGACCTGTTGTAACATTTACTCCCATCTACACAATTATGTATGCCAAAACATTAGAATGCAAGTCACAGACAGTTGTGTTCAAGCCGTACTGGGGAGAGTGAGAGAGCGGGTGACTGGAGGGAAGGATTCAAGTGAGCGAAAATTTAAAAAGTCAAAGAATAAGGAGAAGGCAATAGAGCAGGATAGCACTGGGGGAAATGAAAACCAGAGCATGCCAGGAAGAAAATATATGAACATAAACGTGAATCAGAAAGTGGGGTCAAAGCAGGAAAAAAATCATTAAAAAAGAAATTTAAAAGCTCTTTATCTGAATGCCCGTATCATTCGCAACAAAATAGATACAAATGGGTATGATTTGATAGCCATTACAGAGATGTGGTTGCAAGGTGACCAGGAATGGGAACTAAATATCAGAGGTATTTGACAATTCGGAAGGACAGACAGAAAGGAAAAGGAGGTGGGGTAGCACTGTTAATAAAGGATGAGATCAGTGCGTTAGTGAGAAATGATATTGAATCAGAAGATCAAGATGTTGAATCAGTTTGGGTGGAGATAAGGAATAATAAAGGGAAAAAGTCACTGGTAGGCATCGTCTATTGGTTCCCTAACAGTAGCGACACTGTTGGATGGAGTATAAATTAAGAAATAATGGAGGCTTGTAAAAATGGAACGACAATAATCATGGCCGATTTTAGCTTTCATATTGATTGGACAAAGCAAATTGGCCAGGGTAGCCTTGAGGACGAGCTCATAGAGTGTATCCAGGATAGTTTACTTGAACAGTACATTGCGGAACCAAGCAGGGAGCAGGCTATCTTAGATTGGTACTGTGTCATGAGACAGGATTAATAAATGATCTCGTAGTAAAGGATCCTCTCGGAATGAGTGACCATAACATGGTTAAATTTCAAATTCAGTTGGAGGGTGAGAAAGTTGGATCTCTAACCAGTGTCCTAAGCTTAAATAAAGGAGACTACAAAGGTATGAGGGCAGAGTTAGCTAAAGTGGACTAGGAAAATAGATTAAAGTATGGGACAGTTGATGAACAGTGGCAGACATTAAAGGAGATATTTCATAACTCACAATAAAAATATATCCCAATGAGAAGGAAAGACTGGAAGAGAAGGGACAACCAACCATCCATGGTTAACTAAGGAAATAAGGGATGGTATCAAATTGAAAACAAGGGCATATAATGTGGCCAGACTCATGGGAGGCCAGAGGATTGGGAAACTTTTAAAAGCCAGAAAAGAACGATTAAAAAAAATGATAGAGAGGGAAGATAGATTATGAAAGTAACCTAGCACGAAATATAAAAACAGATAGTAAAATTTTCTACAGATACATAAAAAGGAAAAGAGTGGCTAAAGTAAATGTTGGTCCCCTAGAGGATGAGACTGCGGAATTAATAATGGAGAACAGGGAAATGGCAGAGACATTGAATAAATATTTTGTATCGGTCTTCATAGTAGAAGACACTAAAAACATCCCAACAGTGGATAATCAAGGGGCTCTCGGGAGGGAGGAACTTAATACAATCA
The DNA here is from genome assembly GCF_044704955.1 of Pristiophorus japonicus. Classification (NCBI taxonomy): domain Eukaryota; kingdom Metazoa; phylum Chordata; class Chondrichthyes; family Pristiophoridae; genus Pristiophorus; species Pristiophorus japonicus. Next base: position 188,140,520 of record NC_091981.1, read on the forward strand.
CTAATGAAGTAATTCTAGGTAAAATAATGGGACTAAAGGTGGACAAGTCCTTTGGACCTGATGGCTTGCATCCTAGAGTCTTAAAAGAAGTGGCTGCAGAGATAGTGGATGCATTGGTTGTAATCGACCAAAATTCCCTGGATTCTGGGGTGGTCCCAGCGGATTGGAAAACCGCAAATGTAACGTCCCTATTTTTAAAAAAATGGAGGCAGACAAAAAGCAGGAGTCTATAGACCAGTTAGCCTAACATCTGTCGTTGGGAAAATGCTGGAGTCCATTATTAAGGAAGCAGTAGCGGGACATTTGGAAGAGCATAATTCAATCAATTCAATCATGGTTTTATGAAAGGGAAATCATGTTCGACAAATTTGCTGGAATTCTTTGGGGATATAATGAGCAGGGTGGATAAGGGGGAACCAGTGGATGGTGGTGTATTTGGATTTCGAGAAGGCATTCGATAAGGTGCCACATAAAAGGTTACTGCACAAGATAAAAGTTGACGGGGTTGGGGATAGAGGATTGGCTAACTAACAGAAAACAGAGAGTCGGGATAAATGGGTCATTTTCCGGTTGGCTCGGAGGGGCGCCCGTTTTTTATCCTGTGGGAACTTGGGCCCAAAGGTGGGTAGGAAAGCAAATTGTGAGGAGGACACAAAAAAATCTGCAAAGGGAGATAGACAGGCTAAGTGAGTGGACAAAAATTTGGCAGGTGGAGTATAATGTGGGAAAATGTAAGGTTATCCACTTTGGCAGAAAAAATAGAAAAACAAATTATAATCTAAATGGAGAAAAATTGTGAAATGCTGCACTACAGAGGGACCTGGGGGTCCTTGTGCATGAAACACAAAAAGTTAGTATGCAGGTACAGCAAGTAATCAGGAAGGCAAATGGAATGTTGGCCTTTATTGCAAGGGGAATAGAGTATAAAAGCAGAGAAGTCCTGCTACAAGTGTACAGGGTATTGGTGAGGCCACACCTAGAGTACTGTGTGCAGTTTTGGTCTCTATATTTAAGGAAGGATATACTTGCATTGGAAGCTGTTCAGAGAAGGTTCACTAGGTTGATTCCAGAGATGAGGAGGTTGACTTATGAAGATAGGTTGAGTAGGTTGGGCTTATATTCATTGGAGTTCAGAAGAATGAGAGGTGATTTTATTGAAACATATAAGATAATGAGGGGGCTCGATCAGGTGGATGCAGAGAGGATATTTCCATGCATAGGGGAAACTAAAACTGGAGGACATAGTCTCAAAATAAGGGGCCGCCCATTTAAAACTGAGATGAGGAGGAATTTCTTCTCTGAGGGTTGTAAATCTATGGAATTCTCTGCCCCAGAGAGCTATGCAGGCTGGGCCATTAAATATATTTAAGGCGGAGATAGACAGATTTTTGAGCGATAAGGGAATAAAGGGTTATGGGGTGCGGGCAGGGAAGTGGAGCTGAGTCCATGATCAGGGGCAGGTGGCCTACCCCTGCTCCTATTTCCTATGTTCCTATGTACACAACTTGCTGTTCCTCCTAGGTTTTCAAACTTGGATATGCAACTCTCTATTCCTCATGCAAGTCATTGATATAAAAACATCATAAATAGGTGCAGGAGAAGGCCATTCGACCCTTCGAGCCTGCACCACCATTCAATATGATCATGCACTTCAGTACCCCATTCCTGCTTTCTCTCCATACCCCTTGATCCCTTTAGCCGTAAGGGCCACATCTAACTCGCTTTTGAATATATCTAACGAACTGGCCTCAACAACTTTCTGTGATCGAGAATTCCACATGCTCATAACTCTGAGTGAAGAGGTTTTTCCTCATCTCGGTCCTAAATGGCTTATCCCTTATCTTTAAACTGTGATCCCTGGTTCTGGACTTCCCCAACATCGGGAACATTCTTCCTGCATCTAACCTGTCCATTCCCGTCAGAATTTTATATGTTTCTATGAGATCCCCTCTCATTCATCTAAATTCCATTGAGTATAAGCCTAGTCGATCCAGTCTTTCTTCATATGTCAGTCCTGTCATCCCGGGAATCAGCCTGGTGAACCTTCGCTGCACTCCCTCAATAGCAAGAATGTCCTTCCTCAGATTAGGAGACCAAAACTGTACACAATATTCAAGGTGTGGCCTCACCAAGGCCCTGTAGTAAGACCTCCCTACTCCTACGTATATCCCCTAGCTATGAAGGCCAACATGCTATTTTCCACCTTCACCACCTGCTGTATCTGCATGCCAACTTTCAATGACTGATGTACCATGACACTCAGGTCTTGTTGCACCTCCCCTTTTCCTAATCTGTCACCATTCAGATAATAATCTGCCTTCCTGTATTTACCACCAAAGTGGATAACCTTACATTTATCTACATTATACCATATCTGCCATGTATTTGCCCACTCACCTAACCTGTCCAAGTCACCCTGCAGCCTCTAAGCGTCCTCCTCACTGCTCACACTGCCACCCAGCTTAGTGTAATCTGCAAACTTGGAGATATTACATTCAATTCCTTCATCTAAATCATTAATGTATATTGTAAATAGCTGGGGTCCCAGCCCTGAACTTACGGTACCCCACTAGTTACTGCCTGCCATTCTGAAAAGGACCCGTTTATTCCCATTCTTTGCTCCCTGTCTGCCAGATGATGAAAAGCAGTACAGATCCCTTGGGAACACCAGTTGTCACATCCTGCCAATCAGAATACCTGCTTTATCCCTGCTCTCTGTCTCCTCCCTCCCAACCAATGAGTTGTGAGGACAGACTAGAGAAACTTGGATTTTTCAACATTGAAAGGAACTTAGAGTTATCGTTCAGATCATTAAAAACATTGACAAAGTAAATTTGGAAAAGTCCTTCTCCGACTCTCACAAGTTACTTTAAGTTGCAAAAGTAAGATCAGGGATCGAGGTTCAAACTAGTCAACGGTCAGATGTAGGATTGATATCTTCTTACAGACAAAGATATCCACAGTATGTAGAATGGATTTCCAGCTAAAATAATGGAGGCAAAAGGGCTAGAATCATTTAAGCAAAGTTAAATGCCACTATGTGAGGAATTTAGTGTGCTTCTAAGATAGACTGAATTATCTTCCTTTGTGATCACCTTTGCGATCTTGTGATTAGCAACCTTTCAGTATAAATTATTCAGTCAAAGCCATTTAACTGGACTGTATTATTCGTGCCAGCCATTATCTACATGAACTGTTTGTTCAGATTCACAACCACTTTTATCTTCCAACTTACTCTTTAATTGTTAAACATATTCTAGATCTGCTTTATGCATCTTTATATCTTCTATTTTAATAAGTTCCTATATTTTTTCTCTCCTTTTTCTTAATGGATTTTGCATGCTTTATTAGTCATTCATAGTTCTAATTTAAATGCACTATTTGCATATTTTGAAGCCTCTTTACAGAGTTTACATTTATGTTGGGTTTATATTCATCATTCGTATTCAGCATTACAGTTTTAAAAGTACATTATCCTCAATTGTCTTTCAGTAATATTTCCCAATTAGTTTCTTTAATGTCTTTAAAGTTTGCTGTTTTTAAGTCGTACTTTTGTTCTGGCGATTATTGCTAGATAACCTGAAACTTCATTTATTTGATCATGGTCTGCAGTTCCAGTACTACTTATTTGTGGACATGATCCTAATTATTTAAAGATGCAGGTTTGGATATGGTTTAATCTAAATGGGAATCTGAACAAATTGGATCAAAAAGCATTTTTTTATTTGTTCGTGGGATGTGGGCATCACTGGCAAGGTCAGCATTTAATGCCCATTCTTAATTGCCTTTGAGAAGGTGGTGATGGGTCACCTTCTTGAACTGCTGCAGCCCATGTGGTGAAGGTACTTCCACATTGCTGTTATGGAGGGAGTTCCAGGATTTTGACCCAAGATGGGACTTTGTCTCCACAATGACCGTGTGATGGTCTGCGACAGATAGATTGGTGAGGACGAGGTCAAGTAGGTTTTTCCCCTCATGTTGGCTCTCTCACCACCTGCCGTAGGCCTAGTCTGGCAGCTATGTCCTTCAGGTCCCAGCCAGCTCGGTCAGTAGTGGTGCCACCAGACCACTCTTGGTGATGGACATTGAAGTCCCCCACCTGGAGTACATTCAGTGCTTCTTCCAAGTGGTGTTCAACATGGAGGAGTACTGACTCATCAGCTGAGGGAAGGCGGTAGGTGGTAATCAGCAGGAGGCTTTCTTGCCCATGCTTGGCCTGAAGCCATGAGACTTCATGGGGTCCGGAGTCAATGTTGAGGACACCCAGAGCAGTTCCGATTCTGTTTCTTCACATCCACTGGGCTATGATATCTCAAATTGATGTACGATATCTGACGTCACCTGCTGGTGGGGGACAAACCCTGTGCAGGTGAAGAACTGATTGTTTGGGAGGAGCCAGAATCAACACTTATTTGTAACATGGCTGAATGATCCTGCTGTGGAAGTTCCCCAGTGCCCTTTGACCTCAGTGCTTTACTGCCCATGCTCATTCAGTTTTTCAATCAGCCTGTTCTCATGCAGCTCGATGACCTGCTGTTCATGCTATCCAGATACCCTAAATTATTAAATACATCTTACTGCATGAGTAGCTGAAAGTCAGTTTTGGTGGGATGTGGCCTGAGAAAGTTTGAGAACCACTGCATTTGATCTCTCCCAATTGATGGTGGATGGATTGAAATCACTGTTGTTGGAATGTGATTACATACCTTTACCTTTATAATATACAGTCATCACCAAACCTAGAAGGTCTGCAGCAGATCCTATTGTTAAATCAAGCTAGACTATCCAATTTGTTCAGATTCCAATTTAGAATAATTCATATCCAAATCTGCATCTTTAAATGATTAGGATTATATTTGTACCTTCCCCATTGATATTAATGAATCTTCGTTACTTTCCAAATTATTCTAAACAACTAAAGCTACCCCTCTTTTTCTCCAAATGCCTAATACTGTATATTGAAGTCAGAAAAAAATACACTGTGCTTTATATAAATGGTTACATTCTTTCTCTCTTCTATGTGCAGGAGTGTAGAATCAGGACAGATTATGGAGGAAGGTTATGAACTCGATTTGACTTACATTACGGAGCGCATCATTGCAGTGTCTTTCCCTGCTGGCTGTTCAGAAGAGACCTATTTCCATAATCTACAGGATGTAACACGGATGCTGAAATCCAAACATGGAGATAATTATTTGGTGAGAGATATAAAGAAGTGACATAGAGAAACTGGCACCTTTTCTTTGAGGGTTCTCCAGATTGGTCAATGTAACTGGTGAAAGATCACCAGCATCCATCTAGGGTTTGTGCTAATCTTCCACCACCAAAATTGCAGTCAATCGGAGGAACTCCAAGGAAATTCTTGGTGTCTGTGAATCTTACACTAGCACTGATATTAATATTATATTTCCACTTGTGGAGTGTTGGGGTCAAATGTGCCACATTATTTGTTTCTCTTATAATATATGTCCATTTTTACACCATTTTCAGCAATCTCCACAGTGTGTTCACAAATTTCTTTTCGATGTGGAAATGGCCAAAAGCTTAGTGTGTGATGCTTTGTTAGAAAGTTCATTGACTTTTATTTTGCTGTTTGGATTATTTTTAAGTGGCATATTGATATTAGTGTAACAAGGCACATGGAGTAGCCATTAAAGTCGGGCCGAGCTATTCATGGATTTTTTTTTAAAGAATGTTGGTCGCAGGGAAAGTCAGAGTCTGTAAGAAAGGTCAGCGCTGACTTGGAATGTGTGCATTTAGTGGAAAGTAGGGAAAGTTGAGGAGTGACCCATTAGATCGGATCTATACATTGGGATAAATAATGGAATACGGATTTTAAGTGAAATATGAGTTTACTGAATGAATTCTAAGTCAGCAGAAATATGCAAGATACAATTTCATAATCTTCTTCAGTGAACCGGTTTAGACAGGTCCAAGCTTGTGCTGAAGTTAGTAGGCGCACCATCTATGTATTCATAGCAGGCAATTCACAGTACAACATTATGCATTACAGTGTTACCTATTAAAATGAATGCAAGGACGTGTTGCTGGGCATGACTCAATGCTACTTGGTAACAGAAATATGACTAAATCTCGACCACAGGAAATAGACATGACCATAAAATGTTTTAAGAATATTACGGTACTAGTTGATCTCCTGTGCTGTTGCACATGGTAAGTTGGAGAATGTGGTCACAATCTTACATATCTTTGATATTTTTATGTTGATGTTTCTCACTTTGTGATTCTGTCTCTTCACTGTGGCTGCTCTCACATCAACTCTTTCTTTTCCATTTCTCTGTCTTTTTTTCCCTTATGGGTGGGAGGTACTGGATGGTGGTAAGTAAGGCAGGCAAGCAACCCCACCAATGGCTGCAGGCTGCATTCGATGGGGGTTGTGGGAAAAATGTGGCTCTCATCAGAACATAAAAAATAGGAGCAGGAGTCGGCCATTTGGCACCTTGAGCCTGCTCTGCCATTCAATAAAATCATGGCTGACCTGATCATTGTCTCAGCTCCACTTCCCTGCCCACTCCCCATAACCCTTAACTCCCTTATCGCACAAAAATCTGTCTATCTCCACCCTAAATATATTCAATGACCCAGCCTCCAAAGCTCTCTGGGGCAGTAAATTTCAGACATTTACAACCCTCTGAGGGAAGAAATTCCACCTCATCTTAGTTTTAAATAGGCGGCCCCTTATTCTAAAACTATGCCCCCAAGTTCTAGATTTCCCCTATGAGTGGAAACATCCTCTCTGCATCTACCTTGTTGAGCCCCCTCATTATTTTCTATGTCTCAATAAGATCACCTCTAATTCTTCTGAACTCCAATGAGTACAGGCCCAACCTGCTCAACCTTTCTTCATAAGTCAACCCCCTCATCTCGGGAATCTTAATTCTCTTCCCCTCCTCAAATTACTTGTGTTTCCATCTCCACCACCTCAGTCCCATTCAGCCCCTTCCTCTTCCCATTACCTATCGCAAGGTGATTCCCAGCACTAACTCTTCCTCTTTGAATACCCACTCAACCGTTGTATTTTCCACTCCCCGTAGCTCTCCCTTGACCCCCCATCCACTCCTGCCTACTCCCACCTCAAGGCAGATGGTAAGAGACCAGAGACGACCTCCCGCTGAAGTAGTTTTCCTCCTCCCTCCATATCGCGCTCTCCCCCTCTCTGAGGAAAGAAACTCTGTGTTTCTCATTATATTTGTGCCTTTCCTCCCATCTGTGTGTGTGTGTGTGTGTGCATGTCTCTCTCTGTCTCGTTCCCTTTTGTCAAATGTTAGGAATTTGAACCTCCCTTCTCCCGAGTGCAAGTGATTAGTAAGGACCAATGTTCCCTCGAATTTTCTTTTACTGCGGGGGCCCTTTAATTTTGCTGTGTGGCTGTGCAAGTGCGGCATCTCCTCCAGCAGCAGCAGCTGGTGAGTGGCCTGGGCGAGCCCTCCAGCTACGCACCTTAAGGGGAACATTGGAAATTACCTCTAATTGTCAAAAAACACAGGTTAGATCATTAATTGGTTTCAAAATTTAATAGGTGTTTTAAATGATAATTGACGTCAACATTGAACGAAGGTAGACCATTTTTCTTCTCTAACTCTCTCTGGCCTGGTCTCTGTCTTTCTGCTCCCAGTGTTTCTCTCTTTTTCTCCAACCCCAGTGTTTGCCTTATTCACTTGCCCTCAGCTTAATACACTTTCTAAAATTTATAGAACACAAAAAAGCATCAAACACACAATCTTAAACACTCACTATAGATTTTACCTCAAAGTATTTGCCATTTGTTTAATTTTCCAAAATTATTTCAGCAGTCTGTAAAATAAAAATAAATGTAATGGTATTGTTCTAAAATATGGGCTTAATTTTTCCCAGTGATTTGCGGCAGTTTTTTTGGAGCAGGCTGCTTTTTTTTAGCCTAAGTTTAAAAATCCACAGTTTCCCCAATCAATTTGCACCAGGGTAACTCAGTTAGTTACAATTTTTTTAGGTTATTTTTTTTTTTCAGCCAAAGGTGGTGTAATCTGCCATCTGTGCCAATTCTGGCCATTTAGGCAAGTTTGGCCAGCTGAGTTACTCCAGTTCTGCTTAGGCCAGTGTATGTGGCCTCTGCAGAAAAACCTTCTGGAGAGTTAAGGAAATCGGCGCGGGTAAGTGCAGCAGCTGCCCAGACAGCAGCAGCAGCAGGAAAGGTAAGAGAGGGGTGTGGGGGGAAGCCTGTTGGGTGTAGTTAGGTGCGGGGACTGGGAGGGAGGAGGCCATTCGGCCTGGGATAGGGGCGGGGATCGGACCGGCAAGCCCTTGGGCCGGGGCTAGGGGCAGGGGCCTGGGACCAGTAAGGCATTCGGGGCTGGGGGCGGTGGGGGAGCTGGAGCTGGACCGGCACAGGCTAGGGATTCAGGGTTCAGCTACAAAACAAGACGTGGGGGGTGGGTGGAGAGAGGAGAGGAGAGGAGGGAGAGAGAGACAGCCGATCTTAAGGCTTGGTGCCAGCACTCCTCTCACGCATACAACTGGCTCTTTAAAAATGGCCGTTTGCCAAATCAGAGCTGTACTGAGCATGCACATCCATTGGAGCGACATCAAAAAGTAAGTTTTTTTTTTCCACGCATGCGCAGAAGGCGCGGCTTTGTTTTTTGGCACAGACAGCAGGCTCCACCCCCTGAGGCGATTGGACACGCTGCGTGACGCCGAATTCGATTTATAGATCAGGGAAACTTTGGAAAAATATTTATGGTGCATTTCTGGCCTAGAAAACCCGGCGCAACTCTGGCAATACACCAGAAAACGGGCTTGGGGAAAATTGAGCCCATATATATCCTGTTTTAACTATAACAACATACATAAGAGCATAAGAAATATGAGCAGGATAGGCCATTTGGCCCCTCAAGCCTGCTCCACCATTCAATAAGATCATGGCTGATCTGAATCTATTATTTTGTTTAAACCCTATTTTAGGCTATAGAAATTTCAGTTACTGGGAGAAAAAATGAATTTTTTAACTATATTTTATATTTTTTTTAAGCTATGTCAAGATGGCTAAATTTAGATAAATATTTAATTGCCACTAGGTGAAAGTTTTTTGCTTCTGCCTGGCTATATGTTTGAGATAAACATACATATCTTGTTGTATATGTAGATCCTGATTCAAAAGGGTTTGTTTGGTTTCTGTTTATGTGGACACTTAGGAAGTATTGCAGATGACAAACGTTTGCATTGGCCATTCTACCAAGAAGGAAGCTTCTCATCGTTGTGGCAGTGCTGTTTCGTTCTATGGCTGTTTCAAATTAAATCAATAAATTTTACAGACGATCTTTGTGCCTTTGACCCCTTACTTTGATAGATTAATTGTGAAAGATCCCTTTTAATCTTTCTTTGTCACAACTTGGAGTTCAAAGGATGGAGAAGTATTTAACCCAAAGTAATGGTCCAGATTGTTGGTGTCTTTCTACTTCACTGGGTGGTTAGTGCGTCAGGGCTAGTAGAGCACTCTGAGCACATTATATCTCATCAAATCCCTCAATCGTGGATGCCTGACCAAACTAAGATTGATAACTTACAAGATCTATTAGAGCTTCAAAACATTTTTGACTTTGAAACTGGAGAGCCGAAATTCCACGGGACACAATTTCACCACTTTGGCTGGGATAGTATCCAATAATATTCCTGTAATTATCCCATGTTGAAGCATTGGGAGTCAGTGAGCTAGGTCAAAATAGGTCAGCAACAATGAGTGTGTTGGGCACAGGATAGGATGTAAGTTGGGGATAAAAAAAGAAAGACTTGCAATTTTTTATGGCCAATACACTTTTGAAGCGTAGTCACTGTTGTAAAGTAGGAAACATAGCAATTTGCACACAGCAAGGTCCTCAAACAGCAATGTTATAATGGCCAGATAATCCATTTTTAGGGTTGGTTGAGGGAGAAATATTAGTCAGAGGAGCGTATAGTGGCATGGGATCTTGTACATCCACCTGAGGGAGCAGATGGGGCCTCAGTTTAACGTCTCATCCAAAAGACAGTAACTCTGACAGTGCACCACTCCATCCGTACTGCATTGGAGTGTCGGTCTAGATTTTGTGCTCGAGCCTCTGTAGTGGACCTACAAACTTCTGGCTCAGAGGCAAGAGTGCTACCAACTGAGTCACGGTTGACATTGAGCTGCAGTTTGTGGACAATGGGAGGCTTGCCAGGAGAACATTCAAGTAATCAAGTCTGGAGGTGACTTCAAGACATGTTTGAATGTTTCAGGGTAGAAGTGGAGGCAGGTGATGTTGTGGAGATGAAAGTAGACAGGCTTTGAGATGGAAAGTATATGGTGTCAGAAATGCAGCTTGGGGCAAAACAAGCTTGAAACTGGCCAGGGCGGAGGATGGAGTTGGTGACAAAGGAACAGGATCTGTTGAGAGGAAACCATTTACCATATCAGCCAGCTTGTGAGGCGTTCAGTCGGAGTAACATAAGGGAATAAAAGGTTGGTCTCATGGATGAGATGAACTTGGAGAGGGTAGGGAACTTCAGAGGGGAGAAACTATAGAGAGACGGCAGATCATTTGTTTTTTAAAGGAGGAATAGGGATGACTCAAACACTACAGCTCAGTGTGCCATCATCTATTGCGGGTAATCGATTAGAAGGTATAGTGAAAGAGAGAATATTGATGCATGGTAAGAGGGAGTTGGCATATATTCATAGGAGGGATACACTCCGATTCTGATTTCCCTTCCTTATTATGGAGAAGCACAAGGTCTCTGACTTATGTTTTTCACTGATGGACATGACCAAGATTAAGAACTCTTCCATGTGGAGAATCATGGATTGAATCCACCACCATATCAGCTCTTGGTGCAGTACTATTTGTGGAACAATTCCTTTGGCTCTCAGAATAATTGCTATTGCTTTGTGACGTGAATGCCATGAATCTTGTCATGTATTGAGTTATTACAGCGTACAAAACCAGTAATAATGATTAGACTAACCTATTCACTTACCTTCGTACAACTGTGATAAGCAGAGGAATTATAAAAGATCAGTTTTTTTTAAAGTACAAAAAGGCTTGAAAAACACTTTTATATGGAGAAAGCAGAATACATTTCTCCAGCAACAGAATGTATAATTTTAACATCAGTATATATTCTGATACTTGTTTCAAGCATCAATCACTTTGTAACATTCCCCATGTATATTTGAGGACTCTCCCTCTTATTAAAAACAAACATCAATATTTGGATCATGGTGCTCAGCACAGTTTACACCAGATCAGAAAAGTGGGTTTTATTTGAGTGTGAGAAAATTAAATTCTTAAATAGCTGCAAAATTCAGATCATTCTTCCAAGGTGCAGTCAGACGTGTGGAATGAAGCAACGACATTGTGCTGAACAGGAAAGTGTGGTTTATTTGCTGCACTTAATTAATGGTTTGGTTTGAGCATATATTAAACAGGGGGTGGGGGGGGGGCGGCTTTAGTGATAAAAATAGTAATGACATTTGAATTTCAACTGTATGCAAACTTGGGAGGCTTAGGATACTTGTGGGGTGGGCCTAAATGGGCCAAATGGCTTTGCTTGTCCTTCATTTTTGTTCTGATCTTATTTAAAAAGTTGCAGAATATAAAGCATTGCACTAGACTACCTGTTTCAACAATTTTGTGTTTTATAATTTTTAAAAAACGTTATAACAGAGTTATATAATGGATGCTACCATGTCTCTTTCAAATCACACCCTGCAAATAGCTATCAGGTAACATTCCAGAGTCTTGTAATCACTTCCCCATTGCCCCAAAGCATAGTAATCAATTAGCATTCCATCCCGTGGTGATTTCGACAAACTTCATTAAATTACACCAGAAACAAAATGGCAGTACCTCCTGTAAACATGATCCACACTGGGACCAGCTGGGCGGACTAAAATAGTATTTTCTAGTCCTGATATTTCCTTGTACGAACTAGTATTGTTTTTACAAAATCACATTTGGGAACACAAGGTTGAATGTTATAAATGACTAAATGGCATCGCTAAGTACAGTGTTCCTTTAAGAATCCACAATCTACCCAGAATTGAACAGATAACTTTTCATGCTTAGGAAAACTTACCTCTGGATACAGATATCATTTCTTATTTCACTATTATTGTCCCCATTTAAGATTTTCCATTGAAAAGTTATCTCTAGTCGTCCCCTTTTTCTCTCCGTTCCCAGAAGATGATGCCCCCTGTTGGATTAAGATTCTGACAAAGCTTTCAACCTGTTCGTGAATTGGACAAGGGACTATTCTGCATGTGTATGCCTAGAAAATGCGTGTAGGTAGACCATTCACCCATGAAAGGCATCACAGTAAGCTTGTTCCTGTCTTCAAGCAATATCCACACATAAGCACTTTCAAGCTGGAGTCACCAGATAGCCTGGCTGATTTTTGTCCTCTCCCTAGTGCAGGTCTACTCAAGCTAAATGTAATGCCCCAAATCTTGCCCGAACTGAGAACAACTAACTCAGCACAGGTTCGAAATTGAATCTGAGACATTCTTATCGGTATGATTAGTGGCACACCAGATGGTGCCATTACCCATTAGGTCATCAGACGAGCTCAGAAAAAAGAATTTGATTGAATTTACAATAAATGTTCCATTTTAGGGTCTGTGATAAGTAGTCAGGTTCTAATTGATGTCATTAAATGGTGAGTAATGTGTATAATCTGCTTCTGATGTGTATTTAAAATTTAGTTGGTTAGTGGTAAAATCTATACCAAATTTTTGTGTATAACATGATGTTCCTATAAGAAGGCTGAATTCCTGAGTTCCTATAAGAAGAATTGCTGCAATCTTATGACAGGACAGTATGCCTGCTGATACTAAAGTTTTAAGAAGATCCATTAAACAGTTTTGGGTTATGCAACTATAGACTGAACGGTCACAATTTCAGTTTAAGCTCTTGACACCCTCCATGTCTACTCATATCAAGGATAATCTCTGGTAATCTTAGTAATTTCATTCAATATTTTAAATCCTTCATAATATTTTGAAAAGGTAACCAGGAGGATCGATGAGGGTAGTGCATTTGATGTAGTGTATATGGATTTTAGCAAGGCTTTTGATAAGATCCCACTGTTAATGAAAGTAAAAGTTCATGGGATCCAAGGCAAAGTGGCAAGTTGGATCCAAAATTGGCTGACGCAGGAAGCAAAGGATAATGATTGATGGGTGTTTTTGTGACTCGAAGGCTGTTTCTAGTGGAATTCCGCAGGGCTCAGTACTAGGTTCCTTGCTTTTTGTGGTATATATCAATGATTTAGACTTGAATGCAGGGGGTATGATTAAGAAGTTTGCAGATGATACAAAAATTGGCTGTGTGGTTGGTAATGAAGAAGAAAGCTGTAGACTGTCGGAAGACATCAATGAACTGGTCAGGTGGGCAGAACAGCGGCAAATGGAATTCAATCCTGAGAAGTGTGAGGTAATGCATTTGGGGAGGGCTAACAAGGCAAGAGAATACACATTAAATGTCGGACACTAAGAAGTGTCTTCAGGAACAAAGGGACCTTGGAGTGTGTGGTGTATGTAGCACACAAATCACTGACTCCACACGGTCTGGTGTAAATCTAACTGCTGTGACCTTCGTCCTTTATTGTTCAGCTCCAGAGTGCCTCCCAGGTGTGGTGGTCAGCCTTATATAGTCCTTGTTACAGGTGCTACCAGGGTTTCCCACCGCAGTGCCCTCTGTGGTGTGGCATAGTACTTGCATTACATTTAAGGTACTGGGACGATACACACATCATTACATAACATCACCTTCCCCCCCCCCTCCGGACGCAGGACAACGATACACACATCATTACATAACATCACACTTGTCCAACGGAAGGCAGGTGGGCATAGACAGTGCATTAGTATGGTACATATTAACTGGTTATTGACTGGTAGCGGAACCTTGATTTCCTTGTTAGCCGTTATCATTAATTATACTTCATCCATTATTTTACACAAATACAGTGGCCATTCAGCATAAAAAAGGTCATTCTTATTATAAATTCACTAACTCACATTAACATAGCTCATTTTAGACTCGCTCTGCCAAACAGAAGTCCTTTGTGGGGACCACCTCTTTGTAAGGCCCTTTTAAGACTCCCAGGTGCATTTCCTCTTTAAGGCGCCATCTTTGATGCAGGAGGATTCCACGAGGCTTCTTCTTGGGCGCCGCCATCTTTGATGCTCTGCAGCTCCGACACGATGCCGCCGCCATCTTCTTCTCCGCCGCTCCGAATGCCCTCCGCCGTCGCAGCCTCTGCTCCCCTCCGCTGCCACCTGACTTGCCGCCTCTCCAGCGGCCGCACTTGCCGCGGCCTCCGTAGCGGCCTCCCCTGCGGCTGCCATGGCCGCCCGACGCTACCAGCTCCTCGGCGGGGCCCGCCCAACTGCCTCTTCCTCTGCGGGGCCCTTCCGAACCGCCGGATCCTGGATCCCGCAGTGCCCCGCCGGCTCCCCCACTAGGCCCCTCTGTGCAGGGCTGCTTGCCTGTGGGGACTGAGGCTGCAGGGTCTCTGTGTGAGATCCGGGACTGGGACTTGCCTGTGGGGGATGAGGCTGCAGGATCTCTGTGAGGTCCGGGCCTGGGACTTGCCTGTGGGTGGATTGAGGCTGCAGCTCTCTGAGGACCCGGGGCACGGCAGCACCCCGGGGAGCAGCAGCCTGTGGCGTGGTGAAGTCTTCCCAGCTCCCACGGACCTTCCCCATCCACCTCCGGCCGAGGAGCGTCGGCCCATCGCCTGCAACGACCCACAAAGGTAAAGCGTGCGTCTCGTCCCGGTGGGATACCTGCACCATCGCTCTGCCGAGAACAGGTATTAGTTCCCTGGTGTAGGTACGCAGCTTCACCGTGACCGGGACCAGATTGGGTCGTGTGGCTGGGTTAATCCACAGTTTATCAAAAGTTCTCCGACTCATCAACGACGGACCCGAGCCCGTGTCCACTTCCATACTCACCGTTGATTTTTACTTCACTTATCACTGGGGGCGAATCATCGGTACATGTATACAGTCCCAACACCTCATCTTCTTCTACCTGCTCCTCGCTGAACAGTGGATCATCCCCCATCTCCTCAGCCACACGGTGAGTCTGATTTCTTTTGCACATATGCTGAAGGTGGCCTTTAACGTGGCAGGTATTGCACGTGTACTCCGCAAACCTGCACCGGTGAACCCCATGGCTTCCTCCACAACGCCAGCATGGTGCTGCTTGATTGGCCCCCCTCGGCGGACTCTGAGCTCCAGGATCCCGAGGTCCGTGCTCTCTGCCCCAGGCAGAGCTATGTTCTGCAGTTTTGTCCGTGGTGGGCGCTATCCTGTGGACAGTGCCTGCCGGGTTCGAGACTGTGTGGATCATTTGCTTGGTGCTGCAAGTCGAGGTCATATGTGCCCGGCTGATGGCGATGGCCTTTGTCAGAGTGACTGTGGGTTCCGTGGCTAGCAGCTTGTGAAGGAGGCCCTCGTGGCCAATCCCCATAATGAAAACGTCCCGCAAAGCCTCGTCAAGGTGTGCCCCAAAATCACACGGCGCCGCGAGTCTCCTGAGGTCCGCAGCATATTTGGTGATATCCTGGCCGTCGGGTCTGCAGTGACGGTAAAATTTGTATCTGGCCGTGACGATGCTCTCCTTCGGTTTCAACTGGTCACGAATGAGTTCAGTCAGCTCCTCATATGACTTGTCCCTGGCGCTCCCAGGTGCCAGCAAATCCCTGACGAGACAGTAAACCTCATCTCCACAACTGGAGAGCAATATCGCCTTACGTTTATCTCTCAGTGCGTCCGTGTCCTCCGTCAGGTCGTTTGCTGTGAAGTAGTACTCGAGCCTTTCCGTAAAGGCCTCCCAATCATTGCCCACGGTAAAATCCTTTAGCGAGCCCAGAGTAGTCATGGTTGCGTGGAGTTCGTCCGCTTCCTCGTTGCCAATGTGGTGTATGTAGCACACAAATCACTGACTCCACACGGTCTGGTGTAAGTTTAACTGCTGTGACCTTCGTCCTTTATTGTTAGCTTCAGAGTGTCTCCCAGGTGTGGTGGTCAGCCTTATATAGTCCTTGTTACAGGTGCTACCAGGGTTTCCCACCGCAGCGCCCTCTGTGGTGTGGCATAGTACTTACATTACATTTAAGGTACTGGGACGATACACACATCATTACATAACAGAGTGCATGTCGACAGATTCCTGAAGGTAGTAGACCAGATAGATAAGATGGTTAAGAAGGTAGACGGAATACTTGCCTTTATTAGCCAAGGCATAGAATACAAGAGCAGGGAGGTTATGCTTGAACTGCATAAAATACTAGTTAGGCCACATCCAGCTTACTGTGTGTAGTTCTGGTCACCACACGACAGAGAAGATGTGATTGCACGAGAGAGGGTACAAAGGAGATTTACGAGGATGTTGCCTGGACTGGAGATTTTTCGCTATGAGGAAAGATTGGATAGGCTGGGTTTGTTTTCTTTGGAACAGAGGAGTCTAAGCGAAGACCTGATATTTTGTATCAGTCTTTACGGTAGAGGACACTAACAATATTCCAACAGTGGATAGTCAAGGGGGGAGGAACTTACCACAATCGCAATCACTAAGGAGGTGGTACTCAGTAAGATAATGGGACTAAAGGCAGATAAATCCCCTGGACTTGATGGTTTGCATCCTGGGGTCTTAAGAGAAGTAGCGGCAGGGATTGTGGATGCATTGGTTGTAATTTACTAAAATTCCCTGGATTCTGAGGAAGTCCCAGCAGATTGGAAAACTGGAAATGTAACGCCCCTATTTAAAAAAAGAGGCAGATAAAAAGCAGGAAACTATAGACCAGTTAGCCTAACAACTGTGGTTGGGAAAATGTTGGAGTCCATTATTAAAGAAGCAGTCGCAGGACATTTGGAAAAGCAAAATTCGGTCAGGCAGAGTCAGCATGGATTTATGAAGGGCAAGTCATGTTTGACAAATTTGAGGATGTGATGAACAGAGTGGATAAAGTGGAACCAGTGGATGTGTGGTGTGCTTGGACTTCCAGAAGGCATTTGACAAGGTGCCACATATAAGGTTACTGCACAAGATAAAAGTTCACGGGGTTGGGGATAATATATTATCATGGATAGAGGATTGGCTAACGAACAGAGAACAAAGAGTCGGGATAAATGGTTCATTCTCTGGTTGACAATCGGTAACTAGTGGGGTGCCGCAGGGATCAGTGCTGGGGCCCCAACTATTTACAATCAATGTTATCGACTTGGAAGAAGGGACTGAGTGTAACTTAGCCAAGTTTGCTGACCATATAAAGATGGGAAGAAAAGCAATGTGTGAGGAGGACACAAAAAATCTGCAAAAGGACATAGACAGGCTAAGTGAGTGAGCAAAAATTTGGCAGATGGAGTATAATGTTGCAAAGTGTGAGGTCATGCACTTTGGCAAAAAAAAATCAAAGAGCAAGTTATTATTTAAATGGAGAGAGATTGCAAAATGCTGCAGTACAGAGGGACCTGGGGGTACTTCTGCATGAAACACAAAAGGATAGTATGCAGGTACAGCAAGTGATCAGGAAGGCCAATGAAATCTTGGCCTTTATTGCAAAAGGGATGGAGTATAAAAGCAGGGAAGTCTTGCTACAGCTATACAGGGTATTGGTGAGGCCACACCTGGAATACTGCGTGCAATTTTGGTTTCCATATTTATGAAAGGATATACTTGCTTTTGATCAGTTCAGAGAAGGTTCACAAGGTTGATTCCAGGGTTGAGGGGGTTGACTTATGAGTAGGTTGAGCCTCTACTCATTGGAATTCAGAAGAATGAGAGGTGATCTTATCGGTGTATAAGATTATGAGGGGGCTTAACAAGGTGGATGCAGAGAGGATGTTTCCACTAATGGGGGAGCCTAGAACTAGAGGGCATGATCTTAGAATAAGGGGCGGCCCATTGAAAAGTGAGATGAGGAGAAATTTCTTCTGAGTGTTATGAATTTGTGGAATTCGCTGCCTCAGAGAGCTGTGGAAACACAGAAACATAGAAAATAGGTGCAGGAGTAGGCCATTCGGCCCTTCTAGCCTGCACCGCCATTCAATGAGTTCATGGCTGAACATGCAACTTCAGTACCCCATTCCTGCTTTCTCGCCATACCCCTTGATCCCCCGAGTAGTAAGGACTTCATCTAACTCCTTTTTGAATATATTTAGTGAATTGGCCTCAACAACTTTCTGTGGTAGAGAATTCCACAGGTTCACCACTCTCTGGGTGAAGAAGTTCCTCCTCATCTCGGTCCTAAATGGCTTATCCCTTATCCTTAGACTGTGACCCCTGGTTCTGGACTTCCCCAACATTGGGAACATTCTTCCTGCTTCTAACCTGTCTAACCCCGTCAGAATTTTAAACGTTTCTATGAGGTCTCCTCTCATTCTTCTGAACTCCAGTGAATACAAGCCCAGTTGATCCAGTCTTTCTTGATAGGTCAGTCCCGCCATCCCGGGAATCAGTCTGGTGAACCTTCGCTGCACTCCCTCAATAGCAAGAATGTCCTTCCTCAAGTTAGGAGACCAAAACTGTACACAATACTCCAGGTGTGGCCTCACCAAGGCCCTGTACAACTGTAGCAACACCTCCCTGCCCCTGTACTCCAATCCCCTCGCTATGAAGGCCAACATGCCATTTGCTTTCTTAACTGCCTGCTGTACCTGCATGCCAACCTTCAATGACTGATGTACCATGACACCCAGGTCTCTTTGTACCTCCCCTTTTCCTAATCTGTCACCATTCAGATAATAGTCTGTCTCTCTGTTTTTACCACCAAAGTGGATAACCTCACATTTATCCTTCATCTGCCATGCATTTGCCCACTCACCTAACCTATCCAAGTCGCTCTGCAGCCTCATAGCATCCTCCTCGCAGCTCACACTGCCACTCAACTTAGTGTCATCCGCAAATTTGGAGATACATTTAATCCCTTCGTCTAAATCATTAATGTACAGTGTAAACAGCTGGGGCCCCAGCACAGAACCTTGCGGTACCCCACTAGTCACTGCCTGCCATTCTGAAAAGTCCCCATTTACTCCTACTCTTTGCTTCCTGTCTGACAACCAGTTCTCAATCCATGTCAGCACACTACCCCCAATCCCATGTGCTTTAACTTTGCACATTAATCTCTCGTGTGGGACCTTGTCGAAAGCCTTCTGAAAGTCCAAATATACTGCATCAACTGTTCTCCCTTGTCCACTCTACTGGAAACATCCTCAAAAAATTCCAGAAGATTTGTCAAGCATAATTTCCCTTTCACAAATCCATGCTGACTTGGACCTGTCATGTCACCTCTTTCCAAATGCACTGCTATGACATCCTTAATAATTGATTCCATCATTTTACCCACTACCGATGTCAGGCTGACTGGTCTATAATTCCCTGTTATCTTTCTCCCTCCTTTTTTTAAAAAGTGCGGTTACATTGGCTACCCTCCACTCCATAGGAACTGATCCAGAGTCAATGGAATGTTGGAGAATGACTGTCAATGCATCCGCTATTTCCAAGGCCACCTCCTTAAGTACTCTGGGATGCAGTCCATCAGGCCCATGGGATTTATCGGCCTTCAATCCCATCAATTTCCCCAACACAATTTCCCGACTAAGAAGGATTTCCCTCAGTTTCTCCTCCTTACTAGACCCTCCGATCCCTTTTATATCCGGAAGGTTGTTTGTGTCCTCCTTAGTGAATACCGAACCAAAGTACTTGTTCAATTGGTCCGCCATTTCTTTGTTCCCCGTTATGACTTCCCCTGATTCTAACTGCAGCTGGGACATTGTCTATTTCTGTCTTAAATTTATTCAATGTCTCAAACGATAAGGGGTTATGGGGAGCGGGCAGGGAAGTGGAGCTGAGTCCATGATCAGATCAGCCATGATCTTATTGAATGATGGAGCAGGCTCGAGGGTCGTATGGCCTGCTCCTGTTCCTATTTCTTATTTTCTTATGTTCTTACTGAGCTGTATCGAATTATGAGGGGCCTGGATAGTGTGGATAGGAAGGACCTATTTCTGTTAGCAGAGGGATCAACGACCAGGGCGCATAGATTTAAAGTAATTGTTCGGAGCTTTAGAGGGGATTTGTGGGGAATTTTCTTCATCCAGAGGGTTGTGGGGGTTTGGAACTCACTGCCTGAAAAGGTGGTAGAGGCAGAAACCCTCACCACATTTAAAAAGTACTTGGACGTGCACTTGAAGTGCCGTAACCTACAAGATTATGGACCAAGAGCTGGAAAGTGGGATTAGGCTGGATACCTCTTTGTCGGCCGCGTGGACACGATTGACCAAAATGGCCGCCTTCCATGCTGTAAATTTCTGTGATTACAACAGCAGGAGTTATTATAATAGGCTACTTTCTGGCTAACATATTCAAGCCCTCTATATCTTCATTATATGCACACATCATTTTACAGTAATCACAAGTTGCTGTTTCATTATTGCACACATATATATATTTTATATTGGATTGGTTCATTTGCATCATGTACGATTAAGATTTTTAAAATATTCAAAGATTTTTTTCAAAGTTTCAGGAAGAACATTGAATAAGTTCATAGTTTAAGTGGATGCTGATAACAGAGTAACTGATTTACTTTTCTTTAGCAAATTGCGAAGTGCTAAAACCACGTGACGTGCTTAATACAGTACGCCTAGTGTTTGTCAAAAAAAATCATGTGTAGCTTATTTGTTCTATAATTGGCTTCCTGTTTTGAGACAGAATTTTCTAAAAGGGAACTAATTGAATGCAGCTGTCAAAAAATAAGTCTTGCTCTTTTTAGCCACAATCTAAATCAAATTATACCGTGTTTGGTAGAATATTTGTTTTGCTGGCTTGTCCAGACTCTTCAATTCAAGGAATGTGGCAACTATGAATGACTAAAGTCCTTGAAAATCAACAATCGTTCCAGTATGTATAAAACAGACCAGCTTCAGCAAACCATAATCAATCAATGTTCTCCACCATTTGGTAAGTGTAGCAATTGTTTTATTGAAAACTCACAAGTATCTGCAATACCTGTTACACCTTTCAAAGGTGCCACGCTGTGTGACACACAATAGCCGCTGTTTTATACTGACAGTATATCAGCACACCATTTTTCAGTAACTGAAGTTTCTAATGCCCAATATAAGGGTTTAACCCTAATTTAATTTTTTGCTAAATTACATATTTCACGACATTAAATTTATCAATTAGATTGTCTTTTGTGTCTCTTCATATATTTGTTCATTTTTTTTTACTTGAAAGTCTCAGCCTGTTCCAAAAACTTGGACTTGATACTGACCTTTTCTAACGGTCAACAACGGTGGAGAGGTTAGCTTCAAAATGTAACATGCTTTTGAGAATTGACAAATCTAGGCACGTGGATGTTTTATCTAACCACTGACCAGAGAGTCTCTCTTAATCTCTGCTCCTCCCCCCGCCCCCCCAACTTAGAAGAACGTTGTCAGATTTTGCCAAAGGGTTTGGAAAATTCTAAAACAATGGCAGATGATTTATCAAAGTGTTCACCAGTAGAATGTCTATCGTAAAAATTATACTGAAAATTGTGGATTAAGTCAGAACTTTCAAGCTTGGGAATAATCTTGGGAGTTACATCAGCTTCCTTATATTTAGGAAGTTCTGATGTAAGGGGCGCTAGGATAATGGTTTGAAGAGTACAATAGGGCACTAATGGATGATAACTGATGGAAATTCTTTTTGAGCTTTCTACCAAATCACCACATTGTTCAATACTCTTCACATTTGAACTTTTGGACACATTGTAAGGTTAACAAGTGATAGTAAAATATTATCACTTCCCTTGGTTTATTGAGTCAATTTGCTTTCTACAGGTATTTAACCTTTCTGAAAGGAGGTATGACCTCTCCAAGCTTAACTCCAAGGTACAACGTTTTATTTTGGAACTAACATGGTTTTCCTATTTCTGACCTCTGGTTAAAACAACCAAAACCTTAATTTCAATCCTGTGGCACGTCATGTGACTGACTGGCTGATGCTTGTAATGCATTTTACTAATGAATATGTAGAATTACTTTTCTTTTCTTCTGTCCCGCTATGCTTTTGATTGAACTATGCCTGTATTATATCTACTTATTTTTCTATTTATACCTTTTCTCACCACTTGGGCAGTTTTGCACTTTGAGGCTGAAAAGACAGTTTGGAAATCAGATCTTCAAAAATAAAAGACACAGACACTCCCACTGGTCGTGATGGTTTCTGTGAAGCCTTGGGGCTTTCCTATTTTCATGGAAGCAAAATTAAAGTAATCAGTGAGACATTTCTTACTGAATTAAGATCACTTATTAAGAATGCAGGAAGAGTGCATGTTGAGGTAGAATGTGGAGAACCATAACACTATGGTAATATGCAAGAAAATGTCATCAGGAGAGAAACTTTTTTTTCCCAACGTTAAATATTTAATTAAAGCTTCTTCATAATTGATTAAATGATGTTTTTGCCCAACGATCTTGCCACTTTATTGGGCAATAATGACTACTCAGTTGTTTATTTAAATTGTAATGATTTAGATGTTGAAACTTCTTTGGGCTGATTTTTCTCTTCTCTGCTCCAAAATAGTGCCAGTAAAATGGGGGCAATGCAAAGGAAAAACCGATGCTAATCCTTTGCTCCTGGACAGAACTGCAACTTTGCTGTGGAATTTTTGGTGTCTGCAATTGACTATGCCTGAGGAGGGGGCACCACTTTAAATTAAATGCAAATGGATGTCAAGCAACTTTGAACCCAGATTTCTTGTAATAGTGCTGGGTGCAATTCAGGGGTTAGGTGCCCTCGTAAAAACCTGTCATGATGGACTGCATCCCAGAGTACTTAAGGAGGTGGCCTTGGAAATAGTGGATGCATTGACAGTCATTTTCCAACATTCCATTGACTCTGGATCAGTTCCTATGGAGTGGAGGGTAGCCAATGTAACCCCACTTTTTAAAAAAGGAGGGAGAGAGAAAACAGGGAATTATAGACGGGTCAGCCTGACATCGGTAGTGGGTAAAATGATGGAATCAATTATTAAGGATGTCATAGCAGTGCATTTGGAAAGAGGTAATATGATAGGTCCAAGTCAGCATGGATTTGTGAAAGGGAAATCATGCTTGACAAATCTTCTGGAATTTTTTGAGGATGTTTCCAGTAGAGTGGACAAGGGAGAATCAGTTGATGTGGTGTATTTGGACTTTCAGAAGGCTTTCGACAAGGTCCCACACAAGAGATTAATGTGCAAAGTTAAAGCACATGGGATTGGGGGTAGTGTGCTGACATGGATTGAGAACTGGTTGTCAGACAGGAAGCAAAGAGTAGGAGTAAATGGGGACTTTTCAGAATGGCAGGCAGTGACTAGTGGGGTACCGCAAGGTTCTGTGCTGGGGCCCCAGCTGTTTACACTGTACATTAATGATTTAGACGAGGGGATTAAATGTAGTATCTCCAAATTTGCGGATGACACTAAGTTGGGTGGCAGTGTGAGCTGCGAGGAGGATGCTATGAGGCTGCAGAGCGACTTGGATAGGTTAGGTGAGTGGGCAAATGCATGGCAGATGAAGTATAATGTGGATAAATGTGAGGTTATCCACTTTGGTGGTTAAAAACAGAGAGACAGACTATTATCTGAATGGTGACAGATTAGGAAAAGGGGAGGTGCAAAGAGACCTGGGTGTCATGATACATCAGTCATTGAAGGTTGGCATGCAGGTACAGCAGGCGGTTAAGAAAGCAAATGGCATGTTGGCCTTCATAGCGAGGGGATTTGAGTACAGGGGCAGGGAGGTGTTGCTACAATTGTACAGGGCCTTGGTGAGGCCACACCTGGAGTATTGTGTACAGTTTTGTTCTCCTAACCTGAGGAAGGACATTCTTGCTATTGAGGGAGTGCAGCGAAGGTTCACCAAACTGATTCCCGGGATAGTGGGACTGACCTATCAAGAAAGACTGGATCAACTGGGCTTGTATTCACTGGAGTTCAGAAGAATGAGAGGGGACCTCATAGAAACGTTTAAAATTCTGACGGGGTTAGACAGGTTAGATGCAGGAAGAATGTTCCCAATGTTGGGGAAGTCCAGAACCAGGGGACACAGTCTAAGGATAAGGGGGAAGCCATTTAGGACCGAGATGAGGAGGAATTTCTTCACCCAGAGAGTGGTGAACCTGTGGAATTCTCTACCACAGAAAGTTGTTGAGGCCAATTCACTAAATATATTCAAAAAGGAGTTAGATGAAGTCCTTACTACTAGGGGAATCAAGGGGTATGGTGAGAAAGCAGGAATGGGGTACTGAAGTTGCATGTTCAGCCATGAACTCATTGAATGGCGATGCAGGCTAGAAGGGCCGAATGGCCTACTCCTGCACCTATTTTCTATGTTTCTATGTTTCTATGACTGACTTGTGAGCTGTTCAGGTAGCATCAGTCTTAACTGGTATTTGAATAACGAATAATTTTGCTGCTTCAGGACTGCAGAATGCTTAGCATACTTTACATTTCGCAGTGCAGACCTGTTCAGTACAGTACCTAAACGCCCCCCAGCCCCCCCACCCCACAATCTTTTACAATATGGCTTAATTGGAAGCAGACAAGGGGTAAATAACAAAAAAGCCCTTTGCTCTACATAAGCCAAAGTCAAACCAGCACCCACCTATTCCTGCGCCAGCATTCTTCAAGCCCATTCTTGTGTTCCCACTCCTTTATCAACTGCTTGGCATAATGGTGCCACCCTCTATCAGCTTCCTTTAAAAGCAAACTGTAGAGGTACCTGGATTGTTGCTTGGGAAACTGAGAGAGGACATTGCCTTTAAATTAACATGAAGGTCACCAACATGCAAGTCTCGGCTTCGAGCGCACAAACATGGAATTAAAAACAGCGGTCTATCAGAGGGTGTCTGGATCAAAATCTTGTCCCCGGACTTGCTTTTTTTTATGGCCCTGTGCCCGCTGCATTATAATGAGGGCCTAGTGGAAGTTTGAACACCTGAAGATATTGGCATAGCAGCATACACCTCGTCTGCTCCATGCTAATTAGCTCCTGGTTGGCACAGTCGAGGAGGTTTGGTCCCTATTTCTAACATGCTACATAAGTGGCCAGCTAGGTATGCACAAGGTATTACTTTAATCGGGTATGCACATTTAACGGCCCTTTGACCTCTGCAGCCCTGCAATTGTGAGTTTTGGCTAATCATACAGATCATTAGATAATGTTCTCTGAAGGACTTGTCTCTCCTGTAGTAATTGATCATGGGTCGCCATTAATGGGCAAAATGGAACTGCCCATCATTCAAGTTATTTCACTGTTTCCATTCTTGGTGGAAGAAAAGAGGAAAATTATAAATGAGAACTTTACAGAGGAGAATGCATGTCATGTTGTCATCGGAATACAAGAAATGTAGGAACAACAAAGGCCTCTGACTCCCAGCAAGCCTCTTGCCTTTTGATTGACCTCAAACTTCCCATTCCTGCTTCCTCACATATCACTCAGTTCCTTTCTTTCTCCCAAAACACATCTTGTTATCATTTATATTGTTTGCTTGAATGGTCTTTCATGCTAACGTATTCCATATGTCTGTTAACTATAGTGTGAATTATTTGTGTTTGAATTCCCTATTTATTGCAAGCTTTCTGTTTTGTAAATGATGTCTCGTCATTTTTGAACCCTTCATCCCTGTAAACAATTTTTCTCGATTAACTTTATTAATTTCCTTTATCTTTAAGACTTCTATAAGTCACTTCAAATTTTTTTCCTGCTTTCCTATAAGTAACAGCTCAACTTCATCAACCTTTCATCATAACTTTAATAGTCCCCTTGTTCCATTGACTTTTACCCTTTTCCTTCTAAGAATTTCAGAAATTTCCGTTATTTTCAATGGGTGATCATGTTGGTTAAAACCACATGTTTTTGGAATTTCCATTACTTTCATTGGGAATTCATGGTCATTTTTTCTATTTTAGGTGGAAAAAGGTTCACTTAACTTTGTCCATACAAATGTGTCTAAGTTAAAATAACTTTTTTCTAACGAAAATGGCTAAAATAAACAGCTGCGATTCCATTGAAAGTAATGGTTTTAGTTGCAAAATGTTTAAGATAAAAATAAATGTAGTCTGGTAATTGTATTATTCAATATGTTGCCGAGGCTATTCAGTGTGTTAATGCTCTGCAAACATTACATGTAATATTGCCCGTTCTTCTGTGAGGACCAGTTTTAGAACACATTTGTTATGCATTTTTTTTACTAATTTGAGATTCAACTCATAGAATCTTCTTGGTGCTTAAATGAAGTTTTGCTTTAAAATAAGGCACATAATCATAATGAATGTTGTACCAGAGGTTTGTCATTGGCCCTTGGAAAATCTAAAATGTGCTTCTCATTTCAGGTGATGGATGTCGGTTGGCCTGACCTTCATGCGCCACCTCTCGATAAGATGTGCACCATATGCAAATCAATGGAGACATGGCTAAACAGTGACCCACTTCATGTGGTGGTTATACATTGCAGAGTAAGCATATTCCACACTTACAACGCTTTTCTTTTTAGTCTGTTTGATTAACGTAGAACTTTTGTCGAATTTAGTCTTTTGTCTGATTCAGTTCTTTGAACCTGAAGGGCCTTCATTGCTTGCAAAATAGACATTTTCTAACATGCAACAAAAATCATTTTCTGATATTTTATTTTGAATTTGCAATATAATTCAAAAATTATAAACATGACTGTTTTAAAAATAGAAAAAAAACTCAATAGTGCAGTCGTACCTGACAGCTGAGGAATATTGGTGCTGGGCAATTGACTTTTTTTGTACTTTTTGTTGTCACTGTTTTACATCAACTACTCCCAGATCAAGTACAGCATGGTTGGATGCAGAATCAAGTTTCCTTTACACGATTTTAACAATATTGCCTCAATTATAACCTCAGAAAAGCACATCCATTCTCATCGCAGACATTCTTGTGACCTCTTTGAATAAGATTGTAAATTTAGTGCCAATTAGTGGCAAATTGTGAGTAGAATTGTGCTGGGAACCTATAGCTCCAAAAACTAATTTGAGCTAACACAATCTTATTTCCTGTTGGGTCTGTCCAGATGCCAGAGAGAGAGAGGAAGTTTAATTCATCAGTCTTTGCTGTCCTTGAACCCACATCTCAGATATGAATGAACAGTTGCTTTCACCTAATGTATCACTCAGTCCTCGTACAAATTTAAATTGAAGGATCTCCTCCAGCTCCGTGAATAAATGCAATTTGTGTTGTTGACTAAAACTATTTTCCAGAAGGGTTCTTTTGATCACTAGTCTGTTCTGAGTTAGCTGGTCTCATCTGGGCCAGCAGAGAGGGAGTGGAGGGGCGGGGGTCACCATGACTGACTTTCAGTGTCGTCAGGCAAAGAGCAACAAATGTGGACAAGGTTCTTGCCCCAGTTAATATGCCAGAAGGCACACCTTTTTGGAGTTTTAAATTTGGAATAATCGAATGTCGAGGCTCATGAATGACCTTTAGGGTAAAATACTGCTGAGCTGTCAGCAATATTACAACTGTATCCCAGCACGAATTACTAGTCAGGAGAGACAAAACCTTCAAAAATCAGTTGTGTTTATCTTTTTTTGGCTCCTACAAGCCAAGTGCATTTGGGGATTATATATATATATATATATACAGGATGTAAAGTATTGTATGTGAAAGCACGTTTCAGTTTTCCAAAATGGGTCATATTACTAAATGTGAAATTTAAAAAATGTTAACCAGTGAACGAGTGACAAAATGTTTTAGACCATTGTCATTTTGCTTGCAGTTTCGCTCTTGTTTATTCTTGCTCTATTTATAGCAGTTTTACCATATTTAAAAGGCATGGAAGGTTGTTTCTCAGCACAGATTGATGCTGCAGTTATACTACATTTGTGGTACCAGTGCTGCAGTGATCGCTTTGGTCACCCCTTGGCTACTTGTGCCAAAGGAGACGCTTGTGACCACTGGTGTGGGCTCAAATTTGCATCAGTCAGAATATGGCTAAGAGATGACTGTCTCATTTGTTCATCAGTTACTTTCTGCATTAGTTATTCATTCTGTTAAAAGAAAAAAGATTTATACATGAATTAAGGTCTAATATCATCGCATTTTGTTTCCTGTGGAATAATATCTTGGCCATTCCCAATAATTTTAAAAATATGTAACTACAGTCAGTGTGTGTCCTGCTTTTTACACTTCAAAAAAAAAAGTTACAAATTTTTCGGTAGCTTGTTGTGTCATCTCTTTCTTTCTAAATATTGCAAAATACATTGCTGTTCCCTCAGCTCTTTTTCATTGACTATGGGCCCAAGTTTCGGGTGGAGTTGCTCCAATTTTCTTGGAGCAACTAGTTTAGTTTGGAGTATCCTAGAAATCGCAATTCTCGGCACTTAGTTTGCTCCAGTTCTAGTGAGTTAGTTTAGGTTCATTTTAGTTCAGGTATTTTTTTCAAAGGGGGGGTGTGTCCAGCCACTTAGGCCTATTTTTCAAGTTTTGGCAGCGAAAACTTACTCCAAACTAACTTAGAATGGAGTAAGTGTCCGCTTTTGTAAGTTCTGAAAAACCTTACCTAGAGTTAAGTTAATGCAGGCACAGCCAGAGACGAGGGGTGGGAAGCATTAAACACAAAGGACACATCAACATCACAACGGGGAGGTGGGAAGGAAAGTTAGAGAATTTTCCATAAACACCTTCACAACAACATTAAAGAAGCAAAGTACATTTAAAGCAGTAAGCACAAAACAAAGCACAAAAAGTAATAAACAATTAATTAATAAAAAATAGAAGGAACCCTGCACCTAAAGCACCAAGACCAAAGTAATAAGCAATCAATAAATAAAAAATAAAAAATAGAAGTCCTACCTTTATGTGAAGGAAAGGTGTTTCTGTCAGTGTCTTTCTCTCTTTGTATCTGACAGTGAGAGAGAGGTGGGGAGGGGGTGGTGTGTAGGGGTGTGTGTGTGTGTGGGGGGATGGGGAGGTGTGTGTGTGTGGGGGGTGGAGAGGCTGAACGCAGGGGGTGGGGCTGAATGCAGAGGGGGTGTGGGTGGGGGTGTGGGGCTGAACGTGGGGGGGGGCACTGAATGAGGGGGGGGTACTGAATGAGGGGGGGGGGTGACGGGGGGTGGGCTGAACGCCGGGGGGGAAGGGGTTGGGGGCTGAACGCGGGGTGGGAGGCTGGACCGACCCCTGCTCTCCTCCGGCCCTTCAATCATTTCGAGTGCCCCCCTTCCCACTCTCCTCCATCCCTTGCCACACTCCTCCATCCCTTGCCACGCTTCTCTCCCACCGATCACCTCCCCATTGCTCCTTTCCCACGCTGCTCCTTTCCCACGCTCCTCCTTCCCTCCCCGGTACCCAAACACACATTGGAGGAAAAACGCCCTGCTGAGCCATTGCGCATGCGCGCATGCTCCAACGCGCCTGCGCAACGCTGCCGGCACTTAGAAGAAAGCTGATCCCTAGCCCCGCCCCCCCGCTGGCTGCGATCGGCTTGCTCTGCCCCAGGGAGACTCTGCTGCGCCATGCCACGCTCCAGGACAACCGGAGAATTCCCCGGTAAGATTTCGGCGCACTTTTTTTCCCAGACAGGTTACTTAAATCACGGCGGTGCGCTGTTTTCAGCAGCATCAGAAACTTGGACCCTAAATATCTGACTGGTTAATCAGAAAAGACTCTGGACTTTTAAAACAAAAGGTTTGCTCAGTTACCCCCCCCCCCCCAACCCCTTTTTTGGCAATTTTATATCCTTCACTTTTAAAGGTGAAATTAATGCCCGGGTTCAGTGCCACACTTGCCCAAGTGGGTATTCTTCCTGCTTAAGTCATACAGTGAATGTTTTGACAAATTATTCAACAAAACAGGCATCCCAGTCAAGCTTGATCCTCTCCTCATAATCTCTACAAGTACACCCTTTCCAGTTAGGGTTACTGAATGTTGATCATTAGTGAGAACCCGAGCCTATTTCCACCCATCCGCCCACCTCACCCCTAGCAATCTTGTA
The DNA here is from genome assembly GCF_044704955.1 of Pristiophorus japonicus. Lineage (NCBI taxonomy): Eukaryota > Metazoa > Chordata > Chondrichthyes > Pristiophoridae > Pristiophorus > Pristiophorus japonicus. The sequence continues at coordinate 188,170,534 of NC_091981.1, forward strand.
GCCACCTCAGTTGTCATATAACTGAGCAAAAGCTAGAAATTGGGTCTGAAACCTTCCCGACTGTATGGTTTAGCGCCACATTGTGAATTGCCTTTATGCAACAGGACATTGGGAGAATCATATCTCATTAGTTCAGTCACAAACTAGTCTCCTGCCAAGTGTTTCATATGAAAAATCCAGTTGGCAGTGACAATTATTTTTAACCATTGGATCCACAATAATAATTCGGTCGGAAATAGAAGAGTAGGAACAAGAGTAGGCTATTCAGGCCCTCAAACCTGTTCTGCCATTCCATTAGATCATGGGTGATTTGTACTTGTGCCCCATTTACCTGCCTTTGATACATATCCCTTCATACCCATACCTAACAAAAATGTATCAATCTCAAGTCTTCAAAATGTGAATTGATTCAGTATCCATTGCCTTTTGGGGAACAGAGTCTAGATTTCCAATATCCTTCTAATGCTGCGCAATTTGCAAATCGGTAGGTGTGCTATAAAACTTTCCAAAAAAATCTTGGTGCATTCTTAAATAGCTACTTATTGTTTAATGAGTCAAAGTGCTTTGGAAGTTTTATTGTGCAGCCGACAGTGTTTGATAGCACAGCTGCAGAACAGAATGTGACTGCAGTGATGTGGTCACAGTACATGGCTCTGAACACTTGGCACAGCATCTTGTTTGTGCAGTTACTGAAATTGAAGAATATTCAGCAGAGTAGAATGACCTATTCAATAAAAAGTCATGGTATTCTTGTATGTGGGCTTCACTGTACTTGCCCAAATGAGGCTTTATCATAAGATATTCATCATCATCGTAGGCATTCCCTTGGAATCGAGGAAGACTTGCTTCCACTCTAAACATGAGTCCTTAGATGGCTGAACAGTCCAATATGAGAACCACAGTCCCTGTCACAGATGGGTCGTTAAGGGTAAGGGAGGGTGGGACAGGTTTGCTGCACGCTCTTTCCGCTGCCTACGCTTGATTCCTGCATACTCTCGGCGATGAGACTTGAGGTGCTCCGCAGATAATATCAGCAGATATTAAATCCTAAATTTCAAAACTTACTTTTTCATTTTGCTGACTTTTCAGTTCAAAATGTAAGTTCTGGAAATGTTGGTCTCCTCAAACTTTCTTTTCACGAAGTTAATTATTTATTTTCTTTCTGTAGCTTCTTGGTTCTTTTTGAGAAGCCATTTACAAGTGCTCCTGCACGTCTATTAGAACATTAAATTGTCAGTTCAGTCATTTTGCGCTTATGGATTTTTTTGTTCGCCCCAAACTTGTCAATTTTATATTCACTTTGGATTTGAGAATTAAATGTATATTTTATCATATAATACTCTGGAGGTGGAAATTGTGCAAAAAAACAATTATTGCAAAGTTTCACCGTTTCTTCCTTTCATTTTTTCTTAAACTTCTACTTTGTTTTTCCTGCATCTTCATACTAACCCTGCTGCTCCACAACTTTAGGGAGACAATATTGTACAAATGCAAGCTTTTTTGTTTCATTTAAATTTCTGCCTCATAACTTAAAGAAAAGTGTGGCTTTGATCTTGCTTTGTGGGATAATAAATACAAATACAACACCTGGAGTGTGCAGTTTTGGTCACCTTACCTAAGAAAGGATATACTTGGCATAGAGAAAGTGCAGCGAAGGTTTACCAGACTGATTCCTGGGATGACAGGACTGTTGTATGAGGAGAGATTGGGTTGACTAGGCCTGTATTCACTAGAGTTTAGAAGAATGAAAGGGAATCTCATTGGAACGTATAAAATTCTGACTGGGTTGGCTAGGCTGGATGCGGGGAGGATGTTTCCCCTGGCTGGGAAATCTAGAACAAGGGGGTCACAGTCTCAGGATACGGGGTAGGAAATTTAGGACCGAGATGAGGAGAATCTTTTTCACTCAGATGGTGGTGAACCTGTGGAATTCTCTACCACAGAAGGCTGTGGAGGCCAAGTCACTGAATATATTTAAGAGGGAGATAGATAGATTTCTAGAAACAAAAGACATCAAGGGGTATGGGGAAAAAGCGGGAATATGATGTTGAGATCTGGGCTCAAATTTCAGCCCGAGTTGCTTCTAATTTTTTGGAGCAACCAGTTTAGAATGCAGCATCTTAGAAATTGCAATTCTCGGCATTTAGTTTGCTCCAGTTCTCGTGAGTTAGAATAGTTATTTTGTAGACCAGATTTTTTTTTCTAAGGGGGGCGTGTCCGACCACTTACGCCTGTTTTGCAAGTTTAGGCAGCGAAAACTTACTCCAAATTACTTAGAATGGAGTTAAGTGTAGATTTTTGTACACTCAGAAAAACCTTGCCTACACTTTAGGAATTAGGCGTAGGGAACGAGAGATGAGGAGAGGGAAGGGAAGTTATGGAATTTTAGAAGCATTTAACAGTTTCACTTCTACAAATAAAGAGCCATCCTGAATAATAAATGATAAATAAAAAATACATAGAATTTTCCTACCTGTCTGAAGCAGCAGCAGCCTTCCAGCTGCGAAGATTCAGGTCGTTCGGCCAGGGGACAGGGGAGGTGTACAAAGCATCGGGAGGGAGAGCCAGCAAGTTTAAAAGTTTAATTTGTACTTCAAGTATGGGTGCTGCATTATCACGGATTATGCATTGGTTCTCCATCAATTCTCTGCATAGAAGAGAATAAATTAGAGCTCACCGCACCAGGAACATCATAGCCCATAGGCTGATGGGTAGGAGACCTTACCCATGTCGGCAATATCGAGCCAGGCGCTCGTACCTGGACATGAGCGAGGCTGATTGTGTCAAAAGGCTGCGTTTCCGCAGAGAAGTTGTCGTTGAGATCTGTGATATGCTGAGAGCAGATTTGCAGCCCAGAAGCAGAACGCCGACTGCCTTGTCTGCTGAAGTGAAGGTAACAGCTGCACTTGCCTTCTATGCTTCGGGATCGTTTCAAGCCACAACTGGAGATGTGTGCGCCATCTCTCAGCGTGCAATATATGCCTGTGTTTACCAGGTCATGGCTGCACTGTATGCGCAGAGGAATGGCTTCTTCAACTTCCCAATGACCGGCCAAGCAATGCATGACAGGGATGTGGGCTTCTCCAGGATTGCTGGCTTCCCAAATGTACAGGGCTACATTGATTGTACCCACATTGCCTTGCGAGCACCTGTGGAGGATTCCGAGCAGTACAAGAATAGAAAAGGTTTTCACTCCATTAATGTGCAGCTCGTGTGTGACGACAAGCAGCGCATCATGTCAGTCGATGCGAGATACCCTGGCAGCACTCATGATACGTTCATCCTACGCGACAGCGTTGTATCTGACATGTTTGAGCAGCAGCCAGAAGGGCAGAGCTGGTTACTGGGAGACAAAGGGTACGGCCTCGCCAGCTGGCTCATGACGCCCCTACGCGTGACATGAACGGAAGCTGACCAATACAACATATCGCACATTGCGACGCGCAGCATCGTAGAGAAGACCATTGGCATCTTGAAACAGCGTTTCCGATGCCTGGACCATTCCGGAGACCACTTGCAATACTCTCCTAAGATTGTCGGTCAGTTCACTGTTGTGTGCTGCATACTGCATAACTTAGCCATCATGAGGCAGCAGGAGCTGGTAGTGGAACCAGAAGACCCACATGAGGGGCGAGTGCCTGATGATAGTAATTTGGAAGAGCAGGATGAGCATGATGACGACGATCAGGAAAGCATGCAAGTGCCTGATGCCAGAGCACGAGGTCGGAGGAGGGCGATCCATCGTGCTCCTTTAACGATTGTTCGAGCCCTGCGCCAGCAGCTCATCCGTGAACACTTCAATTACTGATGCCTGAGGGCTCTGCGACAACTGTTGCGCAAGGACATGTTTAATCTTTGGAGTTGTTCCTATGTTGTGTTGTGTTAATGGAACATGATTCAGTTTTAATGAAAAAATATTTTATTGAAAAGTTAACGTCACTGTAATAAAATATTGATATGACTCTTTAAGATCACTTATAAACTTGTAAAGATACAAAACACTTTCAATGTGAAAAATCTTATACTCTTAAGGTCACTTAAACTTCAAGATCACTTTTTAAGTGCAAAATTAAATAAGTTACAAAATGTGAGAGCATTTACACTATAAGATCACTTAAAAACCCTAAGATCGCTTATAAGTTGTAAAGTTACAAAACTTACAAAACAATTTCAATTTGAAAAACATTACTACAGCCAAATCAAAAACAAGAACAAAAGCAGCAAAGAAAGGCTGCAACCATCTCTCATCCACATCTTAGTGATTGTTCACTTCTTCATGGGGTGTCATTTGATTGGCCGGGCTGTGTGCCCTTATTGCAGCAGCTACCTCAACCAGGCCCTCCCTGACGGCCTGCGCCGTCACTTGCACTCCCTCGGACATTCCCTCCCTCATTTCCCGTGTCATTACTGCTATTTCTCCCGTCAGTACCGCTACCTCTTCACCCACTGCACTGACGCCACCGATGAGTGATCGGGTAAGGTCATTGCTCTCCGTATCCAATGCCACAACCTGAGCCGCATCTGTTGCACGCTGCATCTCAGGAGAGCGTGTCTCCAATCTCCTCCTCCTCTACCTAGGTCTGCCTCATGGCACCACTACACTGGGAGGCACGGGCAGGGACAATGGGACCTTCGATGTTTCAAACGGCAGCGCTCGAGTGGGAGCTGCGGGCTGGGATGGTGGGGCCCTGGGTCTTGCATCCGGCACCACTCCAGTGGGAGCCGTGGGCTGGGATGGTGGGTGAATGGGTGTCAACTGCTCCATGATATCACCAGCACCACTGGGACCCGCAACGTCGGAATCAAAACCATGGAAGGTGGAACCAGAACCTATGCAAGGGTTTGAAACACTAATGTGGGCTCATAAATATTAAGTTGGGAGGTCTCCCCTGTAGACATTTCAGTCATCGCCTGCAGCCACCCTTGATCTGGATCGTCCGCATCTGGTTCTTGTTCCGGATCTTCAGGATTGGCATCGTCATTTTCTGCAAAATATATCAGAACAGTCAAATGTTTAGCAGCAGAGGAGGGGGCAGGATGGGTGACATGAGTACTCTCACACATAGCAGGCCAGGCAGCAGGTTGATTTGAAGGGCCACGATGCATTTTCAGGACTTACCCTCTTCCTCGCGTGCGGGCCCAGCTTGTGCTGTACTGATTGCTTTTCTCCATGTACAACTCATCATAGTCAGCTACCCTCTGTTCCAAGGGTGTCCGTGGATGCAGATTGGGTGTGCCTTCTCCTGTTCGAGTTCTTTCCCTTTTGTTGTGGGCCAATTTCTTCTGCAAAAATTAAAATATAACTTTTTACAGAGTGCGTCTTTCTTCAGGGTGGGACATATACAGATAGTCACATTTACAATTACGATTCCATTGAAAAATGAAAATATTACTTACACTAACTACTTGACCAAGGTCGTGCCATTTCTTTTTACACTGGCTTCCAGATCTCATGGTATGCACCACTGCGCAGTAATCTTCTGCAACTTGGTTCCAGAGTTTCTTCATATCTTTAGGTGGCACTTTTATGCGACCTCTGTTGCTGGTATCCAGCTCGTGCCATCTCTGCTCAATGACGTTAACTAATGTCTCCACTTCCTCATGCAAGAAATTCTTTGTTCTTGATGGACGTTGTTCTATTGCTGTATTCAATTGACACTCTGATTTTTCAAAACACACAGTCCTTATTTTGCATGCACCAATGCAGCACTTGTTCTGGAAGTTTAGCAGCAAAAAGCAGCACTCACTGATTTCAGCAGGTGATTTATTCAACAGTGCTGCTAAAAGCATGCCTTCAGGCACAAAAAATCAGCAAAATTCACTCTCAAGCCTTTGTACAGCTCCACAAAACAAAACAGCACTTTTCCGTGCCAATGTTTGTATCACACTGCGCATGCGCAGGGCTGCCGGCATTAAATCTGCTTCTGTGGACTAGCCCCGCCCCCCCCCGCCGGCAGATAATTGGCGTCACACTTTGGTCCCGCCCCCCGCAGTCGCTTCTACGCCGCGCCAAGCTGAAACGGGCCCGATTCAGAGCGGAGAATGCCGCTGCAGGTATTAGGCGCACTTTTTATCCCACCAAACAGGAGATGCGCCGTTCTGAAGGAGGCCCGAAACTTGTCCCCTGAGGTTCAGCCATGATCATGTTGAATGGCAGTGCAGACTCGGAGGGCCGAATGGCCTACCACTGCTCCTATTTTCTATGTTTATTTATTATAAAAAAGGTAATCCTTCCTCATTGTTCTCCTTTCAATATACAGTGGGTCAGGTAAATTATCTTAAAGGAATATTGTAGGGATAATCTTTTAAAGCTTTCTCATGGTAGCTTTGCAGGAACCATATGATCCTCCCCTGTTCCTGCATTGATCATTTATTAGCATCACTGTCTGATAGTTGCATCCTTTGAGTGGAGCTGTAAATCCAGTGCAATAATGAACATATTTTCTAAGGAGTGGTCTGTGTAGACGGAAATTAATAATGCTTGACTAAATGCATTCCCATTAAATACTTTCCCGTTAAATACTTTCCCATTAAATGCTGACTGTTTGAAAGAACTGAACATAATTTTTAAAACAACTGTTTGCCAGCACACAAACAGCTTTTGAAAGATTTAGCCATTACTTTCTGTATTTTATAAGGTGAGCTACTGTTTCCTTGGGCCCAGGTTTCGGGCCGCGCTGCGACCTGGACGCCAGAAAGTGCGCCTAAAAAATACTTACCGATTCTCCGGCTCCCTGCAGGTCCTCTGGAGCTGGACGCGGCGCAGCACAAGCTGTGGGGGGGCAGAGCCAGGTCCCTGCGCTGAAAACAGTGCCGGGACCTCTGCACAGGCACGCTACAGTGGGCGCGCATGTGCAGTAGCTCCAGGCGCCCAAAAACTGTGTGGGAGGGGCTCGAAGCACGCAGCCCCTAGCCCTGGCCGAATGGGCTCACTGGGGCTGCGTGGATCAGGCTGCACCTCCCTCGCCCAGCTCCTGCTTCCTCCCTTCAGCTGGCTCTCTCAAAACCCCGCAGCTCCCACTTGGACTCCCCCTCAACCCGACCCAACTTCCCCCCCCTCCCCCACCCCGGACCGGACTCAACCCCCGCTCCCCCCCACCGGACTGAACCCGAATCGACTCCCCACCCCCCAAGGACCCGACCCCCGGCCACCTACCTTTTAATTCCGGTGCTGGGGGCGGGCCCCGCCCGAAGTCTTGGGCCCGGCCCGTTCAGCCTCCCTCTCCTCCCTCCCTCCCTTCTCCCCCTCCCTCCCTCCCTCCCTCCCTCCCTTCTCCCCCTCCCTCCCTTCCTTCTCCCCCTCCCTCCCTCCCTTCTCCCCCTCCCTCCCTCCCTTCTCCCCCTCCCTCCCTCCCTTCTCCCCCTCCCTCCCTCCTCCCTCCCTTCTCCTCCTCCCTCCCCTCCCTCCCTCTTCCCCCTCCCTCTTCCCCCTCCCTCTTCCCCCTCCCTCTTCCCCCTCCCTCTTCCCCCTCCCTCTTCCCCCTCCCTCTTCCCCCTCCCTCTTCCCCCTCCCTCTTCCCCATCCCTCTTCCCCATCCCTCTTCCCCCCCTCCCTCTTCCCCCCTCCCTCTTCCCCCCTCCCTCTTCCCCCCTCCCTCTTCCCCCCCTCCCTCTTCCCCCCTCCCTCTTCCCCCCTCCCTCTTCCCCCCCCTCCCTCTTCCCCCCCTCCCTCTTCCCCCCTCCCTCTTCCCCCTCCCTCTTCCCCCTCCCTCTTCCCCCCTCCCTCTTCCCCCCTCCCTCTTCCCCCCTCCCTCTTCCCCCCTCCCTCTTCCCCCCTCCCTCTTCCCCCCTCCCTCTTCCCCCCTCCCTCTTCCCCCCTCCCTCTTCCCCCCCTCCCTCTTCCCCCCCTCCCTCTTCCCCCCCTCCCTCTTCCCCCCCTCCCTCTTCCCCCCCTCCCTCTTCCCCCCCTCCCTCTTCCCCCCCTCCCTCCTCCCCCCCCTTCTCCCCCTCCCTCCCTCTTTCCTCCCTCCCTCCCCCCCTTCTCACCTCCCTCCCTCCCCCCTTCCTCTTCCACCTCCCTCTCCCCCTCCCCTCGCTGTCAGAAACACTGACACTGACAGATAGAGAGTGAGAGAGACACACACAGACAGAGAGACAGAGACACACGGGGTGGGGGTGGGTTGGGGGGGGCGTCGGGCGTCCCAGCACGCTGTTGGAGGACTCCCGGTGTTGCATTCGGTAAGTAGAAAATGTTTTATTTATTGATTTTTTATTTTTTTTTATTTTTCATTAATTTTTTTGATTGATTTATTGGTTGATTCATTGATGTATTTATCAATTATTATAGATGATGGCTCTTTATTTGTAAAACTGAAGTGTTTAATGTTTGTAAACTTCCCTTTAAACCCCCCCCCCCCCCCATTCCCTACGCCTGATTTGTAACCTACGCCTGATTTTCTAAGTGTAGGCAAGGTTTTTCTGAGCGTACAAAAATCTTCACTTACTCCATTCTAAGTTAGTTTGGAGTAAGTTTTCACTCCCTAAACTTTCAAAACGGGCGTAAGTGGCCGGACACGCCCCCTTTTGGAAAAAAAAATCTGTTCCAAACTGAAACTGTTCTAACTGACTAGGACTGGAGCAAACTAAATGCCGAGAATTGCAATTTTTAAACCAGTTGCTCCAAAAAAACAGGAGCAACTCAGGCCGAAACTTGGCCCCCTTAGGTGGTCAACAACTTTCAGAGCTGAATGCATCAAAGTTAGAATCATAGCATGGTTAGAATCATAGGACCCAAATTTCCCCAACCCCTTTTTCGGGCGCGCACTCCCAAGATGCGCTGATTTTGTGCACTCAAAACTGCGCCAAAAAACTTACTAACAATTCTGGTCGCTCTGCTGTGTTTCCCGGGTCATGGCGGGGAGTGGGGGGGGCGTGGGGGGGCGGAGCTACAGCCCTGCGCCTAAAACAGTGTCGGCAGCTATCCGCATGCACAATAGAGCGCTCGCACATGCGCAGTAGCTCCTCCCATGACGGTGATGATGATGCCTGGGTAGGACCCAATGCGTCCCGCCCCTATCCCAGGCCAAGTGGCCTGTCGCAAAGGCCGGCTGCTGCCTTCCCGCACTGAGGGCTACAAGAAATAGGTTGGTGGGTGGAAAGAGTTTTGATCAGGGTGGGTGGGGGGGGTGAGGGAGAAAGAATCTTCAAAGATTTTCTAGTACTTGAATATCTAGCTATCTTTACTAAAAAATCCCTATCTGCAGTATCTTACAGCTCACCCACTACTGCATAGAATTCTAAAATATTACTAATTATCAGAGTCACACTACGTAATGCTGAACACCAAAAGTTAAGTTTACATTTTGACATGCTTTTTTTTTTTAAGTCTAACATTTTAAATTTCTAAACCTAGTCAGGGCAATTCTTTAGTGCTGCAGAAGTCAAAATCCAATGTGCTGTGATGCCACACATGAATCCGTTAGGTGAGAGTGTTGGTGCTCTTGATCTGTTATTTACAAAGAAAACCCTCCCCTTGCTTAAGTGGCCCCTATACTTCAGCCTTCATTACAAGATCATTTTTATTCTAGTAAAAACCCCATACTCCGTTTAATCAGGCTGATAGCACCTACATCCTGTCCAGACTTGCTGCTTGGGATTTTTTTTAAAAAACTAGCATTCCTATCATAACACTCATTTGGAGGCTACCTGTGCTGATTTTTTAACTCTCCATAAGGATTTTCTGTGCGGCCACAAGTGGCCACATGCACTGGCCTAAGTTAGTTTGGAACAACTATTAGCTGTCCAAACTGGCTTTAATGGCCAAAACAGGCATAGGTGGCTGGTCACGCCCCTTTTTGGAAAAAAAAAGGCTAACTAACTCACTTACACTGGTGCAAATTAAATGTGCAGAATGAGGATTTTTAAGATACTCCAGAAAAATCAAGTTGCTCCAAAAAAAAAACAGAGCAACTCCTGGTCAAATTTGGGCTCAGTGGACCCCATGGTTACCACACAGAAGGAAGCCATGTTGGCTCTCTGCAACAGCACTTCAGCTAGTCTCAATCCCCCGCCCTTTCACCGTAGCCCCGCAATTTTTTTTCCTTTAGATACTTATCCAATTCCCTTTTGAAAGCCACAGTTGAATCTGCCTCCCCCACCCTTTCAGACAGTGAATTCCAGATCCTAACCACTCGCTGCGTAAAAAGTTTTTTCTCATGTCGCCTTTGGTTCTTCTGCCAATCGCC